>NC_039487.1:147343-501438 GCF_003590095.1 Trichoplusia ni
ATGTCTTTGCCGATAATATTGATGATTACGCCATCAACATTATTATAACACGTCGTTATAATGTTTTATGGATCATTAATGTCTAGTTTTCGAAAATTTATCGCTAAATAATCTATTTGATACTAATTTGATTTAGAATTATCAATTAACTATGTTTTAGTAGTTTTAGATGATTTTACAACAAGCTGATCGCTAAAGGTTAGCGATCAACTATTTGGAAAGGCACCTCTAGAAGAAGATAATTTTAGCCCTTATCTTTGTCTTGCTCTATTTATTCAATTCAATTCTTGATTGCATACCATAATGTTACATAGGGAGTCAATTAAGATTAATTTGTCGTCTCAAATATTTGTGACGTCGGCGACGAAAAATTCACAAAGGTATTCGAGACGTGTTTGGAGAAAATAATAAATGGTTCCTCAGTGACTTCAAATAAATCTATTTCGTTTTAAGCAAGTAGATACATAAGTATAAATATAGTTTGACTCAATAAACCGTCTCAAAAACTTTCCATGAAACACTGACGCTGTGTTACAGAGCACGGAAGTTATAGATAGAAATTATGCGAAAACATCTGGAGTCCAGAAAGCTAAGCCCTTAGGACGACTTAGTATAGAAGTCTACAAATGGGAAGCGTTTCTATTCATAGCCAGACACCACATGCCTAAGACTGTGGCTAAACAAATCTATTCATAGATCCAAATGAATGAGTTGATCTTTGAGATGTACAAGCAACAATAAATGTTAAGTCCAATTAGACACATATCAATTATGGGGGAACACAAACTCATCGTGAAGGCCACAGCCGCTAATTGTTCGGTTAGGGTCACCAAATTGCAGAACATGCTCGTAATTGTTAATTTAATACTCCACTTTGGATCCGACAGATTTTTGACGATTTGAAAAAGGAAAGGGTACCTATATAGTTACTTAGGTAATAAGCAAGTTTTTGAATTGAAAATCCTCTAAATTATTTTTAAAGCACATATTAAAAAAATTAAGGATGTTAAGGCTGGTCTTAAGGACTTCCCTTTCGGGGATGTTCCCAGGGAGAGTGCTATTCATATCTTCATTAGTTTTTAATTTAAAATTAGTGTTCAAAGAACTGTTTAGTTGTCAAAAAACCGTACCGAAAAAAGCAAAAACTCGATACCAGGATGAAGAGCATCACCCGCCAATCTTTGAATTGCAGGCACTTATTCACACCACTTACAAGTTTTTACACAGTAAACGAGTTTGAAAATACGAAAATAAATATAGGAAATCAACTTCTTTATTTAAGACCCAGAAAAAGATGGTCAGCTTTACAGTACAACGTTGGACTAATGCATTGTCATTCATTTTCGTATCCTCCATCAGAAACCGTTACTCACATATATAATTTGAAGCAATACCAACACGCATTACCATATCCTGTGACTTATTGTCGTATGGTAACCCTGAGCGTGTTACAATTCTGCGCGTGCGCCGCGGCCATCTTTGATTTCAAAGACCGGGAACGCAACGTGAGACAAGCGTTATTGCGATGAATTTAAAATGCGATGGGTGTAGTTTTCTATGATAGATCGTTGATACAGATAAAGGGCAGTGAAATTATTGTATCGTCAATGTTAAGTATGGAATTAATTATATTTACCAGTTCTCTCTTTAGTCCTATTAAATAAATAAATATATATAAAGCCACCGGTACTGTGAACGTTTTTGGTATACAAATCATTTTCGGGTTCAAACTGCCTCTGTAAAAACGTACACGAATAGCTCGGCAATATTTATTCATGTATTAAGAAAACATACTTAAATTGTGTTATACAATAGTGCTAATTTGAAAAAACATAAAATTTACAGAAAAAAATGGCAGCAATACAATTTTTCTATAAATCTCATGAACAAACTAATATTACTTTATCTACAAACCATCATTAAGGTAGTATCATTTTCTTAAAGAAGCGTTGCCGTTGTGGGACCAAGATATTGCTCTACATTGGCTGTTATTTGTCCCGCTTACACTTAATAAAACCTGCTTAAACCACTCTTAGTACACTACCAGTAGTTACAAGTGCGACATTGTTACCTGCCGATTGTGAGTAGGGTCGCCAGAATTCCATTTGTTTGTAGATCAGGAAAAGCTTATGACAAGTCACATTAATCTATAAACGCGAATGTTGATAAGTGTGGGCGTCTGTTACATCTTAAGACTGAAACAAATAGACGAATTTAGACAAAATGTATAATTTCGATTAAAATAACTATAGTAAATTATCTTACATTTATTAGATGTTAAAATTATAATCAGCCCATTATTAAACAAAAAATCTTAACTTAGATCACGATAACTACTCATTAGTCCTAACAATATCATCATAAAAACAAAAAAACCACACGATCATAAAATCCGCGATACAGTTGCGGTAGGGGTACCGCGCACAATTAAACGGGCTTCAATATACAGCGTGTTGCAACATGCCTTCTGCATTATTCAGGCCCGCGATTGACATGTCACTAGCCGCGTAGAGATCGAGCCGATTGAAGCGCCTGCACTCGCAACTATGGTAGTGCTCTGTTATTGTAAGGTAATAGAAGTTGTTTGTTTTTACGATTTTTGTTCAATGCGTTGTGTAATAAAAAGGCTTTTTTATGCTGTTTAAATAGAAAATCTAGTTTAAAGTTAGTGCAAAACTTTTTAAATGTAAAATACTTTAAAGTTTATCGTTATATGAAAATTGTGTATTTCTTTTTATTGTTAGGAATAAACCTTTGTTTTGAAGGCGATTTTGCTAAAGGCAATCTAGCTTTCTTGACCTAACTTAGCTCTAGTACAAAAAGCTCTACCTAACGGAACAAATAAGCCTCTAATATCCTTTAATAAATATCTCCATTCATTGTAAAACTAAAAAGTCTTAGGTGCCGATGCTAGTGTGACAATAAAATACGGTTTAAACAAAACACCCAGCGCGGAGTCCCCGTGGTGACCACTTAAACCTTCTTGGAAGGCTCACACTACAAGTGACTCATTTCAAACGTTACTTGTTAAAATTTAACACAAAACGAACCTATAGTGTTATTTAGTAGTAAATTATTACTATATTGTGGTATTCAGGTAGCTTTACAAAACAAAAAAGGTTTTATTCCAATAGATTTAATAGAATTGTTTGAACGCCTATGAAGCCAGATAGAGCTTGTAACTGGAATTGAATCAAATTAATATGTATTAAAACCTTTCGTTAAAGCCAAGCATTGTTATTCAAATTTTCATTAGCAGCCGGCCGTAAAATATGACTTCCCAAAAAATATGACAGGTCAACAAAATCTCAATTTATTCGCGCCAAATAAATCAACCTGTACATAAAAACGGTTATTCAAAACATCGCCGGTGTAATACGAAAAGTCGCACCGAAAGGGGCTTAGGGTCCTTTTTTCAACCGAGTTCTTATTTCAGACCCTAATAAATCTGTCATTCGAACACTTAAGTATTTGAGAATTAAGGTTTTTGCATTATTTGCTCATGAAATCTTGATAAAGTGATATATTCTTTGACGAAAGGTGGCATAAAGAAACGGCTCATTATTCGAATATAAATTTTTATTATTCAAATTCTTGGGTATTTTTGGATTTTATTTATTGGAGATTTGAAGGAATTATATCTGCTTCAATCTCCAACAAAACTCATATTTAGTCCTTTGGTGTTATATTAAGGAGTTTCTTACCTTTATTCTCCACAGCTAAAGCACTTGGGAAGCGGTAAATGGCTATATGATAACTCCCTGTTTTAACTCCCCGATACTCACTGAATATCTCCTTCTAAATCCTAGTTTTCACTATTCTAATCAAATACATTATATAATAGATGATCAGACTGTTATTTATATAAATAAAATCATCATAATCAACGTTCGTACACACACACGTGGTCCCTTCATCTCGACCTTAAACAATCATACCTTTGTCTCATAACTTCTTGATATAGATTAACTAATCTATACGAATATATAAAGCTGAAGAGTTTGTTTGCTTCAATGCGCTAATCTCAGAAACAACTGGTTCGAATTGAAAAAATATTTTTGTGTTTAATAGACCATTCACCGATCGCTGCGCCTAATAGAAGCGAAGATAAAGAAAAAAACAGGGCGACAGAACTTATATCTCTGACCACGCGGACGAAGTCGCGGGCAACAGCTAGTTAACCATAAAAACAATATTGTTATCAAGTAAAAGCAATTAACAGGATTAATTAGGTCACGTACACAAGGAGGTTTGTTGTAAATGTAATTTTTATAAAAACGGTCTTACTCGTACTTTAAGTAGCTTCTTTGTTTTTAGTTACATCCATATTTAATACATTGCCTATTAGAACGTATAAAAATATTTCAGTTCCTTTTTTTTCTAATTTTTTAATATTTCTTTTGTGTTCTCCGTAGCGGTGTTATCATTTCCAAAACCAAATCGAAAAAATATCTTGCCTGAACATAATTATAAAAAAAACTATAAGCATTCTGATTTCTGACATCACACACCATTTGTACAGCGTGAAAACTTGGTGTTTCAGTTAATTTTCTAAGTTTTAAGTTAATTTCTTTCTTATATACGGTGATTTTTTAGTCGTCTTACAAAAGCAGCCCAGTTCATGTATCCGACGTAAAATACCCCTAGGCGCGATTATTATTTTTTTGTCATCAACTAAGATAATAAGTACGCAGTAAATTAAACAAGAGAAATCTGAAATATACTCTTAAAAATGATAAAATTGCCGCCGCCCACGCCATCACCATTGTTACAAGGCTCGGACCGCGCTCGCAACAGAGCTGTGTTTCTAAAAAACTACGAATTGCATCATAATATTGAATAAAAATTGCATTTTTTTTTCAAATCTTATAAATACCTATTTTTTTATCATGAACGTTTTCTAATCATTGGATACATCAACTGGGCTGCTTTTGTAAGACGACTAAAAAATCACGGTGTATAACATTTAGAATTGACAAATAATGAGGTTACAATTAATTCTTAAAACAAATGCAATACCTCGGCCAGTTGGCAGGTGTGAAATAACTGTCACTGCTACATTAGGAATCACTAGCACTAATTACGTATGTACACCTAATTTAATTACAAGAAACAAACTCATTACTTTAGCGTAACTAAAGCCACTTCCCCCGCAATTCTTAGCATCATCGTTGCCCTTATTGCTGAGGGTCGTGATCTCAAATCCCTGGAGCCAATGATAGACTGGCCTGTTGGTCTAGTGGTAAGTGACCCTGACTGCTATACCAGACGTCGTGAGTTCGATTCCCACCCGGGACAAATGTTTGTGTAATGAGCACGATAATTCGTTTCCTCTAAGGAATTTAATCCTTGTATCGCGGGTGGCTTTACAAATATTAAAGTCACATGTACACCCAGACTCAGATCAAGCATTCGTTAACCACACAATCGTTTGTCCAGCAACACATCGCGCACAGTGGCTTTAGCGTGGTGACCTCAACCACTCGGCTAAGTGATCAATATGATAGTTATGAAGATTTTGATTAATATTCAAGTCAATTTGTAGATTTTATCAGGCATCTACATTTTTGTGCAAGCATTTCAATAAGGCAGTCAAATTGGTACATAAAAAGCTTATCATGTACCATCACCTGTAACATAACACAAATTAAAAGCAAAATACATTTTTCGAAATTTTAATTAACCCTTTAATTGTTAACAGCTCAAGCATTAATATTCAACGCCGCCTTACAGACACAACTTCATTCGAATTTACTTTAATGGAGTACATTCCGCATGCCTTTGTAAATACCATAAACACGTGTATCACAAATAACGGCCACGGTTTACCATAGATATGTACCTACGAGGGCCATGTTGCAGGCACTGTACACTAATTGGTCATTTGGCGAAAAAACTAAATAAAAACAAAAAGTGTACAGCCGTAAGAAACGAGTGTAATTGCCAACTGGTTTTCATGAAACATTCATGATGCCATGATTGAGTCGCTCACATTGAGGGGCGCAATTACACTTTTAAAATGCTCAACTGACAGAATTCAGCTGCGTTGATTACTCGAAAGCAAGCAAAAAACATCGCTAAATACGGACAACCGTTTATTATTACGTAAAGTTATTCATTCTGTCATTAAAACTTACTGTCCATGTCTATTAAGCTTCTTTCTCAAATGTTACTACTGTATTTTGAATTCATATCGCCATAACCTCGGATAATGATCGCTTCGAAACGACTCAATATTGTTTCTTTGGTTCCGTACACTTGGTATATTACGATACAATTATACGAGTCGTGTTCCTCTTTTCATCGCTACCATGTTATGATTCTAATCATCGAAATCACTAAGGAAAAATGACTTTAAAAATGTAAATAAAACGTCAAATCAAAAAGCTCGTCTGCGCGAAATCTGTAAAACTTGTTTCACATCCAGCAACAGTTTCAAAACTTTCTTCCTATTCAGAGGACAATCTGTGTGTATCTCCGTCCTTGTCGCTCGTACACGCGGGAACAGACAGATCGCGTGGGCGAAAAGGACAGAGTACATGAAGACGTCACGCGGGGCGAAGGCGCGCGAGTGTTCTTGCACTTGTTTTATTTATTTTGTTAGCCGCCAGGTTTTTTTTTGTTCGTTTTCTCTTGCTACGTCTTTGTTCGGGTTCGGCCGGGGCGCGCAATCGTCCGTGCTCGGTAAGTTGGATAATTTCTTTATCCTACTCAGCCCACCCGACAATTTTCTGGGGCCGCATTATTATGAGGTTGATTTGTTTAATAATTTTATTACTGGGCGCATTGCGCATGCGCGCGAGCTATTGTGTTCTTATTTTTGTTTAGCTTTGCGCTTTTAGTATTCGCTTTAGTTTTGTTTTTCGTTGTAAACGTGGGAATGGATTGTTTTCTCATTGTTTATCTGATTTATCCATTGTTTTGCTGTTTATAGCTAATGTCTATTTTATTAACCTGTCGATAAATTGTGCGAGTAAATTATTTGGTCGCATACAATTCTGTATGACATCATTGAATTTTAGTTTAAATGTTTAGAAGGTTGGTACATTCTGCGTATAAATGAGGTAAACAAGTCCATCCATATAGCTATCAATACTGAGTGAGTGGCCTTTAATCTGCTACAACTTGAAAAATTAGCACATTCAATTCTCTACAGTATCCAGCTGTTTGTAAATCGTTTTTTGTTCAAAAACGTCCAGACATATTACGTCACGGATGCCGGTGGGTTGCCGAGCTTCTCTTTTTATGGCCTACGGAACCCCACTGTCAGGCCTTGGGTTCGCACCGAGATGTCCCCGCCGATACTCCGAATACTTGAATAGGGATCGTGAAAAAAGTTTCAAATGTGTCATTGTGTTCAACCTTTTTGGCGAAGCATTCAAATATTGTCATTGGACGAGATTTTGTAATTAAAGGACACCCTGTGATGAAGGAAACGGTCTTCTGGAACATACTGTACCTTATCAGGTGTTTATTAAGATGTCATACATATCTGACGTTGACAAGTACTACCAATCAATTATTTTTACGATGTTAATATTACAATCAATGCTCACGCCTTCTACATACGACAACAGGCTTTGCCTAGTACTAGGACATTTAAGGCTGGTTATACTATTTAGCATTACTACCACTTCAACAGCTGAAAACACTAAAGACTATACTAATGTCAATGTCTCCATCTAGTACTCAATATTGAATTTTCCGATCTATGTTTTAAAGTTCATTTTTTGTTTCTCAGGTTGGCAGCGGCGGCGGCGGCGGCTGCAGGAGCTACCAGCGAGCTGAGCTACCTCGCGGCTCTCCATCCGGCATATCGACCGGTGCCTTACGACCATCCCTTATACGGGGCTAATACTTTAAGAGGTAAGTGTAATAATACTAGCAAAAAGTCCAACAAAAAGAGGAAACTGACAGATTACAATTACTCTTTTGACGTAAATTACAGCTTTGCTGGTTGTGATAAGTCCAGTGACTTGTTAGTTAACTAGCCTAGCCTTTTGCCCAACTATGTTGGGGTCGGATGCTAGTCTAATCGGATGCAGTTAAGAACCAGTGTTTTACAAGGAGTGACTGATCGTCTGGATTTGTCACCCCAGTGTCTAATAATCTTGTGAATTTGAATCTTATCCATACTTAGCAAGTGACTTGTTCAAAATAATCGTTATTTCCGAATGTTTTAGTGATTTTAATCAAAATTTCTTAGAGTCTCATTTGAGGATATCAAAAACGTAAAATACTTAATGCGTATTAAATGCAGTAAATGTAATTTTCTTTTATTTCTCAATCATAAAACTGTATTACAAAGTTAAAGCTTACTTCAGTTAGTCATAAAATACATTTTATATCTTAACCGTCTGTAAGTTTTATAACTTAAAAACTGAAAATAGAGACCAAGTTTTACTCAAGAAGAAATTAAATACACGATAAAATGTAAAGCGTGTTAATTTTTCCACTTAATTTAAATTAATGCTTTCACACAACTGCATTTCTACTTTCAATTGGTCATTTGCCAAAATGTATGATTTTGCATTTTGAGTACAACTGTATTTTACCTACGATTGTATTCGTTTGAAGTATAGACACTGTTGTAGTTTTTTCATAATATTTAGGTGTAGACAAAAGTTCTTCTTTCTTCACAATCACATGCATAACTTGGGTACCGAGATGGACACCCACTCTTTGGGGGCGGAAATGCGTAGTGTCAGACTCTTACTGACCTAAATCGCCAGACCAGTGAGAAAATATAAACATTGAATTTTTGAGGACCTTTTAACCTACCTAAGAAATAAAATTCCAGTCAAACATTAACCCTCAATTACCGCGTTATTCAAGCGTAACTTGCAAAAAAAGGGAAATTAAAATTAAAAGTTATTCTTTTAGTACAAAAAATAATGGTGTAAAGTTCAGTGCTAACCCGTATCCATAAAAATACCCTGGCCAAACCAATAAACTGCCATAAGCAGGACAATGAAAAACAATCCGATAAGTCGCAATTAAACCTGAGACACGATATCAACTACACTGCACTGTGTAGGGTTGGCACTAACTGTAAAGTATATATGAAAAATGAAATGTCCATGAAGATGTTTGTAACGAAAATTCGGCAATGTCTGCCGATGTCAAACCAGGTAATTATTCCTATTTCATAAAAAAAAGGTTTACTCTGTCTCACTGAACCGGCAAATCCGTTAGAAATTACTTCCGTTCTGATCCTATCTTTCCGTAGTAACAGCAAAGTGCCAACCCTAGGACGTGTGAACGAGGTAACGCTACACCGCTCTCGTAATGATAAATCTGCAACACTAGTATGTTATTGCAAATTATATGCATGCCCAGACACTGACATTGCCGTTCATATGTACACAGTACCACCAACATAACTTGGCACTTCGGATGTAAGATAAAATACTGCTAGAGCGAGATCAAAGTCTACATATACGATAAGTGAAACAGAGACGGTAATATTTTGTAGCTCTTTCCAGACGTGCCAAGTTAAATGGGCTGCTTTGTACGGATGCATCCGTTGAAAGCTACGTTTCCGATTCGCGTTAATAAAAATAAAAGTGATGTGTACTTATTAAGTATTATATTTGAATTTACTGTCCCATTATTTATTTAAATGATTTAAATGGTGACTGTTGAAATCACCATATTTTTTTAACATAACATTCTAAATTTATTGATTTCTCAAACGACCTTTTCTATTTAACTCCTATAGTGTTTATTGGTTTAATTTAATCTAGTGATTTTCTATAGTCAGAAACACTTCTCAATTCTAAACATCATGGTATATTTGGCCAAGATCCAGATGCAAAATTACCCTTTTATATTTTACATAAAAAGATGTGCACCACAAACCATTTCAGAAGCGCACTAAATCCAAAGTCCTCTGGATTAAATTTCTCTACTTTCGAATCTCAATAAGCATGGTATAGCATTGCATATCTCACTGAAACCAATGCGCAACGCCACAGCCGAACACTATCGCCACAATTTATCTCTATACAGAGGTGTTAATTAGGATTTGAACTCACGACTGTTACCATTCGTTCCCCATCGAAACCCAAACAAAAAGCACTTTTAAAAGCCCATTCTAAAGTTCAAATTCGTTTGGAGGTCCATAGATGACAGATACGTAAAAGTGGCTATTAAAGGACAAACCGTGGTAAGTCACGGGTTAAAATTGGCATGCATTTGAGTAACGAAGGGTTGGTTTTCCGACCTCGCAATTAAGACGTTTCAGATTACGCGACTGACTATATACGGAGCATTAGACTTTGGAGATGAGATGATACTGTACGAAAAAATGGCGGCTATTAAGTCCTTTTTAACCACTTTTAAAAAGGAGGAGGCTCTCAATTTGTCTGTATTTTTTTATCTCAGTACAATGGTTCGGAATTTTGTTGGTTGTTTTTCTGTTTAACGTGAAATGGCTGTCATTTGATCCCACTCAATTTTCATCAAGTTTGGCTTAGTTTTTATCTGAAGTCAGTTGTATATTTGTCGATAAGTTTTTTTCCAAAATAATATTATTTTATAAAGCATGATTCTCCCTAGAGTCATGCTCTCTACTACGACTTTTAAGAAATGCATACAGAAAAACCCAAGCCGTTAGTTTCAACCGTAAACTGGTCATAAAATAAACCAGTTTAAGAACCTGAACGTCCAATCAATCGGTATGATAAAATAATGTCATTACAATTTTTCACGCCATTCCGAAGCTTGATCCAAAGTTTTTGAATAACATAATTATTGGTGATTCGATGTCACGGATAGTTTTACTCTATTCAAGTTTTACGAGCGTTTTGAATTGATGTAACAGCCCTTTTGTGATTGGATTCGAAAGAACAAATAAGCTTAATGCTCATGTCGATTATTCTGTGGCTTTATCTGGTTTCACTAATGCTTTACTTCAGACCGTAGCAGATGAATTGAAGTTGGGTATTGACGTGAACTTAGAGACCAAGTTAAGGGCGAAAGGCGGGAATAAAAGTTGACGTTGGAATTACTTTTACTATCTCAAAATTTGAATGTACTAGTGCGTATTGTGTTTTCATGATTGGCTGTTAGTCTCTTTCTAAATTGTCTTCTCTCTTTCTACAGTATTAATCTTATTTGCCCTAGAAATATGGAAGAAATATAGTACCTACCAGGTGATTCTTGTGCCATTCTAAGTATTATTGTAACGTTGCAAACGTTAAAGAACACCTTAAAGTTCATTTCATTATCAGTGTTCGGGAAACGGGACCAAGAAATCAAAATGAGTATTGCACTTTGAAAAAAAACTAAAGTTCTCCATAATTTAACGATGCAACGGTTTCCTTATCTTTATCTAGTGGGGCAATCCCGAATGAGTAAGCCGTTTCATCGTGGAATAATGAATCATCTCACGAAAGTTACTTTTAAAAATAAAGCTCATCATTAAAAACCTTTTTCCGCCTTTCTCATAACACTTGTACCAATATATATATCGCGTAAATGTACGTTAGTCTGCCCTCGGCCCTACAGTGCACATTAGCGATTCGTTGTGGACATATTTAGATTCCACCTACGTGCGTTTTATTTTGAAAGTTTTAAGTCCTGAATCTGAATATTGTGGTATAGAGTTTACTGCTTGGGTTAACCTGGAATGTATAAATACTTATGTGTATAATGCGACCGTAAAAGTGATCGGTTGATGCGGATTATCTGGACATTTGAAGTGTTAAACCTGGTTTTACTGGTGGGAAACTAAGTGAAAAATATGGGATTTCGTAGTCGTTTTTCTGCTATGCTTTGCTTGTGTCGTAAGGAACACCAGTGTTCATGTTAAAGTAAAATTGTGTACTATAAAAATTAAAATTCACTTGATTTATACATAATTAGCGTATTGGCGTAGCTTAGACCTTTATAATACTAATCCTTAATGCACTTAGAGTATTTAAAAACACGATAAAACCAGCAGATATTCCGACGTAAATAAATGCAAAATCTCAAACGAAAAAGCTTCTTGTATTTAAAACGTAAGCCAACACGTCAGTCACTTCGAAAGTTAAAACACTTGAGATCACATTTGTTGTGTCATGTCGCAAATTTCGACCACCTACTTAAACGCGCTCTTAAAAAAGAACATCTTTCTCTGCGTGCAATTTCGTCATTATATATTCATCTTTATTCAAATTCGTCGAAAAGTTCTGTCACCAGGCGGTCTTTTAGGCCCCGTGATTATAACACGTCTGAAACTTAACCCTTCTCAGCGCGGCGTCATTTTAGAACTCAACCGAAACTGTTTATAATAAAAAAATCGCGAACGGTGTCTGTTTTCTTAAGCAGGTCGGATCGGCTTACACGAAGTAAACGCATCTTTAGATAACGCTCAATTAGCTGCCATTTTTTTGTCATTTATTTTTTTGGGACGGCGTCATTCAATAGGTCATGAGTAAAAAGGTTCACGAAACTGATTTTGTTAACTTTTTTTTGTCTCAACAGTTATGATTATGTATCTATATTTCTCTATTTTTTTCTTAAAGTCGTTTACAGAAAAGTGCAATGAAATTTTTATATCTTGAAGGGGTAAAAGGATTTATGAGATTATTTCTCATATGTTCGAATCAGTGGATAATACAGGTTTCCAAGTAGTTTTAAACAGGTAACATTAGCATTTAGATAGTATCTGCTTACCCCCTCTAGAGCCAATCGTTTACCATCAAAAAGTGATCAATAAAAACAAAAATGGCGCACGATTAATGATAACAAAAACGCTGCAATATCAAAGTTGCTGTTAGTTCCCTTAAAGGGTGGTTATTTACTTAATTTTATACATTTTATTGGTGAAGACCGCAGGCGGTCTAGAAACTTCCCTGGCAGCCTTGGAACGTCAATCAACAAAGTACTCATGCAATAAATTAATGCAAGAATCTGCCTTTATCCTTCAATTTATGCGAGAATCGGATGCCAGCCTGTTAATGACTTTATTGAAAGCCGAACTTTTTGTTTCACAAGCATTTTAGTATTTCAGGAATTGTATAGACGACCTGGATTATGTTGTCGCTAATTAACGATAGTTGAACTTGTGTTTCGAGTTTCGCTCATGTTGAAACTGATTAATTAGCTTTTTATTGGAAATCGACATTACAGTTTTTTGTTGATTTGAACGATGTTATGAAGATTATTTATCTACTGTCAGGTAGGTCCACAAAAAAGAGTACATGTCTTATTAATTTCTACTTTTTTTTAAGATAATGAATTCGCATTGCTTTATTAATTAATAAGTACATATTTGTACAGGTATGTAACTTTATCGCTGGAAAAATATAAGAAACGGAATGTTCAATTAAAAGTTTTTGCATAAGGTTTTTGGTACTTAATGAGTGTACAAAGGTGGGTTTTCACAATTAATTACACCCACTACGTAAGCAAGAAAGTTTCTTGCCCATAAAAACTAAAAACCTTAACGTAATATTGGAAATTAAATTCTCATTACGAAAAAAGCCCTCAAAATAAAACAGAACTAAAACTGATCTTTATAAACAGCCTAAAAATACTGTTTCCACTTCCCAGTATTTAGATCAACGTTTGAATAAGAAAAAAATAAAGACAAAGCCACGCTTGGTCGCACATAACGCCATCCAGACAAGTTAACTGGAACTTCGGCGTATCAAAGCTCGGGTTTCGTCTACTGCACCGGACGGACCCAGTTCCACAGACCCATTTGGACATACGACCTTCAGCGGTACGTCTAGTACCGTTTTAACAAGTAGCCCTAGTTACTGAAGTAAACAGAATCGGTTTATTTCCACTTCTATGGTTATAGTTTGAGTAGTGAATGTTGGAAGAGATTTATATGATAAACTAATCAAAATTAAAGATGTTCAATACATTTATTTGTACGAATATAGTATTACATAAGGTGTTATTGTTGATCAACATACAGTTCTTAGTATTCCGCCTATGTAAGGCATGCAAATATTATCAGTAGGTAACAATATAAATTAATTAAAAGTCAGTTTTTATTACTAGTAGAAATAAAAAGGCGCTTAAGAAACGTCTAGGTCCACGCACGGTAAAAATGTCATTGCCATGGAGAAAAACTGGCAAAAAAGTACAATAGTAGATATAGTAGAACTTCACAGATATGCGTGAATGCAATAATGTCATTTAAAAATACTTACGCGCTGTACCGTTTCATCAGCCGGGTCCTTCAACCCAACGATTGGTCCTTGTGCATTTGCCCCTTAACACAACCCAAGCCATGAAATTAGTATGTGAATATTTCCAATACACCTATAATTATGCATAATGACAAGATTAAAATCCAAAGTTATTGCCAGACGTGCCTGCGAATATCACATCCACAGGTTAGGTACATGCCATTATTTGTCAGATCAAAAAGCGTAGATGAAGAATTCATATTAAAATGCTAAGTAACACCATCTCCATATACCAGAGAAACTATACTCAGTCATAAATTATGTTAAATTGAGATTAAACAGAATATTAATGAGTCGCTTTCGAAATTACTTAAATTATAGAGTCTAATTGTTACTTAGTGTCCAGATGATACGATAAGACTTAATTTAAAATATTTAACCCGTAGATACAATCACTCGTGATGTTTATATAAAGGTGTTTATGCTAATAAACCCCATAATATCAGAATAGCATCGCAGAATAATCAGTTTCGAAATAAGCTATTAATGTCCGGCTAAATTATATTATTAATAACAATATCATCAATCATAGTAACACAAAAAGCACTAAAAACACCTAGATACACTCGATTGAGTTTATTAAAACAAAATACCAACGTACACCGTCATCACTGGACTGCAAAATTTCGCAACCGAAGTGACAAGCCGAAACTTAATAACTTACTCAGAAATGCACCAGCAAATTGGGAGCCGAGTCGTCCGACCGGCTCCGTAACCCTACACCGCCTTACCGAACTCTCCGACACATATAAATTGTATTTTTATTCAAATCGAGCCTACGTGCCGCGATAAAGCCCCCTTAAAACAAATAACCGCTCATTCAGCCGAGAAAAGTCACACAAAAACCAACCTTAATACAACCTTACTAAATCCAAACTCATTTTCCCGATGTCAACTATCACGATACAGGCGACAAAAAGCTTTACAGTTGCAGCAACAGAGTTGTAGTTTCAGAAATAAGTAGTTTTGCTACACTACTTTTAGTTGAATACAATGATGCCATAAGAAACTACATGCCACATGTAAACAAGCTAAATTATATCCTGATAGTACACACACAAGAATCAGAGTCGAACAATGCACGAGCATCAGATAAGTCGACGAATGATGATGTAAACTAAGATCGTGTTCCCGAGACATATATAGAGAACAATTTAAAGGTTCATTGGGACACTTTTTCACTCAATTTGTACCCTTTTCATTCTTGTTGTACAGATAATGTTGACCAGTGCAGTGTTTATGAAATATTTGAAATTGCAAAGGAAAAGATTTGGTGTTATTATGCTGTAATAAAATCTGTATAGGGATCACTCAAGGGTAACGAGACAGAGGAGCGATTGGCTTCTCGTGTTTGCCTTTTTAATAAAGTTGTTCGCACCGATACCCTTCATTATTCAGCGGTTTTTTCTGTCCAAAATGTTAATCACCACATTTACTTGTCCCGTGTTTTTGCCGTAAGGAATTTTATGAAACATTTTAATAAAGCTGCTAATGGTACAGCTGCCAATCAACATCAAGCTGATATTACACTCCGAGAATCTTATATAAGAAATATAAATGTAAAAATTAATGACAATCATAAAATGAACACGTATCTTATTCCTGGAAGTATGATTCGCAAATATTCCGATATCGTAAAAACTTATCCTGATTATGGAAAATGTAATAAAAGCGAAAATCATAAATGTCACGGCTATCGAAAAAATATTATAACTAAAAGCGTAGTGGGTTACATCGATACGTGTGTATGTCTTCATCGTCCGATAATCGTAAATTAAGGTCCGACTGTGGTTTAACTGAGCGTAAAAACTGTGAGCGAGAGATTGAGAGTTCATGTTACTCCGAAAATGTAAAACGAAAAAGTGTTCAGAGCTTCGATTGTGAAACAGGGACGGAACTATAAGATGTCAAAGAACGGAGACATTTTGAACTAGATATTTGTAGATACAGCAAGGATGTCTCAGTGAGGAAGTAATTTAAATCAGATTAACGAAGTATCGTTGTCGCTGAACTTCGAAGGAGTTTAATCAATCTAGAGGAAGATTGATTGCTTTTTTTAGTCGTCAATAAAATTTTGCGGCAGATTCCAATTTACAAAATGTCACGAACAGGGTTGACACGTTCAATCTTGCTTTTTTTTTAATTGCCTTTGTCAAACACTGTGTCCCGAACCTTAATCTTTGTCAACGAGAAGGCGATGGGCGAACCGGAACGGGTTTTAGAGTGGGATGGGACGACTGCGCCCGCGCATGACAAGTGACCGGATTAATGCATTTTAAACGAAGAAGGCTTAATTTTGATCTCGGATCCCTTAATTGAATGAGTTTGTTTTTTATTTATTTTAAGGGATTTTTAGAAGTCACTTTCGAATTACTTCTGTATGATACAAGTTTTTTTCATGCATATTAAACAGTACTTTCCTTATCGGCTTCGGCTAACGCCTCTACATACCTTAAGCTTTTATGGATCGTGTCCCAAACAAGTATTTAAAACAGATGGCAGTTTTCCCCAATAAAATTATAATCTTAATCCAAGTACAGCATAAAACCCTACTTTAAAAGTAGTTACACGATTCAATTTATTTTTTGATTGACAACATTTCCACTGGCCTTAAGATCTTCAATAGCCAACATGATAATATAAAAATTGGTAATAAAAGCAGAATTCACATTTATATCTTCGTCCATTTTACCTGTAATAATAAAAAATATGCGTACAGGATCATCAAAGATGCTTTAAGCCGACATACTTCTTCGACTCTATCCGTGATAATGTAATATAGAAGAGTCTTAATAAACACAAGGTTTATAAATCACAATTTATAATCTATTTATCATTCTGCTTTTTAGGGTACAGTAGATAAAAGATTAATTTCAGTATTCGAGATTTCTTTAACGAATCCAAAACTTGAACATGGATTCAAACAGTTTTCATCTGGATCAACTTGAAATAATAGCATTCAAAATAGTTTCAAAATATAATTTGCAGTTACAATTATATTACGTCCGATTTTCCAAAAAAAAACCTAGCCTTTAAATCTTATACTCTTCAAATTAAACAATCTATTTATAAATAATGCAATTATATTCGTAAAACCAATGATTGCAAAATCACTGTAGTTAAAACGAACTGTCATTATCGTTAAAATCATTACTGGAGTTCAAGTCGCCTCCACATCTTAAATACTACTATTGATTATTACCATCCATATAATTTTTAACCAATTATATCCCTCACTTGATCGCTTCGTGTTATTACCTTACCTTTAATAACTTACTTCATTCATTCGGCGGTAATTTTAATATCTGCTACTAAAATACAGTTTTTATTAAATATCTTAAAATTAATTGCCCGTATTAATTACATTTCCAGTTGCCCACAGTTTATATTGTCCAAGAGATCAATCATAACGATCATTTTTCATATTTTATCTTGATTCTGTCCTCAAAATTGCTACTTAATTATAGATTATCTCACAATTTACGTTTACATCAAATTTAATGAGGGTCGCCGTAGCATTTCTCTTTACTTAAGTCATTTCTTTTGAGTCTTCTTCATGTTCCATAGCATCTTCTCTTTCAGCTACTTCTATTTTGTTAATTTGTTCTCTAAAATTAGAAATTACATTATCAATGAACATAAAACCATCAGCAGAACCCAATTCTCTTCTAAGTTCAATCTTATCCAAGTTTTTATCGCTTCCAAAGCCACCGACTGCCCGTACCTTGTACTCAGGCAAATGATTGACGAGCACACATCTACCGCGCTATCCCTTCCCGCTGAGTGTAGAAATATCGCCAACATTTTAATAAATAACCCTTTGCCTACGCTAATAGCGATAATTTCTTCACTACAAGCCTGTATAAATTCATCGATTTATTTAAACCTTGTTTTTGCTTTATACGTTGAATATGTGTACGTATTAATTTTGTTAAACACGTTGACCTTTTTATTGTTGATTTTATGGTCATATGTCTTTATTACGTGTTTTAAATCAGGGAAAATTAATTTATTGAGTGTGTGTCCTGTAATATGATGCTACGCTGTAGGTTGTTTCTTCAAGGATTTCCTTTTTTACTCACACCATAATTCTTCTTTAAAGTACAATTACTTACAAATTTTTTAAAATATTCTCCACTAACAACGAATCGATTTCAATCAAATCTTTTTCCAAACATTCTTTCCTTTTTACTGCATATTTTCGTTCAACGAAATCACCATCATTAAACAATGCGTGGTCCGGTCTATCGTTTTCATTGGAACTATCCCGAACATCCAAGGTATATCAGTCCTCTATAATTTTTTCGTTCGGAAACCAGTTCAATCGATGATCGATGAAAAAAGCCGTGGGTCGGTTTCGATTGATCCGGTCTCTATCGAGATTGAGACATCTCGGAACGAGTTCCGCCCGCCTGCGCAGGCGCCGCCCTAAGTGATAAGAGATCGTCGAGACCTCGTAAATTACTTAATTTAACAGTGATTGAACTGAATGTTGGTTTACATTTAATTTTTTATGATGGTGGAAGTGAATTATCGAGTGCATTCTCTTTAAATATTGGTTAGGGTTTTTTTTACTGTACTATTTTTGTATCATGCATAACTTCAAAAACGTTATGATGTACTTCTAATTCATCAGTAACCTTCTTATAAATTAAATAAAATTGCTATTCTTGTTAAAATAGTCTTTAACGTTTTTTGCCATTTCTTATCTTAAAGACTTTAATGAATACCTACTTTTTTATTTTAAATCTACATAGTATTCGTCTTGAACTTATCTACACAGTCAGCCATCAGTCAGATTCACTGTTCTAAAAATAATATAATTCCTAATTAACAGAGAAGAAGAAAGAGGTTCCCGCCTCCTCAGACGCTGTCTTCCATCATTTGTAACACACCCCCCACCCACAATATTATTATTACCAAAATACTCAACGGAGTTTTTAATCATGAATCGATAAGAATAATTGTTCGGCGCTTCAGTCTAATGCTTTATGCCCATGTAATTGGCTACGCCGATTGCTAAAATGATTTCATTACGATTTGTCGGCGTTGATGAAGAATAATGGAAAACATCTGTATTAAATACATCCTCTTTGATGTTATTGAGTGATTTGATTGCGGCAGTTTGATTGTCCTTTCTTTTTGCCGTTTCATTGCTAGGTTTTAGATTATTTGATGGGCTGTTCTTGTTTGAATTGCCTAAGTTATTTTTAGTATGATGTTCTAGGTTTTGTAGATTAATCTTTTTGTTCCTTATTTCTTATGATTCATCGTATTAAAGTTTACTTTGCAAAAACTCAAAAGAATATTCCCCTATTTTTTATTAAGTCTCCTTTAGCCAATTATTTTTAAAATAATCTTAGTTCTTAAGTTCATCCGCAAAATCCTCACATTTTATGACTTTAAGTGGAGATTTTTTTAAATCTTGGTTTTGGGAGAACCAACATGGGTTGTTTAGAGCAATTACCGCCACCTGTGCGGCCATTCGGTAGTCACGTGCGAATTAGTTTAACAAGCCTCAATAATACTAAATTGGTCCATCTTTCTGTATGTTATTGTTGTATTGAAAGTGAGCTGTTGCTGATTTACCATCTGTCAATTTGTTGGGTATGGTTGTGTTAGGATCTAAGTCATCTTCATCTAAGATTTTACCTATCTAACTTCAGTTTTAAACAGATATACTTAGCTGAATTACAGTGTTTTATGTATTGCGGCCCACTTCACGAATGCAGGAGAAAAGTTTAGGTACGAAAGGAATGGCAAAGAACCCAGACCATGACGTAACGGCAAAGAAGGAAGAAGGAGAAGAATATGTAGCAATTGGACGTTTGGACTATAGTATACCTATCATAGATAATTCCCACCACCTGTGTTTTAAAATCCTATTAAGACGTGGGGAACAACATCCTAACAAAGATTCACATCGCTTTTTTGTATCCATCAAGAGGAAAGCCCAAACAACTTATTCGATACAAATAACTCTAATTGGCTGACAGAGTTCAAATTGTTGAAACGAACCAAGAATAGACTGAAGGATAAAAAATCCAACGATAATAGATTAGAGTTTACAATAAAACCTGTTCAATTGGAATAACAATCGACGTTTTCAAATTGTATAATTCATTTTTTATTCGATGTTAAGAAGTCATAAATCTCAATATAATATATAATTAACAGCGTCGTGATCCTGTCATATGCTTATTTTAATAATATATTAATGATATCTCTGTAAATCATTGAGGTCAATAAACTTAGGTACGTCATAGTTTTGTTTCGGTTATTCAAGTTAATGTCGGGTGAGGTTGGAATAATGTGTGTATTATTGTAATGCAATTGGTCCTTTTATCCGCCTTGTTGTAAGCCCATGCGCAATATGTGGCTTGTATAAATTGTTGTTGTACCTATTGTCGAATTCACGGAAGTTTTCCTCTGAATTTAGTAAGAAGAAATATAAGAAATGGCGAAAGAAACTCAGTATTAATAAGGATAATAGCTCAGATTGTTGTGATATTTTACTTTCATCACAGCAGAGGCATGCGATATGAAGAAAGATTAACAAGGCAAGGGCAAGTTTAACAAGTTTGTTCCTCTGAATCTACTCCAATCGTGGTAGAAGGTAGCACTAGGTTTTATAAAATAAATGCACGAAAAAATGAAAATGGAATTCCTACAGACTAGGCACTTATTTCTATGATTCTCATTTCAACATTTTTCTGCACCAAAATTGGTTTCTAAGCAGATTTATAATTAAAATCCATAGCACCTATAAAATGATATACAACTAACACATGCAATTAAACGTCAATTTATTGATTAATTAACATAATAAAACTGTCTTGACGAAATTAATAGTCGAAATGTTCTAAGTCGTGTCAACGCGACGCGGCGTAGGAAGTATAAATCATATGTCACAGGGGTTTTGATGTTTCGAAATCCTTGCTTCACTTCCAAGAAAGTTAATTAACAAGTTAACACGTGTTTTTGTTACGAACGCGAATTTTTCCACATCTGTTGTCGGCGGTGAAATGTGAGATTTGAATTGTTTGCCATGTGTTGAAGTTTTGTGGGTATAGATTCCATCGTGACAAAAGTTGTTAATGATATTAGAATTTGGGAAATGTTAAGGTTTAAGCAACGATTTGCGTTTTTCTTCATGGGAGTAGGCGATTCAGTAAACAAAGAGTTTTTGAGTATTAACTATTAGGCGTCATCGTTTTTGGTCACCAAACTGTAAACGTCCCTCTACTGGGCACAAGCCTCTTAAAAGCGATGAGATTTGGCTATAATTTAGATGATGCATTTGACAATAGTATAGTACTTATTTCAATGCCGACACATTTTTTTACGAACCGACACTAAGACATTTTCTTAAACAACCCAATTCCATATTATTAATTGATGCACCGGTTTCCTCACGCGTATTTATCGGGATTGCCCGACTAGGACCTAACCGGAGTCCTTAACATTACTTACTATGAAAAACCTTCTTCTATACCTACACCCAAAGCCTCCAACCTGGTTCCACTTCTTCTATACAAAACAGCACTTAGTATTTTCGTAAAAAAGGACCAGTCTTACGAATCGGGACTCAAATGCATATCCACAACTCTCATTAGCAAGCAACGTATAAATCGTCAGTGACATTTTGTTCGCTTATTTATGGACTCCGATCGGTACCCGAATGTGATTTATTTGTACAACCAAATCAAAATGATATTTATACCTTTTAATATTGCGTTTATTTAAGCAATTCTCGTAACGTCTTCATGTTGTTTGTTGAGTTTTTTGATGTTCAATTTTAAGGTTGCTTTTTGTTTATTAGTCTTCTAGGGCTCATAGTAAAGTCTTTGTTTAGTTTAAGTTTAATTATCTGTTCAAGTAATGAAACAAAATCTCGCTCTATGGAAGTTGTAGAATAATGAATACGTTAATATAAGAAAATAGTTTTATGTATTTTGGTTTAATTTTCAAGATATTGACGCAAAATACAATTTTGCTATAGATACATAATATCTATTTTGATATAAGGTATATTCTTTATTTTAATAATGCAATAAAAAATAGAGACATCATACCACTAAATACACAATTGCATTCTATAAATATATAACAACTTCCCAGTCTATTCTCGTCAAACAGCAATTAAAGCTCCCTAACAATAATTAAGTTAAACAAAACCGGAAGTACTAACATATGTGTACAGCTTGACGGTTTCAGATTTCATATTTTCCGTCTCTTTCTTACAAATCAAATCACCAATATAACTTGAACTGTCGTTGCTTATGGATAATGAAGAAAGAAGTGTCAGGCTATGCTGGTGGTAAACAATGATTCTGCGTCAATATTGTGACGCCCAATTATCTCTGAACTACAGTAATTAGTGAGGTTGTTAAGAATGTTCTTAATTATAGATATGTTTGTTTTAATTTAAACATCTGTTTACAGGGTAAGAGTATTTTGATAAATGACTTCTTAAATAAAGCACCATTTATAATCTAATTGAATCAAATCTATGAAACTCAATATCAACAGTTAATATACCTAAAGAATACATTTAATTAAAATCTTACGAAAACAACAATTTTGAAAATTAAGGTAAACGATTTCCTAATTTTCGTACCAAAATCTAGTCCGCATTATAGCATAAAAAATTATCTTACAGTAAGTAACTTAAATTCCAGCTAATCACTTGAACAATCATCAATAAAACAGTAGGTAATCACCATATCTAAACCCAAAATAAAGACATTAATAGCCGTTGAGAAAAAAAAAGATTCGAAAACCTTCTTCAAATTTAACTAGTAACAAATTTAAAACTCACTCAAACCCAGTAGTGGTTAAAATCACAGTTCCAAACCGCTTCCAAGAAAAATATTTAAAGTAAGAAAATAAACGAGAAACATTTATGAATAAATCATCAGCGATCTCGCAAAACGAAATCAAAAGGGTCCATTGGAAAGAGATGGCAAGATACGAAAGGTTAAGGAGTAAGGGAGAGGTCGTTTAGTAGAACCTCCAAGGTGTAATTATGCCGTTAAGAATATAATTCCATGTTGTTTAAACGATGTATGCGTCACATTATAGATTTTTGTTTTTATTTTATGATTGAGACGTTTTCTTAGGTTAGTGATAAATCTATACTAATCTATATTCTATATACTAATATATAAAGCTGAAGAGTTTGTTTGTTTAAACGCGCTAATCTCAGGAACTACTGGTCCAAATTGAAAAAATAGTTTTGTGTTGAATAGACCATTCATTGAGGAAGGCTTAAGGCTAAACCATCACGCTGCGACTAATAGGAGCGAAGATACAATGGAAAATGTGAAAAAAAACAGGGCAGGTATAAATCATAACTTATATCTTCTACCCACGGGAACGAAGTCGCGAGCAACAGCTAGTATTTAATATGTGAGGAAAATGTCTAGTTTGTACATGTTTATAATTATCACTCTATTGCTATACTGGAGGCATGTATAATAAAAAGGTGAAATTTCCATACAAATACGCCAAAATCTTAACCCATGAAAATTAAGTCCGCGCCAATCGTTGCTTAACCTCAATGTATTTTAAGTAGTGTTCTAGCGGCAACAGAGATACATAAGCTGTGAATATTTAATGCAAACAAGCTATCACAGTTCAAGAGATACAGTTTGATGACAGACTGATAGATAAACAGAGCCATAGTCATAAAGTTCCGTTTTCATCATTTGGATGCTGAACCCTAAAAATAAACTTTAAATAAGACGTAATTATATTTACATTAGTTTTTATAGCTATAGTATTTGTATCTAACTTCGGATATCTTAATTTTTATATTAATACATTCATGATCTATACAGCTCTGGCGCTTACTGAGTGCGGACGTATACTTAGTTGTTTCGAAAATATTCTTATTTAATTAATAGTACTACAAAGTAAAATAAACCTTACGATATTAGTTTTAAAGTTAATAAACAAAGTGACAAAATAGGCTAAAAAACCGTGTCCCCGCAGCAGTGTGAATCACGGAACGTCAACGAAGGCGCACCCACCCTCCCTCTACACCTCGAGTAAAGAGAGGCGTTGCTATTTTTCGACTCACTCGCACCTACGCGACCGAGCTACACAATGAATGTACAACGATCTCCGCCCGGGTCCAAGTTAACAGCGGGGAGCGATTACGGCGGGAGTGCAAGCGAATCAACGTCGACGTACAACAATAATGAAGATTCAGATACCCCATACTACGTAAACCTAAGAAAACGAAAGATACGACCGGAAGAAAGTGATTACAATCAAACATTAGATAGATTTAGAAGCGATATCATGATGTTTATGGAAGACTTTGGTAAGCAACAAAATGAAAATCTTAAGCAAATTCGAGATGAAATAGCAGAAATTAAAGATGAAACCAAAACAATCAATTTGAAAATTGAACACTTTACCGAAAAGATAGACCTAATAAACACCGAAATAGAAAATATAAAAATTGTCAATAACACAACCCAGCAAAAGTTCAAACGCTTAGAAGAAGAAATCAACCAAATTAAAATTAATCAACAAACTGATACACAAATTACCAAAACGCCAATCGCTCATAACGAAGAGATCATCCAGGAACTTAAAGACCGATGTGAACGCGAAAAAAATGTCATAATAGTGGGTATCTCGGAAACAATAAACGCTAACTCGAATGTAAGACAAAAATATGATTATGAAGAAGTGACAAAACTAATCACAACATTCACAGCGGAAAGTCCCAATCCAATTAAATGTATGAGATTGGGCAAATACGTTCCAAACAAAAACCGACCTATTAAGGCATGTTTTGCCAATACTGATACACCAAGGAACTTACTACGTATTAAAAATAAACTACCCGAGAACATACAAGTGTATTATGATCAAACACCTACACAAAAAAAAATCTTGCAGTCTATAAAAGAGGAGTTGAATAGACGCCTAGAAAATGGAGAAAAAGACCTTACTCTGAGATATTTAAAAGGAATACCCACAATCGTCATAAACAAAAGTAATCAAAAAAACTAATCAACACTTCACAACAAAAAGAAATTGTATCAAATGAATATAATAGATTAAATCATTACATAGTGAAATCTTATGAGGACATTCCATTGCACCCATCGGCACTTAGGTTCTTTTACGCCAACTTACGTAGTATTCGAACAGCTGGCAAGCTCGAAGAAATTAATTGCATAATAAAATCTATACCAAGGACTACCCACATACTGATATTTACAGAGACATGGATCACGTCGGAAAATGATGCCAAACTATACGAAATACAGAACTATAAACACGTATATAACTATAGACAAAACAGCAAAGGTGGAGGGGTTTCTATATTCATCCATAAAAGTATCAAATATGAAATAACCGAGGAGCTATGTGAAAATGGAAATCACTACTTATGGATACACATAGACAAATTATCGCTTAACATTGGCGCGATATATAAGCCAGGAGACACAAACATAAGCAACTTCTTGGATGTATATTCTGCGCAATTGGAACGGCGACGCCGAGCCATTGTATTCGGAGATTTTAATATGGATTTGCTCACTTCTAATAGACACACCACGAAATATCAAAATGAGATAAAAGAAACCGGATACGAACTATTAAATAAAATAAGCAGATTATACAGCACTAGAGAAACCAGCACAACCAATACAATACTAGACCATGTCTGTACAAACATAAATAATCACTCGTTTAATATGTCAATAATCGATTCATCCTTGTCTGATCACAAGCAAATCTATCTTGAAATAGGCAATCTCGCACCAAAAATAAAAAATAAAAAACTTTACACAGCGATCAACTACGAAAGTCTGTATGAAAACACCCTAAAAGCTAAGTATGAAAACGACGAGCAAGAGTATTCTGTCTTTGAGAACTTTGTCTTGGAACAGGTGAACAATAGTAAGATCCAAAAAACTAAAATAGTGAACCCACCACAGGAAGATTGGATTACCAAAGATATTTTAGACGCGATCAAACTACGAAACAACTTATGGCAACTACTTAAATCTAACTCGAAGGACGAAGGGCTACAAAGAAGTGTCAATAAGGAACAAAACCGCGTGAAAACCATGATAAGAGAACGTAAGAGAAACTACTACTACAACATGTTTAAGAACAATGCCAACAACCCTAAAAAAGTGTGGGAACTGATTAATGAATTAGCGTTAAACAAAACGAAGGACATCAGTGCTCCCCCAAAGCTAATATCCGACACAGGTGTCATCACGGAAGGTAAAGCTGCTTGTGATTTATTTAACTCATTTTTTACGTCAGTAGGCTCAGAATTGGCTAATAAAATACCACACATGTACCATACATCTAACGGCAATACACTAATGTACGACCCTACATACTCACACAACACAACACTACACAAACTAGAACCTTGTACCACTCCAGAAATATCGAAAATTATAGATGACCTTGATATCAACACAAGTACCGGGCTTGACGGAATAAGCGCAAAAGCTATAAAATGTTTAAAAAATATAATACTAAACAGATTAACCAACTGCATAAACAAATGTTTACAAAATGGCACTTTTCCCGACACACTCAAGGTAGCCAAGGTCAGTCCTATCTATAAGGCCGGCAGCAGATCAGATCCAGGCAATTACAGGCCCGTCTCTGTACTACCCATACTTTCCAAAATATTTGAGCGTGTGATATACACTCGGCTAAATAACTACCTAAATGAGAAAAAGTTTTTAATTGACGAACAATATGGTTTCCGATCCAAATCCAGTACACTATCAGCTGCGATAGATTTAATAACCAAAATTAAAATTAATATTGACCAAAAAAAATTTGCTGTAGGTATATTTATCGATTTAAAAAAATGTTTTGACACCGTTAGTCCTCAAAAATTACTCGATAAATTAGAGAATATAGGCGTGAGGGGTACAGCGCTCAAAATTTTTAATTCATACATGCAAAATAGGAGACAGGTTGTCAAAATGGGTAATTTTGTTAGTTCGCCACAGAACTTGGATTACGGCTGTCCTCAAGGCTCGATCATAAGTCCATTACTATTCCTAATTTATGTGAATAATATTAATAAAATAGGCCTCAGTGGCCATTTAACACTTTACGCGGATGATACCTGTTTATTTTATTTTGACAAGTCAATCAAAGAAATCATGACTGATGCACAGAAAGACTTGAATTTGCTTGCTGAGTGGCTAAAATATAACTTGTTAACAGTGAACGCCTCAAAAACATCCTATATGATTTTTACTGCAAAAAATAAACAGATACCCACATTCACACCGCTAACTATTAATGACGAACCAATAAAACGCTCAAACGCGGAAAAATATTTGGGCCTGTGGTTAGATGACAAACTAACGTGGAACCTCCATATCAATCACATCCGCACAAAGTTTAACATCACTACTAGGAAGCCTTCGCAGAATAGCACATTGCATACCATATCAAGTGCGCAATGTTATCTATAACTCGTTAGTAAAATCAAACCTTGAGTACATGATTGAAATATGGGGATCAGCCGCCGCCACTCATTTGAAACAATTACAAACTACCCAAAATAAAATTATTAAGGTGCTTCACCACTATAACTACTTGACTCCAACAAAAACACTATACGAAAAGACTAACGTACTAAATCTTACGCAACTCTACACATATTGTACTTGTATCCTAGTTAGAAATATAAGTAACCTAACAATACAAACAAACATTAAACTACACAAAAAAGAAACTACATATAATCTAAGACATAATAAAAACAAAATTCAACTAAGGAAACCACGCACTAACTTCGGAAAAAAAACAATAGTATTTGAGGGAGCACAACTGTACAACAACTTACCAAAAGAAGTGAAAGAAAGCAGCAGTATAAATGTATTTAAAATGAAACTAAAAAGATATCTCAGCACACTGTAAGCGACTCGTTATAAATAATTTCTAGTTCAGAATATAGAAATATAAAAATAATATATACTTATTAAAGAAATGTAATAAAATTTAACATAGAAACTTATTCTAAGTAAAGAAAATGTTTATGTAAGCAATCTCGTAATTAATAGTAATAAGCGCTAGAGATACCATATTTTAATTGAATTTGTTATGCATATCTTATTTTAAATGAACTGTATAGTTTTTATAAGAAAATAAATGTCTTTAAACCGATCTACCGATCTAAAGTCTAACTAATGATATTAAATTACAATGCAATATAACTTTAATATAAAAACCTCATTAACAAGAGATCTAATACAAACCAAATATAAATATAATCATATTGATTATAAACTTTTTATCCACTTAATGCATATATTTTTGGGGATCCGTACTGTATAGGTCAAAAGCCTGCTCAAAGGCGGCTGACTGTTTGTCGCTTTGTTCGTCTTTCTGTCATCACGTATCTCATGAATAGTTACAGATTAAGAGTTGGGATTTTCAGCGAAGATATATTTATGTTGCCGCTATAACAAATAAAATTTTTAAACTGCCTTTTCCTTAGTTCATTTGCACGGGACCCTGTCTTGCAATTCCAACTCGCACTTAAAAAGTTTATTAATTTTAGATCTTTCAATCAACTTTAACTCCATCAAAAATTAAATGACGGGTATCTCTCCTTTTTTTATATTCCGTGAACTGGCATCAAATCTTGCACCGACTACCTGAGATAACACTCCAATAGCACCTTCGACCACAGTATAAAAACATCGTTAGTAAGCACCGTTTGTTTTTTACAGTGTCCAAACTAATGATCGTACTAATCGTTTTATGACATTGATGATTTAATGAGAGCAGTTTTTTCCTGTGAATTTTAACGCTGAGGTATGGGTGGGGCTCGACTAGAAAAAACTAAAATTGGGTGCCAAGTGGATTTGTTCGGCATCCGTTTTTAATGGTTTTTGACTCTAAAATACTGAAACTTACTTAAATCTAACAGGTGTTTAAAGTATCTGTACCTTTTTCATTTGCTTAGGAGAACTATTGGTGTTTTTTTGGAAAATTTCTAGCCTTACTCAAAACCACACGAAAACCCATAACTAAACACAGAAATTATAATTTCCTTTATTTTTATCGAGCCGTGAATATTCAAAATGTTAAAGCCGTAAAAAATACCAACGCCATTACAAATTCACGTCGTAACGCCTTCATCTTGCCGCACATTCGAATAACAACCAAACTCATAATTTACAACGAGTCTCATTAGTATACGCTGTTACAAAGTCACTACGCGCGCGTCCAAAGGCGCCGCCCAACAAAGCATTGACATTCATATATTAACGCTAAACGTGACCACGAAACCACTAGACACAGAACCTCGAGATACTAATTTTACGCCCAATCGACTCGAATAAAAATTAATACATCAAATGAAACGGACTCGCAGAGACCTATCGATACACAAACAAGTTACTAACATAGTCATTATTCGATATTAAGTCGTACAAAAATGAGCTAAAGACAGTTTTCGAATGTCGTTTTTGCTCGGTTGATGCAATGTCGTTAGGGTGACCATAGCCCCGGTAATGGAATTCGTGGCGGACTCGATTGCCCTCAAATTCGATCGATGATATTTTTTTTTTACGTCTCAAAGGACACGAATGTCGTTTTCCTCCGGTTCTCATGGCGATGAAGACATAAAAATTTTGGAAGTCGAGCGGCGCGTCAAAAGCGGACCACATACGTTATAATCGTGGGATTCGGGTATTATTTTGTTGTTGGGTCGTTTGTACGTCCGCGAAATTGTTGGTCGCTGACGCCTTTTGCATCAACCTATTATATTTGGCTAAGCAGCCCGCCTCGGAGCCGGCGAACCGTGATCAACAAATCAAATGTCTTGTTTTTTTTCCATTCTCAGGACGCTCTGCGTGTTTGTTTTCGTACGCTCGAGATGTGATTATTATGGAAATTTGTTGCTCAAACGACGCCTCCCCGATGATGAGAACATTTAAATTTAGATGACTAATATTTGTAAATATTTCGTTAATCGATTTATGCGATGCTTAATTCGATTTAAACAACCTCAGGTAGAATAACTGTCATTACGGACATTTAAATAAAATACAGTGATTGAGCGAACCGTAATAAGATACTCGTGTTTTAAATTATTCTAATTTATACACAAACACTTTTTACTTGGATTAATTGAGTTACTTTACATACTCTATTTGCATTGAATACAGCCAAGTCATCAAATAAAGCAGTTGCAACATCAGCAAGTCCAGACCGAGTCCAAGTTATGTAGGGTGTCCAATTAACGGCGACATATTAGGACATTCCCAATTTAGTCAGCATGAAATCAGTTCCCGCGAAATAGCTCGTAAAAGACATCCGGTACTACATTAATCACATACGGCGTTAAGCGGCCACTTTGTATTCACAACGGTCCAGACACGGTGACAACTCAATCTCGCTTATTACGGACAAGGTGACTGGGGCCAAGCTAATTTGTGGCCTTTAAAACTGACTATGAAGACGTTTGGATTTTATGTTTATTGATTTTAGATAAGTTGGAACTATTGTATTTAATCTGAATTCTAATAAGTTTGGAATTTGGTCTTTCGGGACGGATATGTTTAAATAGATTAGGATCGAATGTTCGAAGAATATTAACCGTTTTGATATTGATATTTTATTGCTTAAAGGTTCCTTTACCCTTAAATCATGACGGATGTCCGTCTGTCCATCTGTTAGTGTTTATTACGAGATCATGATTTCTTTACGGAAAATATTGATTTTTAATGCTCATCAACAGTTCTTCCTTTTAAACATGTCTTTTATTTTGTTCCAGGTTTAGAGTACTTAAGTGCAGCGAGGAGTCTGCACCCAGAACTCCACGCGGGCAGCACTCTCGCCAGTCAAGATTTTCAACTTAGTTTAGAAGGTGAGACTCTGAAGAAGACTTTTTTGTATTAAAATTATTTTAAGTATTAAATTATTTTAAGTATTAAGAATTTTCTTCGGTTTAACATTTACACTTTGAAACGAAGTATACTAGACAAAGACGGTAAGAATGTAACACTTTTTTAATAGCAATAACTTTTCATCTTATTTATATCACTATGGGGTATTTCAGTAGGATTATTTTATCCAATTAAAAACTATTAAAAATCACTAAAACTTCTACGTTGTGCTGATAATAGCCATGAGTTTTAGTGAGTTAATACTTAATTCAACACTTAATTCTCATGAGAGTGGGTATTATTTTTAACAGGATAAATATTCATATCAAATTCATGGAGTTCCGAACACGAATTAAATTTAACTAAAGCTATAAAAACAAAAACCTTAAAAACCCGTTCAAAAACCAGTAGGTACCTACCGAAATAAATAGCCCGGATACGGTTAAATCTACTTGAAAATATAACACAAATTATGATCAGCTAATCATAGTCTTCATAGCGTAATAGTCAATTTCCTTTTAATCAAATGACTTTATAAAACAAATTGTTTGCAGGAAGCTTTATGGACAATTGATGGGCACTCATGAAATAATGAGTTTAATCTATTTAATTAAAATAACAGATGAATTGTAATTACAAATATTACTCTCACTAAACACACAAGTCGAAAATCTATGCTCATATTATAAAGCTGAAGCGTATGTTTGTTTCTCTGAACGCGATAACCTCAAAAACTCTTGGTTCGATTTCCAAAATTATTTCAGAATTTGATAGAGTTTTATTGAAGATGCCTCTAGAATATATACCATCACGCTATGAGTAATAGGAGCAAAGCAGCAATGAGGAATGTTCCAAAACCATTGCGTGCACTGTAATTCTCACACAGTTCTGATTACAGGGTATTTGGACTGTCGGTATATGTTGAAGAGTTGCCTTTCCGTTTCACTATAACTGGTGACAGTAGTAGGCTTCTTCAATTTGTAATCTAGCACTATAATCTTCTAATACTTCTTTTTTTATTCAGGATCAAGAATAGCTTCACCGACCCGGTTAAGACTATCAGGGGGAGCGATAGGAGCTTCCGCCAATCGGAAGAGGGCGGTATCTTGGAGTCCATACTCCGCCGAGTCCTTGGACCTGGCTGCGGTGATAAGGGCATCTCCAGCAAGTCTTGCAGTACGAGCACCTTCAGCTGCCTCCACTGGCAGCTATGGGCATCTTAGTGCAGGTGAGCTTTGGGCATTTTAAAAGTAATAACAGGGAAGACCCTTCTGAGCCACTGTCAAAAACGGTACACATTCACAATTCGAATCTTTTGTCGCATTGAAATTTTAAAACGTGAATTTGGAAATTTTTCGTAAATTAATATTTCTGTTAGATTATAAGATTTGTGTACAAAGCAAAAATTTATTCGATGATATAAAGATGTTTTTATTAGGGACTAAGGATCTTTTGTTAAAACATTGTAATTCACTGTAAGTCTTTTCAATACCATTTAAATTATCCTTTTCTACTTTTCTAGGAGCAATATCACCAGCGCTGTCTCTCTCGCACGCCTCACTGGCGCAGCAGCTGCTGGCGCGGGGCGGCGTGGTGGGCGGCAGTGGGGTGCTCGCGGGCGGGGTGCTTATGGACCCCGCCCACCAGCAGGCGGCCGCTGCTGCAGCGCATCATGCGGCGCATGCGCATCTTGTAGCAGGGATTCATAGGTGAGGAGAAAACTAAGAGTATACAAATACGTAAAAAAATATATAAATACAAAGAAAAGAAGGAAGTAGATAATGTTATATCGCAAGTGAAAAGGAACAATGTAAATCTATGGGAATGTCATTCATTCATTTTTGAAGCGAATCAATCAACGTTTGAAAAAAAGACGATTATTTATAAGCTCAGGCAATAGAAGCCTGTAAAAAATCTACAATACCAAAATCTTATCTTTTTGTTTTCTTTATTCATTATGCGGTTACCTGCAATTTATGCCTATCGAAGTAGTAATTTTCCTTCCCTATAGACCATTCTTCGAGCCTTAATATAGGTATTTATGACTAAACTAGAAATTACAACAACGTGATGTAAATATATTGGAATTTATCGGACCTCGATTTGGTTGATTAATGGTTAAAGGTCACTGACACAGCTCGAGCGTGCTTTTGTTATCTAAGATATTATGACTAAGAGTTAGAGGGACCTAACTGGGAGATCAGAAGGTATAAAAAGCCTATAGTATTTGTTAGTATACATTTTGCTTCTCTTTAGTAAGTAAGTAGTAAGAAATTCAATCTTGCTTGTGTCGCGGGGATTTCACAAGCAATCAATTCACATGCACAAAGACTTCAAGACAAATCTCAAATCTCGCACAACTTAACCTGTAGGTTTTCTAAGTTAGTTAAAATTCCTTTTTGTCTGAGAAGAAAGAAACTGCAATTACAAAAGCCCTAATTTAATGGACCGATTTCAAATTAATTCAAATATATAAAAAAAACCTTAAAATATCAAAGTGCTATTATAATGCGTCTAAGTTTCCAACTATGCCAAATATACTTCATCGGTTTAACCATTGACCAAACCATTCTATCACCCAGATCCCACATATCATCACCCACACAACTCCTGATGGGAGCCCCAGTGGACGTCCGACCTGGCCTGACGTTGGACGGCACCCCACCGCAGCATCTTCAGCAACCACCCCAGCAGCCTGAGATCACCAGCGTTATGGAAGCTGATAGGTAAAGACAATAAGTTATATATACAATGTGTTTTAATTCATAGACAATATGGAAGAAGTATCCTTGCAAGCATGTTCCAGAAATGTATTAAAAATACAATGTTCTTTTTATATTTCTTCAAAACTTAAATCATTTCCAGAATTATATAAATCAAAATTCGTTTATTCAAATTAGGCTAAAAGGTAGCATTTTTTAAATCCAACACACCCCCACTCAAGTGTTATAATTGTGAAGAGTAAACCTTGCAACAAACTCCATAGTATAGCACGATGTCACTTTTTTACACAATATTAAACTACAAACGTAATAAAAATCATGGCAGGTTCCACATGAGAACATTACTGAGTTTTAAAACCCTTTAGACGAGAAAAGCTCAACTGTAATAACACTGTCATTTTTCCAGTGCATCCGGTATGACCCAGCGGAAATCACCTCAGGGTCTGATGGGTCATAGAGACCACCACCACAGCAATAAACCCTTGTCGGCTGCAGCGGAGAGCACGGTCCATGATGGCCTTGACTCCAAAGATGAACCTGGAGACTTCATTGAGACTAACTGTCATTGGGTATGTACTTAATCTAAGTTTTACTAGAATTCACTAAGCTAATGTACTTTTTATTTTGCAATGTTTTCCATTTAATTTTTTAGTGTGGTTTTGTCTATAGACGGTAATTTGATATAGTTAGCCTAATTTCTAAGTAATGAATGGATTACACCGATGCCTAATTTTCTGAAAGTTTTTGTAGGTTTCCAAGTGGCATGTACTTAGTTGCAATTTCTTAATCATCCGAATTAATTTGTGTGTTTCCTTTCAGGTGGATTGCAAGCTTGAATTCCCAACACAAGATGACCTGGTGAAGCACATCAATACAGATCACATCCACGCCAGCAAGAAGGCGTTTGTCTGCCGCTGGGTAGGATGCTCTAGAGATGAAAAGCCTTTCAAGGCTCAATATATGCTGGTCGTACATATGAGGAGGCATACAGGAGAGAAACCTCATAAGTGTACCGTAAGTTTCTTATCTCATTATCATTATCAGTTTTTGGCCTTGAAGGTTTGGTTATGTTTTTTACCATTTTTGGGTAACAAAAATGGCTGATCAATAGTAGTTAGGTTTAAACATCAAGATCATCTTCTTGTATCTTTGATCAAAACCCATTTTAAGTCTTTTAACCAATATTTTTCTGTCTTACAGTTCGAAGGCTGCTGCAAAGCATACTCACGGTTGGAGAACCTGAAAACACATTTAAGAAGTCACACGGGTGAAAAACCTTACACCTGTGAATACCCTGGATGTGCGAAGGCCTTCTCAAATGCAAGCGATCGAGCTAAACATCAGAACCGAACGCATAGTAACGAGGTATGTACACTTTATAAAAGCTATAATTTGTATTTTTTGATCCCTGACGCAAAAATAGGGATGTAGTGATTTCAATTTAGTTTGTTTTTTATATGAGTACAGTAACTTTGAGTGTTCGAGACATTTAAAAGTTTTAGGGGCTTAAACTTACTTCTGTCAGGTTTGTTTTTTTCAACTTGTAATATAATATTATGTAACTTCACGCTTTTTTACTAGATTTACCAGAACTTTACCATAATGAATTATTTTTTATTACAGAAACCCTACGTCTGTAAAGCACCAGGGTGCACAAAGAGGTACACTGATCCGTCATCATTAAGGAAGCATGTAAAGACAGTCCATGGAGCTGAATTCTACGCCAGCAAGAAACATAAAGGTAAACAAAGCTACAAGCTTCTTTTTTTTATTTGATCACTTTTGTCGATGATTTGTCGAGTGAATTGATCAAGAGTACAATTTTACTAGCCTGATGTTGGATAGCGAACTGTTTGATCTTTATTTTGTGTCTCATACACACGATACTTCTCAATATCTTACTTCTAAAACTTGTAGACTGATTCTATTGCTTCAAGTAATTTCAAAAGTCAATAGTGTTACATGTATGCCCAACGGAATTGAAGTCCCTTGCATCCACTAGAGACCTTCAACATAAATTCTATTCATACAAAAAAATATTCCTCATATGTATACTTGTCGTTTCCAGGTTGCAGCCGTGGCGACGACTCAGCGGAGTCTGGTGGTGGTGGCGCTGGCTCCTCCCCTCGCTCCGAAGAGGGTGGTGTACCACTCACTGGCCGTGGTCACACCTCCTCTGCCTCCGTCAAGAGCGAGAGTCCTGCTTCTCCCATCCCTCATGGATTACACACGCCTGCTCATCAGGTAATCTTGGTTATAATATTTAGGTATTTTAGGATATTCTATCTTACCCAACAGATTCATTACAGGATCTGGAGATGGTCAGGAAGCATGTTACAACTGACCAATATTGATGGATAAGAGTACTAAGTCGAATATAACATGCTAGTTATCACACTTGGCAGTAATACTCTTTCTTTGGTTATTCAGAACTCATTTGTTAATTTGACGTGCTTTTTTTTCAACAGCTTTCAGCGCAGTGTGGTGGAGAGCTCGACTTTGGCGGTTCTGGTCTTGGAGGTTTCGGAGATGAGAATGGTGCTCCTTACTTCAGACTAGATGGAGAGGTGAGCCTTGGTTCTATCAAGGAGTTCATTATGTTAATCAATTGAAGAACATTTTTATTTGAATGCCCATTGGTAGTTTAATAAAAGCGTCATTTCTTAATAGTAGACAATTTAATGATCCTGAATGGACCTTCCAATGGAACCATAACAAGATCCTTATTCTTTTTCTTTTAGATTAGCAATACATGAAACTCTCGCTTCTTCTATCAGCATATTCAGTGTCCTGGCAATTACACCTTTCTAATAAACTATTCCTTCTCTTCAGGTGGAACAAGAAGTAGTCGGTGAGGTTGGACAGCTGCCTCTGATGCTCCGCGCCATGGTAGCTATCGGTGAGCCCCGGGCCCACCACCACGCGCCGCGCTTTGGAAACAAGATGGCCGTCGCGAGGTTAATGCCCCCACCACACCCTGATATTGGTTCAGGTTAGTTGATTTTATTGAATTTGTATTATTATACACTGCCTGATTTCAATTGGTCTAGTTATTTTAAAGTGGTAACCTAAATATAACATAATTTTAGTAACATGAATGAGGTTTTACTTTATTTTTTACGTTTAATTCCCAGGCGGAGTCCAAGGTCGAACAGAATTGGGTAATACGAATGTGGCTGTGGAGTTGAAGACAGGAGTTCCTAACACCAGGCGAGATTCTGGAATCTCTTCTGGTAGCAGCTTGTATAGTGCGAGGTAAGATATTTAATTTAATACTTAATTCATCCTAATTAGTCGTGTTTCAACATAAGACTACCCCAAAAATAAAAATCTTGTGACCTATTAGTTTATTAATTATATTTGCTTTCTTAATTTATTTGTTAATTATGAGGTACAAACATTAAAAAAAAACTGCATTATATTATGTTAAATTTCTTTGTAACTATTGCAATCCGAATGTGGATTATACAAACAATTTGTCTATCAAGGTTTTTAGCGAAGAGAAACCAACCAACCTCCAACAACCCAGCCAAAATTAAAACATTTTCATTACACTTAGTTCATGATTATCATCATCTCGTTCACAGGTCATCAGACATATCCCGTAAGAGTAGTCAAGCGTCAGTGGTATCCGGCGCGGTGGCTACCACCACAGGCGTCGCCGGGCCGCAGCGCCTTGTCTCACAACATACTACGGTGTACGACCAGCTATCGCCTGACAGCAGTAGAAGGTATGTGGAAATGCATTAAACTCAGCTTAATATATTTTTATAAAAAAACACTCCCAAACTTTCACACAACGCCATCTAGTTTCAAACTAAGCACAGCTTGTATTCTGAGTACAAGACAACTGATAAAATTACTTAAATATTTCTAAATACATTCCTGTTTTTGAAAAATTACACCCAGACACAGAACAAAAGATCGTGCTAATCACAAAAACATTTGTCCTAGGTGGCAATCGAACCCACAGCCTTTAGTTTAGGTCCACTAATTACTTGACCAACGGACCAGTCATAAAATATTTATGAAAAAATAAAACAAACAATTTAATACAGTTTAGTTCAGAACTTCGAAATTTTCTGGTGCACTTTGCTTAATTCTGATTTTATTGGTATTTTACAGATCTAGTCAAGTGTCGTGTGTGGGTTATGCGCCAGCGCCGTCTTCAGCACTCGCTGCCGTCCAAGCCGTCAGAACATCGCAAGGCAATCAGGTACGTAAACTCCTCTAACTTGTATAAAATTATATTTTTTAATTGTGTAAAAAAATTCTAACTTCTACATATTTTCTAGGCTGTCCTCCTTCGAGGTGTGACCTGTTCGGAAGTCAGGGCTGAGGAGTTGGCGCTGGAGCTGGACCCCAACGTGCAGGTGAAGGAGGAACAGAGGAGACTGTCAGAGCAGTCAAACCTCAGCGACCAGGCGCAGTACCAACAGTATCCTTGTGGGACTGATGATGTGGTAAGAATCTATCTTCTTTTCAAAATATGGTAACTCTTTTTTGGGGACAAGTTTTACTGTGAACTAAGGAGAAAAACTTTTACGTAACAGCATTACTTGCTGCTTTTCGTTATCAGTACAGAGCCGGTAGTGCTTTAAAACGAATCTGAAATCAAATTATCTTGTTTCAAGAAAAGAGTCCAAAGTTCTCATTTAACCGGATTATTTTGCAGGGCGACGCTCCATTCCCGTTCAAGACGGAGGATGACCAAGACACGGTGACGTACAAGGAGTCCCGTTCGAACTCCACCAATACCGTGGTGATCACCACCGCGCAGGTCCATCACCCCAACCAAGAGGTCAATCTGGAACAGGTAAACTATTTACAGTATCTTGATCATTTAACAATTAATTAAGTATTAAAAAGACATCAAAAGATGAAACGAAGAGTGATTGTTTTTTTACATCATTAATTTTTATTTCATTTTTTCAGGTTGCCGAAGGAGAAATGGTGGAGAACAAGCTGGTTATACCAGATGAAATGATGCAATATCTTAACCAATCAATATTGGCTACGGAATCGGTAACACCAGCTAAAACTGACTCCACTAACCAACCTGAGCCGGAGACCCCAACCGCAGACAAGGAAACTGCTACCAAAGACAATACCGCCAGTGATATACCTAATACAAACAATTCCAGTGACAAAATCAGTGACGTAGCTACGAGTGATGATTCTCTACTTAAAAACTTAGGTGCCATAGGAAGTGATCTCAACATAAGTGATATTCCAGTCGATTTAAGATCATTAGACGTTAGTATGTCGGGAAATAGTGGATCATTATTGAACTCAAAGTCACCCGATGATAAAGGGACTCCCCTACAGGAGCAAGTTATACCAGAAGTTGCTGCAGACAAGTGTGAGAAGGAGTATACCAAACCGCCGAGCAGCAATGTGTCTACAAATCCTTTGCAATCGCTTCAGACAATGACAGCAAACCAAACAGAGCAGACGAACAGGATGCGATCAAACCAATTACCTCAGAAACAGAATTCGATGAGTCCTAAAACTGTAGTCATGAGTCAAAATGTTTTAAGTCCTCAAAACTTAGCGCATAGCATGCTCAGTCCGCAGAGTCTGCCACACAGTGCCATGAGTCCTCAAAGTGTCATGAGCCCTCACAACGTGCACAACGTGATGAGCCCTCCGAGTATCTATAACGTCATGAGCCCTCAAAGTGTAATGAGCGTGATGTCTCCTCAACACAACGCGATGAGTCCACAAAGTATGCAATCTTTAATGAGTCCACAAATGCCAAATCAGATGATGATGAGTCCAAGACACAACAACATTGGCAGTCCCATGTCGCAAAATATGGCTAGCCCTATGGTAAACTTGGCCAGTCCTATGGGTCAAAATATAGCAAGTCCTCATAGTCATGGAATGCCAAGCCCAATGCATCCGGGACTGCAAAGTCCTATGGGCCAAGGTATGTCAAGTCCTATGGTTCAGAACATGCCTAACATGTCAATGAACGGACAAGTACAGAACCAGAATCAAATGATGAATATGAACATGAACCAAGGCCCACCAATGCAAGTCAATCAAAATTACATGAACCACAGAAACTGCAACACGAAGGTCCAGAACAGAAATAACATGAACCAATATAATCAGAACTATAACCAAGCTCCACCATATCCAGTTCAAAACCAAAATGTAATGAGAAGCCAAAATATGCAGCAGTACCAGATGATGCAGCAATACAATCAGAATCAAATGCCGATGCATCCCATGAGCAACCAGAATATGGCATACAACACGCAAAATATGAACTACCAGCCCGTCAGCTACCCCAACCAAAGCAACCAAATGCATCCACTGCAAATGTCAAGATCCTCGATGATGAGTGTGGACAACAGCGGGAATATGAGTCGAGGGACGATGAACAACTACTGTGAACAACAAAACCAGTGTCCTCCCATTCAGAATCCCCACTACAACCAAAACATGCAGTATCCCCAGCCACCACCTTACAACTCCGTAGTAAACGCTGCCAACGTGATGGGTCCACCACCTCCCAAGAACAATCACCAATACAACCAGACAATGCTGAACAACAACCAGTATTACAACCACCAGAGGCCTTACAGTCAGTGGGACTACCCCGGAAACCAGTTCAACAAGCACAACATGCAGAAATCTGTCCAAAATTCCGTCAACATGTCTACAGGTAGTCAGAAGCCCATCAACGGAACGAGGGTCTCAATAAACCAGATGAAGAATGAACAGACTGACTGCAGTATGAACAGTTTGAGAGGTCAAAACAATCAGGCTAGTGAAGTACAAGTGTGGGACATATCCCAGTCCCAAATAGAAGCAAATAATGGTAGGAAGAAGAATCAAAATGCCAATACGATGCGACAGGAAACCTATCAAAGAACGTTGGAGTATGTTGAAAGTTGTGAGAACTGGAAGAGTTCAGAAATGGTGTCAAGTAGTACCCATCCTCTACAGGGAGGTGACAACATGGTTGTCAACGACCTTCAGACCTCCCTGTCTTCATTTTACGAAGAGAACCAATACCTCCATATGATACAATAGTCTAAATCCTTCCCCATAGAATCTCAGTGGTAAATTAAATTAAGTCAAAATAAATGAACAATTATATTTAAGTAATATTTTGGCAGTTGTTGTAATTAATGTAGATTAAGTCCTGTTGATGGTGCACATGAACTAAAGGTTGTAAAAACTATTCTCATTCCGAGACTGATTAATTTTATATATAAATTTTAAGGTCTGTCGCTTTTGGCTAGTACAGAGTAGAAATGGATTTCTATCAAATGCTTTTGATAACTGGTATTCTTCTGTATGTATGGACCTGACATTTCTCTGTTAGAAGTAAATAGTACATGTCAATTCCATACATTTCAGCAATTTAATCAGCGTCAATACTGTAGAAATGTATCTTGTCTGAAAGCTAAGTCTGAGTCTAGTAATGGAAATAGTGTCAAATTGTTAAAAAAATCTGACAGCAGAATTCAAATATTTTGATATATTGTTAAACAAATAGTTGAATAGAAACTTTGACATAAAGTACATTAGTTTTATGACGGTTGTTTAAAAAGACATGTTTTTACGCAAGAATGTAAATAATTGTTAGGTAATGTCTTCCAGTAGTACTATTAATATTTTTGTTTAAGTACATGAATATGTACAAGAGATATTAAGTGCCTTCATAATGTACATAATGTTACATTGTACATAACATTACAAGGATAACTGTGCCTTAATAAATTGTTAATTATTCCGTAAAATCATTTTGGGATCTATGTGAAGGGTGCGGCCTGGTCCATTAAGTAATAGATTTTTTGAACTTTGTATTTTTATGAAATTTATCTTTTTTGAGTTTTGAATTGCTCTTAAGTCAACCAATTTTATTTACGAAAACAGCTCATTTACTTACGATGTTATTTAATTTTTCCGGGCAGAATGATTTACATAAAACTAGCTGTTGCCCGCGACTTCGTCCGCGTGATAAGAGGAATACGTAGGAGGGTACTATAAATTAAGTTGTAAGCCTATCTTTCAAGTTGAATCGAGCTGCATACACGGCTTAATGTAAAGGAAGCAGGCATCGAAAGACTTAATCTGATCACACCAGGCCAAACCCTAAAGATCTCCGTACAATAAGTGATCTTTGAGATTATTAGATAGAAATATTAAATAAAAAAAATAAAAAAAATGTACAAAATAGACACCTTTTCTAGAATTTTTACAGAATTGTTAAATATATAATTTTAGTTTTAAAAATTCATTGTAATTAGTTATAGTTATACTTAAAGCAATACGAATCTTTGTTTTCTAACATGGAATCTCTTACTTTATTCGATGAGATTACTAGTTTGTAAGTATTGTTAATGTTTATTTAAATCCAATCAACGCACAATGATTGTAATAGATGGAAAACTGTGTATTTCTAATAAATTATTTGTTTTTAATGTTTGTAAATCAAACTGGACATCTGTGACGATATTTTAATGAAACTATTAAATAAAATTTTCTTATTATGAAAGTACAGGGTGATTTTATTTGACTAAATTCGTTTTGGTACCTGAGCTGTAAATAAACTTAAAAGGAGCTTGTAAAAAATTCTTTAGTCGAAGTGCACAAAATCTAATTATTCTTTGCATGTATCATACGTATCTGTATTTAGGTATACAGTATAAAAAAAATATTCTCTTAACTAGTATTTAATTATATAATTCGAACAGATCTAAACTTTTCTCCAATTTCAGTATTTTAACGATAATGATATATTTTAACGATAGTCCCACAGAGGCTTCAACTTTCTTCTTAACAAGTATTTTATTGACAAATTCTACCAGAAAAAATTAGGACAAAAAGAAGTCAAGGTCCTCAAATGAGTCCACATCTTGGCACAAATTCTTGAAACCAAAGAACAGATGTCAACAGCATACGTCACGACTCAAAAAGCTTTTAGCATGTCACAAGCATTTCGCAAGTTCAAAGTTCACGTCTTGTAGTTGACTTTGAAAATGTAGGTGCTGTGAAAACAGGCGATGACTGCCGGCCATCGTAGACGCAGGCCTGAGGGCGATGAGTGATGGGCCATGATAACCCTTTTGACGAATTCATTCAATCAATAAACTACATTATTGTTTTAGAGTACTTCGTATTTCATTTTGTCCGATTGGTGTCATTTTCGTCATAAGCCCATACCTTAACTTATATTCGCTTTATCTAGCTTTAGCTAAAAAAAACACAGACGTAATTTAGTAAGTTTTCATTATTACATCGGTTGCTTTTTTTCTTCTCATACCCACAACATTACTGAAACAACGTCAATAATGAGGATAATGCCTCAAAAGTGGAAGTGTGAATTTCCTTACCAAAATTGTACCTAATATCTTACCTATCTTATCTTAACGAAATCTGAAATTCAAAGCTGAAAACTGAACTTCAATCTCTTTGCCTGACCCAGCTTTTGATTCCTTCTGTTCAACTCCAGATTTGACCCGTAAGTACCTAATTCTAATTACTTCTTACACACCTAATAATAACATAATATTTGATTGATCCAGTTCTTGTCATATCCCAAATAAAAATCCAGTTAATCCCAGTTCGAAGCGGCTTAACCAATACAGTTTCATAGACCCATTTTATTGATACGTCTGCTGGCAACGTATTCCAAAATAATATGGTCTATTTTAATTCTGCCCCGATGACGTCACACCATGGAATGTAAACTAGCGGGCCACTATTTTTATATCGCTATTCTAGACTTTTGTGTGGACGTTCGTATTTGCAATGTCCATTGTTTTTATTGAGATATCTTTTAGGATTTTTTTGGAGTAATTTATTAGAGCTCTTTGAAGTCGCTATTTGAGTGGATTTGATGTTGTTCTGCGGGATAAGAGACATACGGAACTGTTTAATGATGATTTTTTGCGTTTATTTTTTGTATATTGATGTCATCATCATTAACCTAACCTTTTCCCAAATATGTTGGGGTCGGCTTCCGGTGTAACAGTATGCAGCAAGTACCAGTATTTTACAAGGAGTGACTGCCTTTCTGCCTTCCTCAACCCATTTTTTGAGCAACACCATACCGCTTAGTAAGACTGGTCGTCAGGCTTTCTAGCTTCTTACTACCCGTAACTACTGTCAAAGATTTATAAACAAGGAGGATTGTTATGATATGATAATGGTCACTCATCCACGTACTGACCGAATCAAGCATTGTTTAACCTATGATCGATCAACTTGTGCAGTTGTAAAAGTGTCACAATCTCCACATAAAAAAAAACTATATTTAGTTATATAGATAAAAACGTATTTATTTAATAAAAAAAAAATGCAATATATTACTACGTCATTAATTTTTCTTTTTCTTTTCCTGAAAATCGCTTGTATATGCCGAGATTCAAATCTACGACCTTAGACTAGACAGTTCAGTATTCACATATCACTGACTATTGTCATGTAGTAGTATATTTCACAGAAACAAATAAAATTCAAAGCAAATATTTGTGCTATGACTAATTTGAACTTGTGCCCAACGAACAACAATAGATTCATCATTAAATTCAATAATAAATATATCATTAGGGACTATAATTTTTGACCGAAAGTTATACATTCAAAGCGGAACGTTTGTGATTCCATTAAGTAATTTTACCCTTTTGTCGGGTGGGGTTACAAAAATATTTAAGTTTTTTTGATAACGTTTTTTTTTCTAAGCTGGGATCGAACCCTCGACGCGTTGTGCACAATGCATTCAGCTTGGTGACCTTTACCTCCCGCATATCAGTACAGTTAGCCCATTATCATCACACCCACAGTTGTTACAAAGGTTTCCGTCTACTAGGAGGCTGTCTATTTATCACGTGATCGCTGGACGGAAGGGGGTGTGGTACAGTAGTATAACAAGTGGTACATTTTATTGCCAAACGCATTCTTGTCATATTGTCTCTGATTTTCGACGAAGCTTACAAGTATATATGAAGTACTTAAAAATTTACGTTACATAGAATTTGGGGTTAGTTTGAAATCTCACCATTTATCACCACCAAAAAATCTCGTGATTAATATACGGGCCCTTAGGCAATTTATCAGTCGTCTCATCAATAGCCCATAGCAATAGCTTATATTACCAGCTGGATGCCTCGACCAACACCTGTCTTACCTTCACAATATATTTAGCAAGACAAAAATACCACACCAATTAATAGCAAGACATTGCAAACAAGACAAACGACTCGCGGTACCTTATGCCAATGAACAATTTACTTTCTACATTCAGAACTGGTTATAATTAGAACGCTTTAAAGTTCAAAATTGCTTGGCTGAGGTCAGTAACTACTTTTCTTTCATATTTTACTTTCTCCCTTCGAACTCCTTCAGGATGTTTCTTTAGACGTAAGTTGTTCGCGAAGCAATTAATTTGCTTCTAGAAGCTGTAATCTACTGCTGATCTCATAGTCAGTGCAAATGTATTTGTATCAAACTTTATAATGCAGTTTTGAGTCAGTCCATTCTTTATAAATTACATTGTTTTTTAAATGTTTTTGACGATGATGGATGTCTGCTTTCCAAAAAACTAGAAAATGATGTGATTGCTATGTAGCTCAAAATCTCTTAATGTATCTATTCCTTGGAAACACCAATAAATATTGAGTCCATCAAACAAATTTGAAACGGAAACCATGACGCAGATATCAAAACAACATCCACAAGTTCACATGAAGCGAATATTTTCATTTTACGCATCACACTAAAAGCTGTTACCGAAGATGTTTCTAATGAACGATAAATACAAGTAAATGATAGAGCAGTCGTCTTGGCCAGCAATCGGTATTAACTAAACGAAATTATCGCACACACTCTGCCGAACTTTGCAAAATGGCGCTTACGTAAAACCTCAGGCACATGAAACATTGCGCAATCATAACCGAGCCAGCGACGAATATAAAAACAGAGAAAAACAACATTTACCAAGGCGATTAGAATTCGGGATTCATCATTTATTATAATATAGTATATACAATTTCACAGTCAATTGATAAATTATAAAATTAATAATGCACTTCCTTCGTACGCGTGAGGCGACGTCGGCCGCGTGATTTCTATAATTTATGGTTATCATGTTTAGTAACAGATGGAAACGAAAATATCTCGAAACTTGTTCGCGCCGCTGAAAGAATTATCCATTTTACAAAATTTTCTGCGCTTTATATCGATACGACATATGACATGTGGCTGTATTTAAATGGTCGCCCTGCGCTGAAGACTGTTCTCCGAGGATGATTTCAAATTTCAACAGTCGTCACAGGAGGAACTCAGTTGCCTTCACAATTAAATAATATGTAAATTCGTCCGTACCAGCGGTATATGTCATCATTTAATTCAAAGTAACAACCATGTATATGCGATAAGCCTCAGTAATTTTAGAGTGTTAGGCGTTCTGAAAAGGAAATAATATTGTGAGAGACTCAGCTGTTTTCAACTCCTTGATGTCCACTGGCACTCATGAGGTGTGTGAACTGACCGCGAGTATCAGCCCACTAGGACAGCGAGAGGGACGAGGATACCGACCACGACGGCGGCCAACGAAGCTATTTTGTACTTGTGCTTCCGAGCATTCACATTCATATACGCCTCGAACCGGTAGAATCCATTTACGTCGTAATTCAGGCGCTGGTACTCCCGCAGCTGGTTGATGAAGCCGGGGTTCGGGTTGATGAACCTTCGCCGCTGCCGCACGTACACAAAAGCTTGCTCAAACGTCAGCTTGTATTTTTCCATAATATACGCGATGACCAGTGTGGCGGATCTGGATACTCCGAAGTGGCAGTGGACGAGAACGTTTCCTTTTTGGAGTCCTTCATCGATGAAAGCGTTGGCCATAGGGAAGTAGGGCAGGAGATGGGTTTGAGGAGTGTCGTAGGCCCTAATGAAGAGGGTGCTGATATTGGTATCAGCGAAAGTTGATTTCGGCAGCCGGTGAGCCTCAATGGTGAGCACATGGGTGATGTTAAGGCGTCTAAGTACATTTTTGTCCGCCGCGGCTCTTGCATTGCTTAAGTAGAGACCAGGGATGACCTGGCTATAACAAGCTTGAGTGCAGAGGTCTATCTTGTGGTATATCGCTTTGCGGGACCAGTTTTTTAGTCCGGTGAAAGCCACAATAGGGTTCGGAATGCTGAGAAAGGCGACAATGAACGCGCTTCTCAACATCACCAATATTAACCCTCTGACACTTATCATAGTAGTTAGGTACCTTACTAAGTTTCACATTGTTATGGACATTAACGATTTTTTTGGATTTTTAATATTTATTACAACTTGTTCACCGAATTTAGTTTTGACATTTATGAAGAGTAATTTGACAGAGGATTTAGTTTTTTACCGTCAAGTGTGTTTGCCAGCCATCTTATCAAAGAGTATAAAACTGATAAGCTATCTGCAAATGATTTGGAAAGTTGTTTATAGATATCTTCTGAAATACAAAATAAAATCAGTTATTTACAATTTCGCTGTACCGCTATCGTTTCAGCTTTAGTTAATTGTATGTCTACCTCAACCCGTAAGCAGTATGTGAATCCAATATATTTTTTAACTTATTCTCTTGACACCAATAATATTATTTTAATGAGTGTATTGAGTTACTAAGATTATTTATAGCCTAACTATTATTGTTGATATTCGAAGTCTGTAAGTACTGACGATGAACGTAACCCTTCTGAAAGTGTCACTTACTTTTGACTTATCTATAAAGACTTTTTCTGAGAAATATCTTATTTGCTAACATTTTAGTTGTATTCGGGAACCAATGGCGTAAAATGACCATGCGTCTTATCCAAAATTAGTTTGTAATAAAGGCTCATGCAACTATAGTCTTTTTTAACCGATGCACTTACATAAATTGATGTAGATATTATACCCCACACCTGCATCAAGAGCAATAATAAAAAATAAATAAATGCGGACAACATCACATACATTGTTCTGAACCCAAAGTAAGTTGCTAAAGCACTTGTGTTATGGAATTCAGATACAACGAAGATACCACAAACACCCAGACCCGAGACAATGTAAAATCGTTAATTTTTACATTGACCCGACCGGGGATCGAACCCGGGACCTCAGAGCTAGCGACACCTTGAAACCGGTGCTAACGCCACTCGACCACGGAGGTCGTCAAAGCAAGCAATTTTACAATAAAAGTAAATGAACGCTGAAGACCTAACACTTAATTTTAGAAGTTCTCATCGAAAAGACCACATAAATACGTGTAAAAGTTTAAATTCTTAGCTCGAAGGTTACTAATATACTACGATGTATTTAGCTTCAGTGAGTGCATATACCTGTGTCCCGTTTCTCATAATAACGACGTGCGAATGTGACCTAGTTTGTATTGAGGCCGACAACGTGACATTGACTAAATCATTGATACTCTGTTTCTTAATGTTGGACTCACTTGTCTATTTATTATGATTATTATACTTTAGTATTATTTTCGTTGGGATTGTTTGATTTGAATTCAGATGTATTTAATTGTTTTCATTTGTGTTGGTAGGATTAGATTAAAAAATAAGTACCCCCGCGTTAAGGAATTTTATTGTATTGCGCAGGGGTGCCGATTAGTGTTATTATCATGATAAAGCCCTTGTGTGACGTGTTGCGAGTTCGATCTCTGCGCAGGACAATTATTGTGTTACAATTACCTACAAGAAAAATAAGTTTTTTTTTTAAATATAATAATAATAAAAATTCAAACATTCAAGGACTCGAATCTGTCAGTGACATCGGTAGTTCAGTTGGTAAAGCGACGTGCGCGTGTAGCCAAGGGTCGCAGATTTGATTCCTTTCTGCGGCTTAATTTTTTTCAGTCTTTTTTTATGTTTGTTTTATTTTTTTGAGTCTGAGTGATTTGAAAGTTTCTGAAACCTCCGCGAAACAATGATTAAATCACATACTTTGGTAAATATTTCTTTAAATTATTGTAGTATATATATATCTACAATAAAAACTAAAATAAAGATACAAATAACATACAAAATAATATTTTTCTATTACGATATCAACACGACACATATTAAACTAGATATATATCAAGCCTAATTGCTAATTTGAAAACAGCATGTCAATTATGTTCTTGGTTTGTATCCAAATATTTAACGAGCTTTATCATTATGTAGTTATCTTGAACCGATAGTTAAAGTGTTGGTATCAATTAGTTATTTTATGAGAGTTAGTTATTACTTTTTGTTTCGGTGACTATGATCGAGTTAGGGACGTATATAGATTAACCTGCAGGTGTATTCAACGTCAGTTAGTTTCGTCGGGTTCAGTACATACAGGGTATTTTAAAACGGAGCCCTGTTTCCGAGAGTGTACATTCTGTCCGTCCGTCTGTTTGCTTGTATCTCATGAATAGTGATAGCTAAACAATTGAATTTGAATGATTACTTTAACATTAAATAAAGATTGAGGATCAGCAACAGTTTTTGCGGTCATGATGAGTGACCATTTGTTTTCCCACGTTTTTATATCTACACTCACTTTTCTTGTTTGTTTGATCGTCGTTCCGGTTGGATTTTTGCAACCGGAATTTTTTCAGTGGATTTCGATACCAAGACATTTTTGTGACGTTTTCGCTTTAATGTGTTTAGGAACTGGTGTACGTCTGTTATTTTTTTTCGAAATACCGTGCGTCGTAATACTTTTTCGACTGAATTTACTTTCAAACTGGCATACCACACTTATTTTTTTTTTCTAAAGGTAAAACTACAGGAGATGTAGGTGAAAAAAAACGTTGTTACGTCTTTCGAATCTTCGTATCACTCCCATTATTAATATGTACTAAACGTACTCATATCGCCTCGTTTAAACACTTCAATATCCTTGGCAATAACAGAGATAGTTGATTTTTAAATAGCTCATAGAAAACTATTTACAAAAGCTGATTCATCATAGGTTAAAATGAAATAAACATCTACCTACATTTCAACAAAAATCGTTTAGGAGTAACACCCACGGCCCTTAAAACAGACATTTTAACTACTTTGCCAAAGCTATTATGTATGGTTTTTTTCATCTTCTTCTCTTATAGTTTTACCTTTGTAAAGTGATATCATCGTTTGTATTTAGGTATAATAAAATATAATATCGGTATAGTTTGTAGGAGGTGGCCTAGGCCTAGGCCATAGCTTATGGCGAGACGATCTTAACGCGTACCGCGCGGGCTGGTTTCATGAGGCTCAGGACAGAGAATCGTGGAAGGATTTAGATGAGGCCTTTGCCAATGGGACACTGTGGGATAGATAAAAAATGAAGTTAATTTTGAACTTTTACTTACTTCTATAAGTCTGACTATGTTAGGTCGATTCCAATTTCGTCGTTCCTAGTTCCCAGTTTCGATAGAGATCATATCAAAAAGAGCTCTGTAACGTTACAAAATTAAAAATCCGTCTGCTCATTTGTCTTCTATCTCATAAAAAGGACAAATCTAAAGTCATAAGTGCATAACGTGCTTATGTCGTCAAACTCGCAAAAATCCCCTAAAAATCAAATCAATATTTAAATACCCCATCTGCCCCAATTACTTCGCGCCATTTCACTAAATATTTCCCTCAGATTAGCAGCTGAATATTATGGCACTTGACACTTCTATATATAAATAGACCATCTTATTCTTATTTCTAGTGTTCCGGCCCATTGCCAGCCGGTCGAAAAGAATTTGTCATACACTCATGTTCACGATAAAGTCCATCATTCATTCATCATCATGAAATATCTTATGCTGTAGAGGAAGTGACTGCCTTGGATTTATTGTTAATGCTGGAGGATGTTTGCTGATTTTATTCGTAGACAGGTTATTAACAGTAAGACCAGGCTTACGGCCACCAGCTAACAGGCTAATCACTCGATCAGCTAACAAGCCAAGAAGGGACGGGCGCGTCTTCCTGCCCATACGTTTCTATGGGAGGTGGGGAATGGGGTTTTTTACAGCTTGTTTTCGAGAAGCAGTCTGAATGACTAGAACCAGCGGGAGTCCCGATTCTTAGACTCTAATTTAAGAAGTGGAAAGTGTGGCTGGTGAGAAACTCCATCCTTCCTTCGTCTGTGAGAATCCACAGGAGTCTCTTGTGCCGATAAAACCACGACATCGAGTATGTTTGCTACTCTAGAGGTACGAGTAGTATGAAATATATAGCGATTGATTTATTCTTGTCACAGAGTTTGTAATTTCAATAAAAACGCTTGTAGATATAAAACTCCATCTTCACTATGATCTTTTCCAAAATTTTTTCAAATACAGATCAAAAATATTTAAAAAAAAGTTGGTTTTCTGAACGTCTCCAACAGCACAAAAAATAATTAGACAAATTAAATAAAACGGTTGAAAGACCTTGGGCAGAAATCAGGCGTGCACTTGTCAACTAATGTTTTTAACATAGTAATAATATATTATTTTACTGATATGACCGAGGGAAATAAATGAGATGCCAACTTTATTAGTGAACAATAATAGTCCTCAGTCTTTGTTAGATATGCGAGCTAATGTCCTAGACATGACAGAGGCAGGAATAAGTCGGAGAACTAAAAAAAAACTACTGCCGCAATTAGTAATTAAGTCCTTATTACGTGATTCACCAACGTTCAAGTCACATGCACAAAGACACTTAGAGTCAGGACAAGCATTCGTGGATCACACAAACGCCCACGTAGGATTTGTCATGGTGACCTCTCCGACTCGGCTATGTGTTCAATGCAACTTTATTCTGTTATAGTTTTGCCAATGTATCGTTGTAAAAAGATCAGTAGGTAGATTGAAGGAAAACGCTGTTTGACTTTGAGAGGTAACCTGCGTCATTATTAGATAAACAGTGCAATAAAAATATATGTCTGACAAAACTTAAGTTATTTCACTCGCTTCACTGCAAACTTTTCAGTTGAGCCAATATTTCTGATTTATGTAACAAATGTAATAAACTGCAACATAAATTATTGTTTTACCGGTGTTTGTTCGCTGTCCGAAGTTAAAACGCAGTAAATAAAATGGAAATAGGTGAATGAAAACTAAAAATAAAAATCAAGGCCCGTCTTGTAATTTCTTGAATAATTATGGATATCTTACTTGTTATTTTGTCCCGCAAACATAAATTTATCACATTACGTTTCACATAAATTTTAAAACAAACCAACCCTCTCCTAAAATATAAAAAAAAAATTGACAAAGGCAAAGATACGTCTTAAAGTATTTAATTATTTATCTGTCGGACTAATTAGATTTCTGCCTTTTATGCCCACTCACCATCTCTATTCGAATACCATAATTAATGTGACATCTAGCTTGTATTGACTGATGATGGACTGACTTCCCTTTGTTCGTACCAATGATCCTGTATTTCTTATACTTTCTATCAATGCCTACTCTGTTCAAAAACGTATTACGGTAATCTTACCGTATAAAACCATAAAAAACCAATAATATACGAACTTCACTTAAAACTTTTAACTAAAATAATATAAACCGGTCAGACTTACAGTTCATCGGCCTAACCTTTTCCCAACTAGGTTGGGGTCGGCTACCAGTCCAACCGGTTTCAGCCAAGTACCAGTGTTTTACAAGGAGCGACTGCCTATCTGACCTCCTCAACCCAGTTACCTGGGCAACACGGTACCCCTTGGTTAGATTTCAGTAAACCGAGCAAATATTTAAGACTGAAAACAGTAGGCTTTTATCTACCAAGTATATTATGTAAAGAAAATCTACATCAAAATGTTTGGATAATATACCTACATAATATAACTGTTTATTGCACAACTTATAACAAGATTACAACGTTTCTAATTCTGTGTGTCGAACTAGCAAAGCGATGACACTTTATAATGGTCTACGATAAATTTTATGCTAAAATTCTTGCCAATCGTCGCTTTTACAAAATGTGTCTCACACAACGTAGTCTACTATTATTCAGATACTTTCATTACAAATCTGTGAACTTACTCCCAAAACTGATTACGTTTACTAAGGTATTCGACAAAAAAAATACTGTTTCAGCCGTCTGACAGATTTCAAAAAAATTGTGGATATGTATTTTTATTTTATCTCGTGAACTAAATAAAGGGTTAAGCGATAAAATCTCGTGTGACGTATCTTAACAGTACGATTTTTACTAGCAAGCGAAGTTTCTAGCCTTTAATACCATACGATACCACTCACGCATCTTAAGAGCTTTCTTAATTTTGATTAATGTGAAAAACACGTATTCGATATTTTTTGGAAATCTGTCTCGCAGGCTATACAGGTTTACATTTTCAGATTATTCAAATATCCTATTTTCTGATTTCGATTCGGCCTTGAAATTACTACCTTCGAGTCACTCCAGGATGGAGCAGCTGCGTGTTGCTAGCAGTGTCGTTAGCTGAAAATCGATCGTAGCTCCAACTCTTGTGTTCATAAATTGACGCTAGTATCGGATTCCAGTACAAATTCGATTGAAACTCGTCATCGAGAATAAGTGTACTGATACTAACAAATTCGAATCAAATCTGTTAGGAATTGAAACGAATGGTAAAATGCGGTTATATCGTAAATTTTTCCCAATGTTTTAGGATATACAGAATCGAAAATAACTTTTTACTAGATTTAATCAAAAAACTTTTGGCAAGCGTTTTAGTGAAAAAACGGAAAATAATGTTTTGAATTCGAAATAGATTGACTGTAAACAATTTATGTAGATAAGAGTTGGTTACGTTCCTCTTGACATTCAAAATTATAACTCATGTTTTATCTAGAGTATTGTATTTAACTTCCACGTGGAGAATGAACGAAAATAGAAAATGAGTACTAGACGACTGGTAAACATACTTATGTATTTCTATTTAGACAAATTACACCCAGACACAGAACTTATGAACGTGCCTATCACAAAAACATTTGTTTATTGTAGGGATCGAACCCACAACCTCTGGTATAGCAGTCAGGGCTACTGGCCACTAGACCAACAGCCCGCTCAAACAGGTGCTATGATGTAATATCTTGGCTTCTTCCCGGTGTAGGCTGCTAGCATCCTACTTCCTATTAATATTAAAAATGCGAAAGCTAGTAGTTGTGTCAATGTCGACATGTTTGTTTCTCTTTCTCGCAAAAACCACTGAATGGATCTTGAAAATTCCTGGTACTCAGACAGTTTATAACCAGGACTAACATATAAGATAGTTCCCGTAGGATCATTTGCGATTAGTAGCCGGCGGGTCCGCGGGCAACAGTCAGTGTATAATAAAGAAACAATTCACCTAGTGACAAGATATTACAACTGGAGCGAGCAACCTTTGGCACGGCAGTCGTACGGCGATAGTAACCTTCAGCATATATTAGCACACGTTTCTCATCAATAGTTCATTTATCAAATTATGCGATGAAAGGTACATGTGTACGCTTTGGGATACGATCCAGAAGGATTTTTACTTGTGATACATACGGTTTTATGTAGATTATTCAACACTTGTGTAATACTAATATCTGTAGGTGTTGCTGTACCAGCCTGTTAACATCTGACTTCACCATACCTCCTTAAGGGGCGACTCTTTCTGAATAAACCTGAACCGTCGTGCAACGACTTCCACTCCTTGCCCGTAGCAATACATTGGAAGTTGGGATCCGCGGTATCCGGTAATGTCTTACTGTTTAGTAAAGGCTTGATTCAAATATTTAGAGTCCAGGTTTCCTCACGATTTTCCTCTTCACTATTTGTTAGTGATGTACCTATTAGATTAATTAAGAAAGAACAAATAACTTTGTAAATATTACCTTTGTATTTGCCAGTGATGTAAGTAGAGCTGAAAGATAATTTTGAGACGTTTTAGAGTCTGTTTGAAGATTTGAGCCTTTAAATGGCAGAGGGTTTACAAGGGTGAAAGGTGTTTAAAATGATTGTCCTATGTCTGGGTTATTGTAAAACTCCTCTCGTCGTAAATATTTGATATTCTCAGTGCGGGACTGAAACGGAGAGACAGTTTGGCGACGTAAAATGGAATATCTTGAGTATGCTTTTAATATTTCTAATGACCTTAAGTAAATGGGTCACGTTTGCTTTGTTTTTAATGATTTACGATGATTGACGCTGTCAACTCATTGCCTATTGAAATAAAAGAAAAAAGGCATAGAGAAGTGAAGTTTTAAACAAAATAACTTAGAAATGAAGTTGGTAACCTCAACCACTCGGATATCCAAACGTATTCAATTAACTGTAATTAAATATATTTTGTTTTAGAAGCAGGATATAATACTATAGCATATATTAACTTTATCGTCCGACCCGAAAATCTACTATAAATTAAACACGTTTCTGGTTTCTCTGCCAATTTTTCTGTCATACCAATATTTTTTAATATTCGCAGATTTAGTCGCTAAGCTAAACTAGAATATAATTTATATGTGTATGTTATAGAAAATTATTTTTTTAATAAAATTTTGTATTTACATTTCATGTAAACAATACTCATTTTTCATCATTATTTTGTATTTGTTTTAACACAATTTTGAAAACTGATCGTAAGCATTAAAATCAGTTTTTTTATTATTATTTGTCTGACTAAGAAAGAGCTTGGCATTTTAATTTTATTCCCAATTAATTGTCATCATAGAAGAATGCAGGGGTTAACGCGAATTTTACCTTGATTAGCCCGACGTTTCGACCAGGTTACACCGGCCGTGGTCACGAGCAGACCAGTCTGAAAATTCGCGTTAATTCCCGTATTCTTATATGTTAATACAATTATGCAACGCGAAAGTTTAAATATAAGTAATTGTCATCATATTTCGGAATCATTATTTCAATACTTTTATGCGTGACAGTATATTTATGCATATAAACTTTAAACGTAGGAGCTTACTTTGTATGAGCAAGACAGTGCATTACACAGCTTAGATCAGCATCTTTTTCCACAATTACAACAGTGCGCTGTCTAAAGTTTTCAACACAATCACTTTCATACCTTTTAATTTTTTAATTTCAATTTTTTTAATTTCAAATGTTTGTTTTTACAACAATTGTTATTTTAATTGACATCTTTTGTATGTGTTACCACGATTTTTTCTTTAATTAAGCTCACAAGGCTTATTATGCATGATGTGGTCACCTGTTATTAAGGCAGCACAAGAACTCTGTAATTTCTTTTTCTCTTGTATAGCATGTGAGGTGTATTCTTTGTTGGTGATCCATATAAGTAAATAAATAAATAAATACCGTAATTTGAAATATGAAGAAGCAAAACTTATTGATATAAGAGTAAGTTCAAAGTGGTATAGGTAAGTTTGTCCCATTTGAATTATATATTGACGTGTAAGGATGCCTCATGACACCCAGCAGCTGAACAATAGTAAATCATTTTGCGTTTTAAGAAGGATTTTGGCACATTTTAGTGGATGATGTAAAGGAGATTACATCTCGACGCGTGCCATTACGCTAATTATGAACAACAGGTGCGCTTTTAATTATTCTTTTCATTTTCAAGGTTCTATTATTTTGAATATGTTTGCCTGACTATAATTCTTAGGTATAGTTTTATGATGTAATTTGAGGGTAGATTTGTAGAGTTCGGGTGTTTCATATATGAAACCTTTGTTTTTATTAGATGTGTACTTTTCTCGACAGCCTATCATTAAGTAAAGGTAGTACATAGAAGTTCAGGTATAAACCTCATTTCATGTATTTTCAAACATCGAATATGGTAATAGTTTTATTTATTCTGTAACTAGAGAGAATCTGGTAGCAGCCCACCTCTGAATATTTATCCAGGCCAAATCATTTAGGTTAATAGCATTGCATTCGCATCTTTATACCTTCGCCGTATCGAACCGCACTATTTATAAAGTCCGCCGAGATTTATACTAAAGCCTAGGTGTTATAAGTGTTGTGTACACAATGACGGGTATTTTTGGAACGTCGGCGCGAGAGGAGGGCCCGCCAGCAGCAGTTCAGTGGAGGCAGGCGCCGCTCGCGTGCGCTACCGTACTCTCGGCTCGCGAACGATCATATACACTAGTGAGCAGTGTTTAGTGACAACAACTGTGTAAGTGATGAGTGATGTAACTAATTAATGCTTCGGATGTCGCTCAGTGCTTCTGTGTCGCAGCAGCAGGATTAAGTGAAGTTGTAACTCGTCTAACAAAGCAGGCCTGTGCTAACATACTAACGCATGCGGGGTGGGCAGGGGTGCGCGTGGGCGCGCCTGTGGGCTGCGAAATTTGATAAGGCGTGCTGTTAGGTTAGCGGCTCGCCACTTTTGTATGCAGCGGCCAGCCGGCCGCGCGACGCGCTACTATTTTTGACCGGCGTCGGCCGAGATATTTCGGCTACTGCGAGCCGTGCGCGCGCGCCGACGCCCGCGTCCACGACACCTCAGCGATTTTCTCACGAAATTTATGTAGGATTGTATGCTTTGCAGGACTACCAGCCAGCTTTGCATGAAGCTTTGAACGATCGATCAGGCTAAGTTAAATTTAGATGGACATTTACAGATGTCTAAAAATAAAAGTTTAAATACGCATGTGACAGTATCGTTACGTATTTGCGAAAAGATTAATCATGGACACGGCATATCGTCCCACGTTGGTGCTGTAGAGCAATAAAACCGATTAACTAGCTACATTTAATTGAAATATGTGATTCTGTAAACGTTTTTATTGAAACGGATTTTATTGGTTGTTTTAAAATTACTATTAAATATATATAAGTATGTATATATGTATTGCACCACAATTGTGAAATGAAAGCTGTATAATAATGCCGACGACACAAATATCCTAAGGTCACGTTTCAGTCTCTGAGGCCGCGTCACACATGTTTTCAGGTGCTGTGACATTAGTTCCAGCCATTGACAGATCTGACCTCAATTCGTGATGGACTCATAATGTATTAAAATAACTGTTTAACATTTAGTAACTCAAATCCTATGAAATACGACGTCTGGTTAGTAAAAGCAAAGTCTACACGATAATAAAATGACAGCTACGAGTGATCGCTACGAAATCTCGTAGCATATTCGTAGAGGTACAATTTTGCAACTTTATCTTATTTCATACTTTTCTATTGCTACATACTATATCATAGTTATAAGATTAGGTCAATGACATAATATTTAATCCTGATAATCAGGGCATACCAATAAACTTCAGCAAATGAGGTCGTACATATTTGAAATAATAAACACGCAATAAAATGCATTACAAATTACGACTCAAATTATTTTATGCAGTATTGTACGTTACACTTGTTAAAATGTAACATTTCAATATATTTTATAAAAGATACCGGCCACTTAATAGTATGAAAGATTATCCAATAATTTAATATCGTAATATTCTTACTATTCCCTCATAAAAAGGCTTAAGGTCAGATAGGCATGTTCAGACATGTTTCATCATTCATGTTAAGACATGTTCTTATATATTGATATGTGTTGCTGAATTTGACCCTAACATAGCCTAAGATGGTTGGCGCTCTTTGGGGGAGGCCTACGTTCAGCAGTGGACGGCGATAGGCTGAGATGATGATGATGATAGCCTAAGAGAACATGAAAGTAGTTTATTTACCTGTACCTACGGACACTTTACTTAATGTTTAACCATTTATAAGTTCATCTACTAAAACACATACTAACTGTTACTATATTGAATTAATTTTATAGTATCGGATTTGCGTACTTGTAAATAATAATAATGTCTTATACTCACTTGTTTATTAAAATGTGGATTGAAACATGTCAATCATTTTTTTTGTAGTAACGGGTTATTCACGTAATTGACTCGCGCGGGATTCCGATTGGGTCTGAAACTAGTCGAGAAATCGAGATAACTACGTATGTTCCTGATAAATTAACAATTATGAATCCACACCACAACCGTTTTGTTTAAAGTACTTAGCAAGGTAGATCTAACGTAGTAGAAAATGGTTTGCAAATATTATTTGATATTATATTTAACTTTTGCCGCTTGAAGCGCAAAGATACTGATAAAAAAAAATAATTTACAAGAAAACTAAGTGCCTCAGGAGATAAAAAGTCACTTAATGATAATATAATACTATAAAACATAGCGTTTATTATTTACTTAATCGCGTTTTTAATTACTATGCTCTACTACCCCATAGTGTCTGTACATTTTGGCCTTATAGAGTTAGTCAAATATTTGGCTGTAGGCTATCGACCCGTACGTGTTCAGGTCAAATATAAGATAATAATATTGACTAATTGCATCCAGGAGACAAGGACAAAGGTATTTTCAAGCAACAGATTATCCTATTAAGCAAGACAGCTCTAAAAAACTCCGCAACCTCTCAACTCAACACCCGACTATTTCAGTATTGCTTTCACGTTTCTCCAGTTATTATAGAACCATATTTTATTTTGGGGTACACTACACAAACAAAACACACTCGCCGAAGGACTGACAGATTGACAGACAGACAGACAGCGCTGTACGGAACCTTTGAGCCCGAATGTAGGACGACATAATGTCGTCTCACTTGTAACGCTATAAGTAGTCTTAGACAATACTGGAAGGGGGAATTGGGTATATTTACATATTTTTAAGTAAATTAACTTGGATTTTATTTTTATTTTTATACACAAAGTAACAGTTATACAATGTCCAACTTGCTTGTTTCATTTTAAACTAAGATTAGTAATAGATGTGGCAACAACGTATAAAAAATATAGAAAAAGGTCCTTATAGATTGGTACCTGGTTCACCTTCACCAAGTCTGTTCAGATCAGTGTTTTCAGCTCAAAGCTTCTTATAGTTAAATAGCAACGCACATCATTGAAGTAAAGTCATTTAATAGTAAAAAAATATCACAACAATTGTGAAAATAATAACTCCTAAAACTGACTGATATAATGAGAACTACTTTAAAAAGACTTACCTAATTAATTAATAATAATAGTAATAAGTAGCTAAGTTTGCTAAGTTTGTTTCGACAGTACTTCACAATGTAGATATAAAATATGCTGACTCCTGACCACAAAAAGGGTCACGACAAAGTAATCTCATTAATCCTTTCCCACAATCACAATTACTTTCATTTCAATGAATCATCATATACAAATAGTCAACAAAAGCGATACGAATACAGTTGGTCGCCGGCAGCCAGCCAGCAAGCTGTCAATACTTGGTTTGTGCCGATCTTTCGACTAACACGTTATCAAATGCGAGCTATAAGACAGATATGTCAATGCACTGTTGAATACTTGTTACATCATTTAATCTGTTGAACAGATTTGTAAGGACGACGCTTGTAGTTAAATTCTGGGTGATTAAGAAATTAATTGTGTTGATATAAAATTTTATATGATATTGAAGATTTTGTGCGTTTGATACTGACTTGCAAAAAGTAAAACTCTTTTTCAACTATAAAGAAACTTTATACTGAATCTTTCAGAACCCAAACTACAGAAGAATATTAATTTACAAGGTGTCTTTAATAAATGCATTATCACGTTTTATCCATAAAACATTGCTTCAAAAAACAGGAGATTCTGTTTTTTAGCTCAGCACTAAGGGATGAATGAACCGATTTTGAGGATTTATTTTTCATTGGCTGTATATTTTTCTTGTTAAAATAATATTTTCTACAATACATTCACTTACTTTGTTCGACTCCTAATTATTTTCATTGACAAAAGTTCGGTCACCACGTTTGACCGTTCTTCAAACGTAATTTAAAACTACAAATGTCAAGATGCACTCCTGCCAATGTAAGTCGAGTCATCCTAAAAACATGTGAAATACGACCCGTTTCTCAAATAGAAAGAATACGATACATGATGCAATCCGGGATCAGATTCAAAAGAAAACGAAAACAATCGAAAATAACGTCAGTGCAACTGTAAATATTGAAGCTGAATCAACAGCAATAAACATTTTTTGTTTCTAAGCTAAAGAATTTCAATTTTCTATAAGATTATAGATTTTCAGAATAGAGAATCGTCGGCTGATGTGGGGAAGTCCTTTGCCCAGCAGTGCAACAGTGCAGTGGGCTAGACAAAAAAAAACTCTTGGCTAGACTAAGTGGTGGCAGGAAAAGGAAAAATAGAATCATCATCTACTATTTAATTATCATTCTGCCATTACCAAAGCAAAGATTAAGATTAATCGATCACTTGGAAAGATGATGTCGCTAACAATTTAAGTACCTATCAAAATTATCAAATAAATATGAATGTGCCTAATTCAGGGTCAAACAGGCAACATTCGAAAGGTTTTTGTCCAGCAGGTATTAAGTTGAAAACCATAACTCCCTGTAAAACTTGATATCAATGTCCTTAGAGACGCAAATCGACTCCCGAGTCTATATCATGATATCGACATATCATGATCATAATCAAATAATTTACCGCCATCACTTTCCACACAGCACTAGCGTCTGATATCCATTATACTCTCCAATTTGATCCAAATATCAAACACATTTCTCATTTCTTCAGTCACCTGTCCGTATCATTTGATACAAGTTGCAGAAGCATTTGATACAGATATACCTAGCAGTTGGAACGCCACGCCCCAGTTGCACGTGGCGCCACCTGGCGAAGCCACTTCCGATGCGAATTAGACACGCTAAATGCCAATGACCCTCAACAGCTCCAACAGTTTCTTCCTAGAAATAAATCGGGACAGATCTTTGAGAGAAGGTTACCGATCTAATTGATTGGGTTTGAGCGGTGATAGATTGAAAAGTCGTTCTCATTGTTTTAGATGCGATGATAGGATAAAGGAGTCTAGACTGGATCTAATTAGCTCTCGGAATAGAATTGATGGAGTTAGTGTATTTAATATTATTGGTCTTCATATTTTAAGAAAGCGTTAATTGTTACTGAAATTTATGGATATGATGGGTTTATGAGAGTTATGCGGAACAATTTTCATTTTTATCCTTTTGGGATATTAGTATCGTTGTTAATATCACCGATAGCATCCAAATAATCACCGATACAAATCAAGCCATAACGTCAAAAGACCGTCAATCAACTCAACCTATCATAATCCACTGCTGGACATAGACCTCCCTCAAGTTGCACCATAGAACTCAGTAAACCTTCCGCTTTGGTCCATCAGAGGGCATTCAAAATTGTCTCTTAAAATACACGAATACTCAAGAATAATCCCCAATTCTCACTAAATCCAAACTCATAATGTATCGAGACTTAATAGATTAAAACGGATCCCGTGACAAACATTTTGGTCAGCGATGCATCGGCTGGTCCACTGCCAATCAGATAGCAGAACCGACTACTAAAACTGTATTAACACTTAAAATAATAAGCAACTATTGCCAAGAAAAAGTTAATTAATACAATTGCAGGTAGACGTTCAGTTAATTGTAACCTTGGGTTTATTTTTGTTGTTTTATTTATTGACTTTCGACGGATTGTTTTTATTGGTCGATTGACAGTCATATTATTTTAGAGGCACGGCGACTAGTTAACGTGTTTTCTTTTTAACGTTACGTATATGCATTTGGTTTTTGAGTTACAGCACGCTATTTTTAATATTTTCAGACGCCTTACAAAAATGGGTGGTTATTGTTAACCTTAACATGAATTGCTTGGATACATTTTTTTTTGTTCATCGTATGGTTGATTTAAAACTGGGTGTCATTGGTGGGCTTCAACCCAGTAGGCTTCTGACGTGCTTTTTCTCCTTTAATAATTATGCAGTATTGCAGTTTGTGATGTTTTCCTTTACTATTAAAATACGTGAAGTCGTGTAAACCGCATGCCAAGCTTCGAGTCCAATGGTCATGAAAACTCATGATTCGAAGAAACAACTTCTTAGAATAATGAGTTACTAAATATCCACGTCATCAGTCATCACTAAACTTAGAACTTCGATCGAATCAAATCAATACGAAGAACTTGCATAAGAACTAAAAATAAAAACATTCTGAGAACTTAAAATGAAACCAGAGACAAACAATTCAAGGAAAATAATACATTTTAAAATGTAGAGCAAATCAGTTAACAAAACTCTAGAAATTGTGAATTTATAAACAATCGTATTACATAAATATATAAACAGTTACATAACAATAAATCTTAACTAGGGATTATTTAAAATGAGGATGTTTATTTTCAAAAGATATTTGCGAACAAATACTGTCGGGAAGTAACAGTAAAAACAATATAAACTAGTCAACAAAGTTTTTGAGTTATGAAGATTTAAATTAAGTTGTTGTTCTTGTGAAATAAATTCCGGCACTTGGTATCGATTCTAAACACCGTCGAAAGTTAGTATTGACATGATGCAACGGTTTAGGCACGTGTATTAAATTTATCGGGATGTCCCGAATATAATCGGACTTTTTTGTCTAAATACGACTCCTACATTCGATATACTTTTAATTTTTTAGACTAATAATGAACAGTTTTGGAATATTGAAAATCTTAATCCAATCCACAGTACAAATGTATACGACAACACATCATGTCCGTAATAATGGAGTAATCAAGAGGCCTGGCTTAGACTCTAGATGCAGCTGTGGGAGACAGCCGTGTAGAGCGTCTCTCTCCCACAGCTGCATCTGCATGATGAGCTATCCCGCTTTCACAACTGCAAAAGTTATGCTTTAAAAGATGGCGGTTCAGCTATCCGTGCAGAGTTACAACTGTTATAAAATTAAATGTAATAATGTCTTTATCTGTAAGTCCATACTCCTACTTAAATTATAAACGCGAAAGTTTGTATGTATGTAAGGATTTGTTCCTCTTCCACGGATAAACCACGGAACGGATGAAGACGAAAATTGGTATAGAGATATTTTATAACCAGTGTTAATGCGTAGGATAGTTTTTATCCCGATTTTATGACCCTGTAGCATCGTTTTCGAATTGTAGCGAGCGAGTCCGCCCTCAAAAACTAGTTTGTCTATAAGTCTATAATATATAGTTCTAAGGAAGTCGTTCTATCTCCACTTGATCCGTTAACGATGGACTGGAGGATTTATTACGAGCTTCATGTGGCTTCGAATCTTATAGTTCGATAACCTGTTGTTGCCTATCTTCTTCTAATATATAAAATTCCCGTGTCACGATGTTAGTTACCGTACTCCTCCGAAACGGCTTCACCGATTTTTACCAAATTTTATATGCGTATTCAGTAGGTCTGAGAGTCGACTAACATCTACTTTTCATACCCCTAAGGGTTAAGGGTTGCTCACATTAAAAAGATTTTTTTATTTCTTGGATGAAATCCTTTGTTTTTATTTTTTTATAATGTGGCATTAAACATATGTACATACAACTGGAAATAATTTATTAGGCAAAACAACGTTTGCTGGGTCGGCTAGTATATGTACATATATAGCAATCCTTTATTTCTAGGACTGATCTGAAACTGCCACATTGATAGAGCTTCGAAATAATTAAACAAGGAAGATCCAAATGTCTAGACGCAAGATAAACCTTTTTTAACTGTCTCCTGTTATTATAGGACTATACAAATCTTGTTCTTTTAAAAATATTGACGGACCCGCTTTGGGTTTAGCGAAATTGAGTATCATACTTTTACTGACCTAAATCCGTTTTACAAACCATGAATTCGACATTTAATTTTACAAAACCTACGCCTGAGAAGAAAAAGAAATACTATAAATTTATCGATTCCTAAATAGCTACTGCATTCTATCACTGGAACTTTTATAGTTGTTCTAAGTATTTGCAACGACGTGAGGAGAAACCTACATAAAAAGATTCTTAGTATTTATGTTAAAGCACAGACGCCTAGACAGAAAACAAAGTATCCATAAAACTTCTAAATAAAATCATGAGACATAAAACATTTGTTGAAACAAAACACAGTATTTCTCCATTCCCATTTGTTGAGAAAACTAAGACTTAGTGACTGAGTTATCTCTTTCTTTGCTTGTAGAATGTTTTAGGTTTGGTCAAAACACCCAGTTTTAATGAAATCAATAACATGGCTTAAAATATATTAGTGGAAAAATAGATTCGCTTTTAAAAATATTAATATCAGATCAACTTAAAACTAAATAAAAAAATGCATTAATTAATAAACAACTTTTGCTCATTTCAACTTTTTACCATGAATTACAGTTTAAGAGGTATCCTTATTACAAAATACTTTACTATGATTTAAAGTATTTATTGCCTAGACTTAAAAAGAAACATCATTGAAATCAACGACTTTATCAAGTTAAAAACCCAAAAAATGTCCCCGATTAATACTGGTACAGCGAGAGAATACTTTGCAAAACTGTTACTTGTAAAAGCAGAGTTAACCTTCGTTTAGACAGACAAAAATACCTCGCGGGTGAACCGACTAAACTATTCATAGACGAATCCAAGGAACAGAAGGCCTTAGCATAAATATTTTTCACACAAGATTTTAACCTGTCCTTTTCGCACTCAAGACGAAATATATACACTGTCTCTTTCTAGATGGCTTGAAGCCAACAGCCGTTCAAAGTAGTTACGAAATATGAAATCTAATTATGAGATTTTTTTATAAATATATTGCACTTGTCATAATGTCTTTTTGTTTGGGGTCATTTGTAAAATGTGATTAGAATTGGATGAAGGGCTGTTGATTTTGAATCATGTATTCTAAATAATATTGAATAGCAAAAAAGGTGCTAACACATAAAAAATTAAAAACATATTTTTCTGTCATCAAATTTTTGATTGAGTGTTTTTTTAAATTCATAAAATTTTAAAAAAATACTAAATTTCATGCATTTTATCTTATAACGGTTTTTCCTTTTGTTTTTCTATTTAATCGCTTCGTCTCAATTTTGATGGTTCAGTTCTGTGACATACACTTCTTTCTTTTCAATAGTTACTATATGTATAAACACAAGTAATCCATTCTCACACATACATACAGTAAGCATGTGTGTGTGTCTGGAGTCTATTTCTGTCTGCTCAAATGAATGGAAAACACAGTGAAAACTAGATGTCGTCAGTAGCCCGGGGATTGGGAATGGACGAAAGAGCTACAATTTTTATTTCATTCATTTTCACGTCTTAATGTTTTTTGTTCCTAATCTATTTTATGTGGTTCTTTATCACCTGTTGGTTGACTAATGCTCACATTTGCTATATTATTTCTTACCTACATCAGATTTTTATGACGTGCGCGACGTGTCTTGGGTTTGAACCCCGCATAATGCAACCTCTCGTGTGTTCTACAAATTCTTGTTCTGAGTCTGAGTGTCTGATGTGACTTGAATGTCTTTGAAATCTGCCACACAATAATAAAATTCCTTAGTGTAGGAGTTATTACTCAAACATAATAAACAACAGCAGTGATTGTCATTCAGTCGCTGCTTCTTGTGCAAAATAAATTTTAACGATTTTTATTCCAGTACTTTTGGTATCATTAATTAATCACAATTATAATTACTTCTTATTTTTTTTAAATAACAAAGTCCCTGCATAACAGAGGGCCATACACAGGCTGGTTCTATTTCCATATTGAGTACTTCTGGTGCAAAAACCTTTCCATATCAATAAAATTCTAGTCTTCACTGCCATAACCCCAACGAATACTTCCAATGACCTTGCGCTACCTCATACTAGTTCTGTCGGTATAAGACCAAAACATTACCGTCACCTCTTCCTACCCCAGTTTCTGTTGCAAGCAATCATTATTATCAAGTTCGATGATCAGATTATTATAGGTCATTGTAACGTTAATTCGCATGTATAGCTGATATTCGTTACGTCTTAATATAGAAGTGTTAATGACCGAATTTCTATCACCTACGCACGTGTCGTAATAGAACTATTGTGGTTAGAATCAACCCTTATATCGTTCATATTAGACTTTAGACTCCCTTTTTCGCACTGATGGCATAATATATATACCATCTCTTTTTTAATTTGAAGTACTTAGACTTCCTGCTAATTGAAGAGTAGATGATACGGTGTGCTGTCTAAAGATGTTTTTTGTGACGTTGAAAAAGTTTTTGGTAGTCTGTTATGCCACCACGTCCTATGTATAAATATACAAAAATATATTTTGTACGACGTGGTTTATTTAATGTAGGACGGATTTAATAACTAACGCCACATGTCGCTAAATATTTGAAAAACACACCAAATTATTCGCTATGTGAGTCCGTGGCAGATGCTGTATTCTATTGGCTGAACTATTGGAATTAAGTCCTCTTACGTTCTATTACACTTTGTACAACGGGCCCATGGCAACCCTTTACACATCAGCCTTAATGGCTAGCTCCCCTTGAGTTTGCGTGGCATCCTTTAATCTCCTTAAGACGCGCGTGGAATACGATTGCGTCGCCCGACTTTGTCCGGTCCAGTCGACCTACGGTGGCAAGGAGTCATCACGTGGTCCCCGACGCCCGAAACGTCTCGTCACGTATACCCTGTAAAACAAGCGCCTGCAATAAATACAAAATCTATAAATACAGAGTAAAGAAAAAAAGATAATTGAAAGTAAACAATAATTAAAGTCAAGACAATGTTATTACTGGGAGGTCAATTGGACGTACTTCCAATAATTTATACTGCAATACAAACGTTCTCACGTCAAAACATTGCAATTTATTTTTTGCACAACGATTTCTTTATGTTACTTGTGTATTCATTTACTAATTAATCTATGTTCAACTGCGCTGTTAAGATAATTTATAACTATTAATGAGGGTTACGTAAAGAAAAACAAATTTCCTAAAGAAAGAAAAGGTCTCATATCAGTTTTTTGACTATACCAACTGTTGCTTCATCATCATCATAAACAGCCTTTGTCGTCCCACTGCTGGGCATAGGCCTGCCCTTTCTTGTACCAATTTCTACGGTCCTTTGCTAGCCTCATCCAGACTCGACCCGAGACCTATACCTATGTCATCGATCGATGTATGATGTCAGATTTTATTGAAACTCTTACCATTTTGCTATTTGATACATGTTTTGCTAATTTATGCTGTTATTGCAAAATTAATAATATTGTATAATGGTACTATAATATTTTATTTTGAAAAGAGTAACTTATGGAGTTTCTTGCCAGTTCTTCTCCATAAGAATGACACTGTGAAACCGTGCGAGTCAATAATGTAACGTTTTAAAAGTGCCTGAAAAACGGTCTATTTGAAATAAAAACTTTTGATTTTGATTTTTACCCATCTTGCTCCCGAACTTTGATTAGCTTTAATTAATTGTTAAACATCGCACGTGCAGATGAATTAACCGCAATCAAAAGTAAACAACACTTTTATTTGCAATCGCAGCTGTAAATAGTTAATACTAGTTAATAGTTCTGCGTTTTATTGACAATCAAATCGTTATGTAGCCACCGGTAATATCCGCGATTCGTCAAAGTGTATTTTTGACTTCGTATTACGTGAGGTTTCGGAGAAACTTGTAATTTATCAATAACAGATGTTAGGCGTGTGGTTTAGTAAGAGATTAGCTTTGGTAAATATACCTATTTCTACATGGATTCATACCTGTGTTTTACGTTTGTGATAAGTTGGTAACAAGATAAGATTTTAGTGATGAAAAAAGTTCCAACCAACAAACCGATCCAATTAATCAAAATCTTATTGTTTTCGTTTGGTTCTGAAATTTCATATCACAAACTTTAAGCTTACTTTACTTTAGCTTTTAATATAATATTACACAAAAAAAAACCACAATAAATAAAAACTTTCTTATCAGGTTATCGATACATTTACTGCATACAAATCCACGCTGCGTTGAAGACAAGCTCACAGTAAACTTTCCAACATCAATAAAACTTTTACAAAACAATAGTTTCTTTGCTTCGTATTTCACAACAAAAAGTCAAACCAGTTGTCTCGCCGTGGCATTGCTAAATATCACACAATGTCACGTTTATTTTAAAATTCTTCACGTTTTGGCACTTGTGCAGCGGTTACATGTCGAAGAAATTAACTCATGCGCTTGCGCACGGATGTTTTAATTTGAGCAAAATATTTTGTAGTATATGCGTATTGCCAATTTGCCAGTAATCTAAGTTGCTAATTATTTAGGTACATTATATTATATTATTATTAATATGGTTAAGTTTACCCTGGTTATGTTAATTTTTCGGTATGTTTGTGTTGTTATTTTTAAGTTAATTTGAATTCAGGAGATTTTTATATTGTATGTTACACACGACCGCCAAGGACGTGATGTTAGTGGGGTACTTACGGTATATTTGGCATGGTGGGCGGTGCTTAAGGACATTTAGCCAATATGTCCTTGGTGGGCGGTATGTATAGATCTGGAGCGAAATCATAGCGCGATCAACATTTCTACTGAATTATTGTCACGAGTTGTCGCGGCGCTCGATAGATGGCGTTGGCGTCGATTTAGATCGCGCTATGGTTTCGTTACATGCATTTGGTTAGGTAGTATTTATTAATTTTATTTTGTGTGAGCAGCGCACCTATCGGGGTTACGTGTAACTAATTAGATTTAATAAACGGGAAGTGACGTAATCTGTGGTGTTATTTATATCCCTCGGAAGTCGACCTCGGGTTTTACTTATTAGAAGATCTTTTATAGTAAATTCGTTTTTATACGTTAGTAAGGGCTTATAGTAGTAGGGCTAGAAAGTAAGTATATTAGGTTTTAAGAGTGCAAGGATTTTTTATCTTCCGCTCACTGACACTGTTGCTAAATATTATAAACTGGAATTAAAAGTATGAAAAAGTGATAATACTTGTAATACCATGAACTCTCCAAAACTCTCCCTCTGTACAAAATATCGGCTACAAGAATCTATACTCTGGCTGCATGGATAGCTGAGTGGTGGAGTGATCACGCCAAACCCACAGAGCGAGACGTGTCGCGGGTTCGTTCTGCATTTGTGTGATCCACGAACGCTTGTCCTGAGTCTGAGTGTCTTTATTATTATTATTTATTTATCTTTAAACAAATAGGTAGGTAACTTATTAACTAAGCCCCACAAAACCGTTGCAATGGTTTGACTGTGGGGTCGATGAGTCTCTAGACATAGTTACTATCTTACTTAAATGTATTTATTACTAAATATATATAATAAAAACATAAATGAGTCACATATATAAATGTTTGTACATGTGAATTGAATGTTGATCCTTATGAGATTTTAATCCTTCTGTCACTAGAGGAAACTCGTGACGCAAGGATTAAATTCTTCATCTTCAATTTCAATGCGGGAGTCGTTTAAAAAATATTATCCTATTCCACCAAAAACAAATGCGAAACAAAATCCTCTCCTCTTGCCATACTTTCATGTTACGTAACATCATTATCCAGGTATTACACGAACCCTTCAGACGGTGTGCAATGCGTGGGAGCAGCGCATTGTCCATACATATTGTCTATTTTCATCGCACGCTTGCTGATGCTTCTAATTATATCCCATCGATGTCTGCTATGCTAGATATAGCTCTTATAGATTTAATGGCAGGTATTTGTGTGACAAAAAATTTAATTTGGGATTTAATGGGCCTTTTTTTTCTTTCGTAGTTGTTTCATTTGGAGATTTTCAATTTGGTTAAATCTTCTTTCTACTTTTTTTGTAACCCTCACAGTTTAAGCATCCAATTAATATTATAAACGCGAAAGTTTGTATCTTGTCTCTTTCAACCACTTAATGGATTTAGACGAAATTAGGTACATAGATAGTTTTCAACCGGAATTAACACATAGGTTAGTTTTAAACCGATTTCATGTTACTGTGGGATCATTTAAAATTAACACGACAATGTCTAGGCAAACTAACTTTCATAATTATAATTTAATTATATTTATAACTTGCGTATAAACGCAAAAATATTAATAATAATTAACATTAAACTATTTAGTTCACACTGCACAGACAAAACTTTACGATTATTAATATAAAATAAGACTAGTAGACATGTTAAATCAGACTTACTCGTCTAATACCATCATATTTATTTGACTTTTCAGTTATATACTCTCTATTTATTGTTCAGCTAACAGTTGACGGTTGATATTTACGAAACATCGGGACTCAACGCCAACACGAACTTGTCACTAATTATTCTCGTCACAGACTATTTAGCTAATTGGATGACAGTAGTACCATTAGGATTACTGTACAAAATATATTTACTATCCGTATTATTTTTAGTCTCTCAGTAAAAAAAGATGAAGAATTTTTCAGTTAAGACCGCCAAGATTCTAGACTGACAGGAGAAGTTTTTGGCTAGGTAACTGGAACGCGAATAAATATTAATTAATTCTGTGAAAATATTATGTCAATTTTATGGACCCATATGAATAACTGCGCAAACCTATATGTAAAACACCCTAAAAAATTGAAACTCCACTCTGGAGAAGGGTTGCCCCATCAATTGTACCTTGGAAACCCAAAATACTGCGATGTAGTTGCAAACAAACTTGTTTGATCCAAGAATGCTTGTGCTTCGTGCAAGTAAGTTGAATATTTGTGAAACTCCCCGCGACACAAAGAATTAAAACCTTGGTGCTGAAGTCGCTTCTTAAACAAACGACGATCACATGCAAGAAGAACTACCTTAAGGCCACTGACAATGATTTCCTCGTGGTTTTATATTTTCATGAAAAAGAGATTATAGCTACCAATAAAAAAATTGTCGCTTAGGGTGGATGTAATTATTAAGGGCGCCATGAGCCAACCTCAACCTTTTTCTTTTGGTCAGGTCGTGGAATTCTGGATATATGCTCCCTCAGGGTAGGAAACAGGTAGTGTCAGACTCTTACTGACTAAACCTGAACCGTCTTGCTATGTCATCCGCGTTTTTGTGTCGGTGTATAGCAACAGGTTGCAATCCTTTATACACAAGCCAATCTCACCCTATCAAAAAAGCTAGTCCTAATCTTAGGTTGTACAAATAGACCAGCTATAACATACTTGATGAATAGGTCATGAGTAATCAAGTCTCATGACAAATGGTCAGTTGTTTATGTCTTACATCTGTTTGCGTCTGTTATTAAACATGTATGTATATGTGGTTACATGTTTGTATCACAGAATGAATAGGAGGTTGTATCTCATGTTGGGATTTGATTGGCGAGTGGAGAAACTAGGTTGATGACTCGATTTTGAGATTTTAACTTGCATTTCGTAATGATTTGCAGCTTATCCATAAATCCAAGGGCCCCGTGAGAATATGTAAGTTGAGACAAACAAATGAGGTCGTTTGGTGCTACTAATAAATTTGACTCTTTTTTGGCCCTACATATTTGTGGCCGTTTTAAGTATTTGTTGTTACAGGGGCAACAGAAATACATTATCTGTTAAAATTTCTATCTAGCTGTCACTTTTTTATGAGACACAGACAGGTGACAGAAGGAAAAGGCAGCTGTGCCTCAGTCAGGGTTTCAATTTTATCCTTTGGGTACAGAACATTGAAAAGTATCAGTTAGCAATTATTAAAAATAATAATGATTATTAATTGATAATGATCCTAAAATATCAAGGAGTGCATTTTTAATTTGTCGATAGCTGTGCTCAAGTTATGTTAGGTTTAATTTAATAGGAGGCTTAAGTATGACGATTAATAGATAACTTCCTGATATAATTTTGTGAAACCATTGTGTACGAAGGTTTACATTATTATTATCTTATTTTTCTTATTGAAAAATAACCTATGCCATGGTGTTTTTTATTCGAAATTGATCACTCAACTATCTTTTCCAATCTGAAGTGCATGAATCATCGTTCCTCTTATTAACGTCGGCATCACACCGAGCTTGCGCGCGCGCACCTTGTTTGCCAAATCACGCGAACAGAGTAATTGATCATTTGTTTACGTATTCATTTGTAGCAACATTTATTTGGAGATACACTGTTACTGACGATTCGCGCAAACACGCAAACAGACATACTTCGATGGATTTATTTATGGCTGTCCAGATATATCCAGTTACGTAGACGTAAATAAATAAATGACGATTACGGTTAGTAACAAGACGACACTCTCTCACCGTTTCCCTTTCATAATCGCTTTTATTATGTTTTAAATTACCTTGATAGGACCACTAGCAGTTTTCATTGATTTAATAAGCGTCAGGCGACCACCTTCCCAACTTCGTATTCAAGTCAGCTGATAGCTCTCTTATTAAACATATAATATTGTCAATTGTACTAATGTTATAATGTGGTATAAGAACTTTTTATAACTCAATATTCAAACGAGACAGCCAACTTATCGTAATTTGTCCAATAGCTGCAACTCTCAAGTATGTAAAAGTTATAAGTTACTTCTCGTACTTACTTACTTAACTCTGATTTTTAAATTGAGCAATATCTTTACTATTTGCCCATACTTCAGCTATCTATTGGATATTCCATATTTCAGCCATTTATTCATTTACATTGAGGTTCTTTATATAGGAGCCAATGAAAGCTCCGATGCCCTATGTATACAAACAACCTGCCTTTATCAAACTGATAACCCTATGTTATAAAGGTTCAATCATGGGCACGAGGAAACCAAAATACAAGAGTAACCAAAAGCATTAGAAACTTGCTTAAGATGTGTTATGCGCAAAGTTCACATGCTTTAGCTGTCTAACTTATAAATAAACCAATTAATTAATCGAGCGCAAGATCCAAAAGCCGACATTTCAGACAGTTTTGCGATCCCATACGTTTTACACATTACTTGGCAAAACTTATGACACACCTACACACGGCCCCGAACATTCTATAATTCTGATACCTAACAGGATGCTATTGTCCCGGTATCCAAAATATCCAATATGTGGGTAGACAATCCCAACTGTTTGAAATAGACTTCCTGTGATCTTCACAACTCATTCATGCTTACGATAATAATAGACCAATTAATGATGCAATACAAACTCATTTGTTTCGATCTTTGATGTTCGTTCCATTGTAGTTTTCCAGTTGGAGGATTTCAATGATAATTTTCCTTAATTTTTATATTCAGCATTCATATCGATCTTGGAAATCGGTCAGAAATTCCCATTGAATCTAAATTAATTGGAAAGGAAACTATTAATCAACCGAACGATGAAGTCAGTTTTCCTCTTAAATTAATGTCTTTAGGTGAATAAACCTCGTAACCAGATACGATTAATACTTTTAGAGTAGGTACGGGAGCTCATTCAAAAATGTTATTTACATGGGAACCAGATTACTCATTATTATCGTTATTTCATAAGTGTGTCTCAACAGGTCACGCGCTTAATGTATAAGACATCTAACTTCGTGACTAACTATAGGTATATAATTAAACATCCCAAATTCATATCCATATATCATTATTTGAACTCGTTTAATCATCTTTCTCTTTGGCCTTATTTTGAATTCAAATATTACAAAAGTCATTGAACTCTTTAATTTGGCTCCGAATCCACAGAACCTACAACATTATAATCTTGAGAAACTTGAAATCTAAAATTGAATACCAAGAATGTAATGAAAGTTTCAAAATTCAACCAAACAAAATGCTTCACATGACATGTAAGTTATGGTTAAGGCTATCAAACGCTTTAGTCAAATCCAAAACGAAAATAATCCTTAATAATTACTCAGTAATGGAATCACACTCCATCATTGTCTTGAAGAGCATTTTGTTCATCAATCACAGGGTTTAAAGCATTACATGTTGACACTCTTCACCTGAAGATTTATAGGTCACCTGACTTCTCCAGTTGCCAAGGGATATTCGCGAACTCAGAAGAAAAATATACGCAGCGAACTGATTTATGGACGATAATAAAACTGGAACCACTTGTTTGTCAAATTCACAGACGTTGAAATAAACATTTATAACATTATTTTATAGGTTTTTTTAACAAAATGTATTATAGATTTAACTTTAGAATACATTTTTATCATAATTATGAATTTGAAATAAAGTAACAATTATAGTAACTATCGTAGATAGATTAAACATAATTTACCTAGTCTATAAGGAAATAAGTACAAGAACTGTCCATAGAATATTCATTCATCAGGCAATTTTCAAGAAAAAGATACTATTCTGTAGGTGTTGAGTACAACAAATTTGATGAAAATGTCGACAGTTAAAATAGAATTGTAAAAGTAACTCGAAGGTTAGGTGTGATGTTCTGAGTAGTGACGCCCACGCGTATAAATCACATTAGTACTGGCCCAAACCCTATCCCAATATTTGCAACAGTACAATACCATTAGATCAGCTTCTATCTTCAGCGGAAAACACCTCTGCACCGGCAACGTCACGTATGACGAGTCCGTTATCCAACCCATGGCGGTGCCTGCATCCGCCCACGCGAATTCCGCCCGCCCGCCTCGGCCAGCCGCCAATATTTTCATAGTTTAGTTACGATTTCGAAAACGACCCGACGCGTCCCGCCGCCGGCGACAAAACCGCCCGATTTCTCTGACGAATCCAGTTTCTTTTAACCTTCGTCAAGTTCTCGAAAGTCCTGATTATCGAATTTTGTACTTTTTTGTGATTGTGATTTGACTTAAGTGTTTCGTGACACTTTTGGATTATTGGCAGTTCCTACTCTTTTGGTATGTACCTAACTTTCACTTTTGACTACAACTCTAAAGGGCCTCAAGTCCATAATATTATACCGATAAAATAAAGAACTCAGCTTTGAAGTAATACTTAAATACTCACAACGGTCCAAATATATGGCCTTGGAGTACTTCGAAACGTATCAAGATATGTATAGAATTTAATACTGCACTAAAACCCGTAACGACAGCTTTATATTTCAAGTATGCGAGCCACTTCTGATTGAAGAAATGCATCGTTAAATTTCGAAATGAAACTCATAAGTGTTAGGTAATCAGAGGAAGTTACTGTTGCAAGTTATAAAATTTCTTCGAGGAGCATTCGCCGCGAGCTGAGTTTCAGAGGCCTTCAGCGGTTACAGAAATAGACCGAGACACTCTTTCGTTTCGTTCACACTCGCGTGAAAATTTGAACACTGGACACCCACTCGGTTACACTTCACCTTGCGAGTGTTGATGGCGCTGACCGCGCTGCTCGTGAGTCATTCGGTGAATCTGACTGCTCTGAAGTGGCCAACATTGCTTCAGTTACACTCGATGATACCTGATGAATGGTTTTCAGAGCCGATAATATAAATGATCGTGACAGGTGTCTCGTCGATACCGCGGCCAGCTGCAATGATTTTTGACTGTTGGTTTCAGTTGCAAAATGTATTTGTGTAGGACAATAAATTTTAAAGACGTAAAATTGAAACAGTTAATTCTGAAACTGTGTAGTATTTATTGATTGCAGAATGTACGCAGTATTTCAAATACTCTGAATTCAAACCAGAGATTTTTAGTCTTATAGAGCATTTCTTAGAATTAATTATGAAGACATTTGCATTGCTACACTGTTTTATCCTAATTAGGTGTATAGATTGATTAAATTATGAATCATATAAAAGTTACATCTACGACCGAAAAAATATTTTTTACATAGCAGTAATAATATTGTGAAAACGTAAGAGAGGAAAGATTAGCGATGTATCTATGACCTGAACTAAGTCGATTATTTCGGCAGAGACTTCGGTAGAATTTGAGCTGAGAGCAAGTTATTTTAAATATAAGATTGAAGATGATGGTGATTTTTGATGCTACTGAACTATCAGAACTAACGGGTGTTAGAGCAATATACATGGACAGGCTTATTTTTACCTGCTACATCTCGTACGTTTGAAAGTGCATCACTTTCATGTGTATAAACTATTCCTACCATTGTTAAAGTATATAAAAATATCATTTGTGAACGACAAAAACGACAAACTTTAAATACATTTGTAAATCTTGCAGGATTTTCAAATATATCCAAAGGCATTTTTAAACATGCATCTTATCATGTGTCAAAATATGGAGTTGGCTTGAAACGCATGCACTAACTGCTTACTATCACTATGTTTAGATACTTACTATATCTACTAACACTTGTATAGTTGTAACTGAGCGACATCATCGACGTAAAACTAAAGGGGAATCTTTGAAACGAAAAAAATACCAGAATTTTTTGAAGATCCACTATTATATTTTGGTTTTCTCCATCAACAGGGTCTAATGAGAGGTTTTTCATTTTCCAGGTTGAAGCCTATCATCAGAGCGGCAGTGTTGGTCAAGCCGCGAGCGTAATGTCCCAAAGCTAGCAATGGGGGTGTTCGACGATTTAGCCCCTAGCTTCACGCAGAAGCCCCAGCTGAGGCAGGAGGACGATGGCAACAAACTCGTCTTCGAATGCCAGCTGGTCGCGTCGCCCAAGCCAGAGATCTGCTGGTTTAGGAGCGATGAACTGCTCAAAGAAGATAATAGGACCAAGTTCAAGTAAGTCATTAATTGTAACGGACAATCTTCTACCGTCCTCAGTGCTCGCCTGAATATCTATTGTCATCTCATAATGATGGTTGTATGTGCTGAAGTGGATGAAGAGCTTGTGGCTTTTAACCGGTATCCGGTTAGACTAGAAGCCAACCCGAAAAAAGTTGGTAAAGGGTTAGAATAATAATGGTGATTTGCTGAAATGCAATGCAGCTACATCATACAAAAATAGTTTATAAAATATGTAGTTACCTTCTTCCAGAACACATTGAAGTCCAGTCTAAAGAAACAAAGTAATTCTGTCTTGAATATGCAAGCTACGTCGAAAACGAAAAGTATTCCGTTAATTAAAAGCTTGTCTACACAAAAACATCAAAGATAGAGAAAAATATCTTCATCAAGAACAACTCAAATCAAAACAATTTGTGTCACAGATATTTCTTTTGCCTGATCTCAAAAAACCTGGTTGGTAAATAACAAATCTTCTCATAACCTAAATATCTAATGATAACGTGACATCCCAAGAACTGAAGTAAATAGATTGTGTCTTCTACATATGAATAATTAATGCCATGTTAAACGAGACTGGAAGGCGATATTGCGAAAGCATTTGGCGGATGATGATTGCTATTAATTACCGGTGACTGTTAATACGTGACATTGCTCAGGTATACCTTGACGAACTATTTCTTAGTCATTGAATAAATTCGTATGTTCTTCAGTTTGTACTGAATCACTTGGTCTTTTTATAGGGTATGCTTCATTGTGTATTAGAATAATAGTAACATAATATTCGAAGCAAAGCGAGTATGTTTTAAATTAAACGAAACATTTAACGTAAAAGTTATATAGTATTTGCTAGAGATTTAAATCCCCCATCCTAACCATCTATCTCATCTCTTCAGTTTTCTATATAGTGGCATCAAAAAGGTTGAATACTACTTACTGGATTAAACTGACATGGACTTCTCTATTAATCTACTATGAAAATGATCAACAAAAATGGGTATTCATGGAATTCGATCTTACATACCATTGTCAGAACATGTCCATATTAACAAGGTTCGACATGTCCAAAATCTATTAGGTCAACGTTCGGTGTCGTTAGCTTTACGATTTGTTTGTCCCAAGCATCCCTTTGATGTGATTGAGACGATCGCAAGTCGACACACTTGGCACCCACCAGACTTGCGTTCTAATAATATTTTGATGAGGAATAGCAAATTCTTCAAGATGATGGGATTTCAATATTTGACCACTGTGCTCATTTATAATATTGAGTCATTGGTGTAGTAAAAAGTGAGTTATAAGAAGGTCGAAGGGTTAATGGTAGGTGAATTAGGGTAAATTAATTAGGGTAGGAGGAATTAACTAACATTGAAATAAAGACTAACCAATACATAATATAATAGTATGAATTACTTTTCGATGAAATGTGTAACTTTTCTTGTAAGTTCCCAAATATATAGCAGAGTTCACGAAATAATGAACTGATCTCTATTTGAATGTTGGTGATGGAAATGTTGCCCTGTATTTCTAACCAGATATTTTTTCCGTCGAAACCCATCGAACGTTTAATTCTAACTGAGTAATAAATACGGCTTACCATAAAATTGTAGACTGTCTTAACGGATCTCCGGACGACGATAAAATTTAACCAAAACAGTTCGCGTCACGTTTAATTTAAATTAAATTGGAACTTTCCTGGAGTCCCGAAATAAACTGGTAAATAACAGAGAGATACCAGCGACTTATAAGATGTTTTGTTTGAAAGTATGTCAGCACAATTAAACAGAAAACACTTACAGCGAACCGACATTGATAAGTTAAACTCCGAATCAAAAATACTTGGAAAACATTTACAACTGTTGTAAATAACTCTCAGTTATTAATAACAGGAAGTTTAAAATAAAACATTAATCATTTGCATTGGCCACAGGTACTGACTTGCAAATAAAATTAAATACTCAAAAAAAGATTTATCGTATACTCTGACTATGAACTCTCAAATGAAGATTTAAATGTTGCTATGATTCTATGGAAACCGAGATAAAAGTTTTTTTACCATTATCTTCACTGTCATTAATATTTCTCTCCGTTAAAGTCGGATTTATTAGTCCTAGATCTTTTATTACCCTGAATAATATCAGAGATGACCTCATGACAGCATAAAAATTGCACTTCAAAGGAACACAACGCATGAATCCACTCATAATATTTCCATTGCTTTATTGCTTCCAAAATATTATCCTTTCTAAATCGGTAAATGTTATGAGTTTTGAGAAGTTTCCAAGTGTTTTAACATCAGATATCTTTTCTGTCCTTGATAAAAATCATTTACAGTATGAGATATGTTAAACTTTTGTTGAAGTCATAGTAAGTAGTATCAGCTGTTTAAGCGGCTGTGTTAAAAAGTTAGGCATGTAGGAGCAGTATTACATTTAACAATTAGGAATTTAATTCACTATCATCCATTGCAGACTGTCTAATTTTGTGGATATCTGATTTTTACTTTTGATTACTTTTATTTTATCTATCGTCACGTTTCTCGTGTTTTACATTTAAAGATACAGCTGTTTCTACTTCTTTTTTTGTTGATCTAGCTTTATTTATATTATTGTAACCAGAATCTTTGCTATTTCCAGCATCGTCGTTTGGTGCATATGTTCTAAGAACTTCATCTATTACTCGTGGCAATTCTAATATTGTAATGTATATTACTCATCTCTGTAGCCTGTCATGCTAGGCATTTGTTACGAGTCCATTGTAAACATATTATTATGACAGACAGATAAGATACGGACGTTTCATTCAACGCTTTCTTGCGTGATTGTCTTTTTTTAGTGCAATCATCTTAACATGGATATGATATATTAAGACATTTCTTAGATGATTTTGATTATGTCCTTATTTTATTTATTATTAACTAAAACCTATTTTGTAGTGACATTTTTGTTATTAGTGTTATAAATATTTTGTAGTAGAAAAATAAACCTTAATAGTTTTGTAATCATTGTTATTAATATTGCTGTCTGAACTAAAAACAAATGTAGATCAATTTCCTTTTCAATCTAACGATAATACATTGATTTCTACTCAACGGGAAATTACGTCATGCTTTCTGAAACAATAACTAAAAATATAAATATAACTAATTTTATAAGGAATTCAAAACATTGAGTATTTACATGAGATGGTTTAGTTACGTGACCTTCCTCGCATTCATTTCTTATGAACAATAAACAGGTAATTTAAATATAAAACCATCTTTAAATAAGAAATTGTTATGATTAGAGATATATTATGATCATTGGATACAGCGTTTTTAACAAGTGCTTTTTCAGCACGTGTTAATTAAAGTTCTCTAACGTCGGTAAAGGTTGTAAAATAATAATTTTGAAATGATAGTATGTAGAAAATAAATACGGTTTTCAGTAGATGCTCTAATTTATTATTCTTCTGCACATTACTCATTTAATACCAAAGTTTTCAACTTCTTTTCATAGAACCAGTCGTTCTAGTCAGACACTTATTTTTTATTCGAATTATTCCACAGATTAAAAATGTCTTTCCCTTAGGTATTAAAATTAAATAAATGCTCATTATTTTTTTCATAAGATATGTAATTAAGACAGAAAATGCGGACAGCAAACCTTTTAAAAGATTTAGACAGATACCCTTAAAAAAATGATTTTAGAACATAGCAACAAGAACATAAAAGCTAATTATATAGAGAATTAATATATGAGTCATAGACCTTCCTATAAACTAAGAAATATTTGAAATTTCGGGAACAATGAACCTTTTGGCTGCTAGCCACATCACTGAGAGGCAGACATAGTAGAAATCCTATTAATTTAATGTCAAATATTATTCGAAGTTGATAAAATGATTTCGGGATTGTTTTGAAAACGGGTTCAATTGCCTTTATTGCACAAAATGTTATTTGACAAAAAAAAACTGTTTATTTCAGACAAGTTTCAAAAATCTTTGGATGTCTGTTTTTTATTTTATTTCCTAACAAAAAAATAAAGGGATACAGTGACATTAAATAATGGCGTGTAAATTCAATTTGTTCTAAGTGATGTAACTAGCTGCCACTAACATACATTTCGTCATGTTAATTGGTTTTCATCTTCCGTACTGTTTGATGAAGTGATGAAATGAAAAATAGGTATTCAAAATTTTTTGGAAACCTGTTTTCGTCAAATACCCTATCCAACACAATCATCTAAAACCTGACCATTTAAATCTCTGACGTATAAATAACATATGAATCACTATGTTTGTATTTATGGCAGTAGTTGGAGATAATATTACAGAGCATACGAGTAGTGAGTCAAAAGAGCTAAATTTACAAAATAAAATTATATAAGACCGCCAATGTGCCCTTAAACTGTTCCTATGTAATTACTTTTACTGATAACAAAAAGTATATTCTATTATTTCCTATAACTTAACTTACTTTATACAATTAATTAAAAAATATTTAACCTTCTTAATCATCTAAAATTAGTAGTATCTAGGAACTAAACTAAACTAATATTTACATTTTGAAAGCTATATAATATAAAAAGAAAAATATGCATTATTTACAAAGCGTCAAAAAAGATATCCTCATCCCTGCCAAAGTCAAACTTACTTACTTTAAATATAATGTTATATCGATTGTGCGAATAATAAAGGCCAACAAAAGAACCAGGTAGAAGTAGAACCAGAGTCATTAAATACCTGTATTTTCTTTCAAATGCGTTAAAAATCGAGTCAAACTTTTACATATTTAAAGCAATAAATATATCCTTATTAGCTGTTACCCGCGACTGCGTCCCCGTGGGTAGAAGGTATAAGTTATGATTTATACCTGCCCTGTTTTTCTCACATTTTCCATTGTATCTTCGCTCCTCTTAGTTGCAGCATGATATTATATAGCTTAAAACCTTCCTCGATGAATGGCCTATTGAACACAAAAATAATTTTTGAATTTGAACTAGCAGTGAGATTAGCGCGTTCAAACAAACAAACTCTTCAGCTTTATGTATGAGTATAGAGTATAGAAATATAGATTACACTCATAAATCCCAAGCCGTACTAGGGAAAGGAAACAGCAATAAGTCAGAGCAGTTTACAAATACTTTCGTCGACCCAATTCCAATCCCGCCCAATATTGGAGCAAACATTGGGGCTATATTCATACTGTGCTTCTGGTTACATCATTGCAAATGCATTTCTTTGGAGCTATTTCAGAAAGTCGTCAATAAGTGACAATTTATTTATTGTGAAACAATTTGACGACTATCTTGATAAATTTAAGACTCTGGCAAACAAGGTATTTTCAGGGCAAGGTCATGAGCACAATAACTTTTAAAGTAATTAGGGATTTTATGTCTTACGTAAGGTAACTTCATTTTCTTTTTATGTGACAAAGCATTAAAACCGAAATGTATAGCCACAAATGTTTGTTTTTGTTTATCGAATTTTATTACTGTAGACATTTGAGGAAAGCTTTTTAAGTCTTTGATGTCAGGTATAATTATGGTGATCGTTTATTGTTTTTTTTTTCACCTTGATAAGAAGGATTCTTCATAATGATTACCACAGACGGACTTTCAAAGATCGAATACGTGCCAATTTTTTTTGCAATTTGTATTATTTTCCTTCTTTAAGTTGATCATGTACGTGCGCTTTTTTTACTTTTTACACGATAAAGCCTTCTTTCTCTACAATAAAGTACAAAATTATATTATACTAGCTGTTGCCCGCGACTTCGTCCCTGTGGGTAGAAGATATAAGTTACGATTTATACCTGCCCTGTTTTTTTCACATTTTCCATTGTATCTTCGCTCCTATTAGTCACAGCGTGATGGTATATAGCCTAAAGCCTTCCTCGATTAATGGTCTATTCAACACAAAAATAATTTTTCAATTTGAACGAGTAGTTCCTGAGATTAGCGCGTTCAAACAAACGAACAAACAAACTCTTCAGCTTTATATATTAGTATAGAATGAAAGGATGTAGTAGCTAAGCTGAGGATAAATTGCATCGTTGCATGTCAGTTGACAGGAATGTTGACTTATTTATGTAATATGAATGTAAAACGAAGGAAACGCGTCATTTAACTCCTTGCATTTGGCAACCGATTGACTTGCAATTTGACACTACATAAATTATTGAACTACTCCACTGGGAGCTTAATTACTATGTAGAATACTAACGACACGCTTTTGTTTCTTTTGATCCTTTAAAAAAAAAAACAAGGACCGTACATTTAAACTTTCTTAAATTTTTGGAAAATATAAGTGCTACTATTGACCAAAATTTATTTGTCACCATATCAATTTTATAGTTCTAAAAGGTCATTTAACAGACTGGTTTCATACTTCGAAATTAAACAGATTTTTGAAAAGGTAACACTCTGTTTAATGTAATTTTTTTCTGAACATAATCGCTACATATTGTTAAAATATTTTCAAACCTAAGGTCTTAAAGTGATTGAATGCTAAGAAAGTGGGGTGAATCAAATCACAAAAAAGTAAAGCTCTTGAGCTAAAATGGAGATATTGACATAAATTTTCAATTGCCTTCTTACCCAATTCTAAATAATTAATTTGGTTATAATTTACATATTGAAGTTTCTTGTAACTAATAAAGTTTTTCTCTTGTTCAGGATCCAGAGCATCGCCAACAACAAGTTCCTGGTGGTGCTTGAGTTAGATGACGTGATCGAGACCGACGCGGGGCTGTACAAAGTCAAGGCTAAGAATAAGATGGGCGAGGTGGCCGCATCCATCAATCTTAACTTCAGCCGTGAGTACCAATACGCTTCATTTCTTTTTTACATAATAGGAAACTACGAAGGTACAAAGGAAACTATTCCATATCAATCTAAGACACCACTGTGAAACGGTAGAGGAAAGCATCGCGGGGGAATGTGGATTACAAACATTGCAATCTGGAATTGCCGACCCGCAGTTAACAATCTTGGTGTACAATATTGCTGCTTCTTTCAAAAGAATCTCCACCAGCTTGTATAGCAATATGAGCCTGGTTTCCTCACTGCAGTATTACTGGAAATATCATACTTTAATGCAATTGCCAGGTATCGTCGCTGACGCGGCAACTTTGTCGCAAAATCCTCGTGAACGAATTATACCTAATATAGTGCTTTTTTAAGTAGAATTGTATAAAAAATAAGAACTGAAAGATGTTGCTATATCAACAACAGTTTGTCTTTTGTCAAAACAAATAAGTTCATCACTATCATGCTAAAATATGCAGGAATATTTTGACATAAATGTTCCTTAAATCAACTTTATTTGTAGTACCTGTCATATCAATTACCTACAATAATTACCGTGTATACAACACACACTAGGTTTACGTAACTCACTACGTTTTGGCTCCAGAACAACAAATATGACATCACGTTGGAACTCGAATATGACACTAAACGGCGACTTGTTTATGACCTAAACGCCCGTGACATGTTTACCCTCAGCCCCTCAAACATGTCATAACACAAGCCAACACCAACATTGTGACAAATATGACACAAACATTTGTCATATACACCAGTAACTCAATACTTGGCCAATAAAAATACCTTCGCAAATAACTGTATTAGTCATAGTCAGAAATAAATGTTTAAGACAAAAAATGTACTGTTGAACGTTAACCCACGCTTCGGGTGTTGAGCCAAACGTGCGCTTGCGCATTCACGTTGGCAACACGAATGTCAGAAGCGATGAAACTGTGACGACAGTCCGCTGACGAAAATGTTCGTATTGTAAACATGTTAGCTGCAAAATATATTTATGAACCACGGAAATGTTTTCAGGATTTTATTTATTTCAAAAAAATGTTCGATGTTTTCTTGTCCCACTTAGGTGGACCCAAAATGCCAAGCATCGGCTATATATACGAACTTAAATTAAAAAAACAAAAAAGAAACAATAAAACATAATAAGAAAAGAATGAAAATGAGCGTATAAAACATTCAATATTCAAGTATGATGAAAAAAAAGACCTAATTATTTCCAATTTATTAATTTGACAATTTAATTATTTATTAATTTTGATAAAACGATTCATAAATTGTTAAAAAATTTTGATAGTATGATACATTTGACTGACATGTTTTGACAGATAACAAATGAATCAATGTATGATAGCAACGTGCAGTTTTTCAAACAAGTCGAAACAGGAGACTACAATCTGAATAAACAATTGCGTTTTTCTTAGAAAATGCACAAAATCACTGCACTGTTTAAATATTTGTTTCTGTTAATATTGTATTGATGTCAGAAAACTATCAAATGCAATTGATAACTCTTTGGCGTCGAATCTGATTTCATTTCAACGTTTAAACAATTTTCAAATAACATTTATTTTCAAGAACAACCATGATTTATTTAAATTATTATCACTAACAATTATTCCGAATATTTACGTCTGGAACATATTTCACAATGTGTAAACATTAGCTAAAATATTATGTTTAGAATTGAATTTCCATGCAATAAACGCTTTTGCACTTAAATTTTATGATTCAGGCTATCTATATCGATGCAATCATTGCAATAGTTATTTTAGTATCGTACTAAGTTTCCAGAATTAAGACATTCAGATTATGTTATTTATTCTTATGTATTTCTTGATAAATAGGGTATATTTTATTGAGCTAAGATAATTGGTGGGTGACCGACAGAAATAATTGTTTTTGTTTAATTTTTCAGCCGCTGACGAAGAAAAACAGAAGTAAGTATTATTATCATTTACCATATTAACAGACGTTCTTAGTTACAATGTATATAACGTAGGCCAAAGTTCTCCACCCATTTGAGAACAAACATACATTCAACAAGAGTGTATGATGAACTCCGACTCATGCTATTGAGACCTTATTTTCCCTTGTCCCATTTATGAGACATTTTAATTCTCAAATTATTTAAATTCTCTTAAAAACTTGTATATTTCCCAATAAGAAACAAACCAATTAATATCTTCTTTTAGTATACAAGGAATATATGATTTGTTGAACTGAAAATACATCAACAATTTTTGAGGATATTTTTTTTATTATTTTTTCCGAATCCTTAATTAATAATTTTTTTTACGTGGTCTACAGACAAGTGGACGGTAAAGCGCCAACATTCGCGCGCAAGCCGGCCATCCGGCAGGAAGACGATGGCAAGCGGCTTATATTCGAGTGCCGCATTGAAGCCGAGCCCGTGCCCCAGGTCGCCTGGTTCCACAACGGCGTGGAGGTCAATCCAGGAGCAAGGCATAAGGTTAGTTGACAAAATAAAGGAAGTAACACTAATGATAATGATGATATGGTGTTGTTGTGATGGAAATGCAACAGCGTTGATTGGAATCTAAATGTATGACTTGGAAAGGAGTTGAGAGGAAAAATAATACATTGAACATAATAATAGATTTTAAACTAATGTATTTAAACATGTCACACATTTTTTGTTGGGTGAAGCTGTCAAAATCGGTGCACAAGCAGAGTTCAATAAAATAAGATAAACTCACTTTTTAGATCCAAAATTACAATAGGTACTTACTAGTCAAAAGGAGTATAACTAAGAACAATAAAACAATAATGATACGGATGAAAAACTGAATATAATCCAAGTGAAAGAAAGTAAAAATAAAAATGTCTGTCAAAGATGTCCTAGTTTTAATAGTACTCAGAAATGGCCTTGACCCCGTTCTAGTTGGCCGGCGGCGATACCAGGTGTTGACTGTCTCGCTCGATGACCTTTCATCCCGAACCGATTTATTAATAACACATAGTTCCATGTGATAGGTATGCAACGAATTTAGGACATCCAATAAATGTCACCATTAGAATTTTAAATACGGACACGGGAAGAATGCAATTGGATCTTCAATTGAGTGTCTTTGAAATCTCTGCAGCATTTTTTCAATGATAGGTCATACAAATCACCAGTTGATTTGAATGACGCCACCATTTTTATTGAAATTATTTTTCTTTTTTTCGTATGACTGATGAACCACTTGGCGTCAGGAATTTAAACCACAACATAGGCTTAATTATAGAAGAGGCTTAACATAGCCTGGAAAAGAAGTTTCCTGGTTTTTAACGTCTTTAATATGAAATATAATGATTACGCAAATGAATTCGAAAAAACATGTTAGTCGGAATTTGAACCTGTGATCTTTGACAAGTCAGTCCAACGGTCTTTACACTAGCAATATTGACTCAAGTATTTTCTTTTTACAGCTAACAGTTAGCAAAGAAACAAAATCCTACTATGCCTCCCTGGAGATCAATAATGTAACCGTTGAGGATGCTGGGAAATACAGGGTGACGGCTAAGAACGAACTCGGCGAGAGTAATGCCACGATCAGTTTGAACTTCGATAGTGAGTACCGTGATATATTACAATTTGTTAGTGGACAGCTGTAAGAAGAAGCTATGAACATTGGCAATTCAAAAAAGAAAACAGAAATGATTAAATTTTAGGAAACAAATGAACTGCAATGTATTCTTGAAGTTCCGCTTAATGTTGTTTAACCAAAGCTATTTTATTGTGTGTATCTAATCCATTATCTGTATTAGTTGTAATTTGTCTGAGTATAAACGTAGATATTGCAGCCAAGCTTGTATAATCATCAACTAATTCCTTCAGAATTTCAGTTACTCTACATAATACACTAGAATATATCGTAATTGGTTTATATTGTTTTACAGATTAAGATGTTTTCTTAATTACCTAATTTATTCCAAAAATGGTTTTACACTTACAACACGAACACTACACACACATTAACAATATATTTTTCGCACACTTCACATTTACACAAGACACTATTTTGATTTTTAACCAAATCTTTATTTTTCACCTTTATCTTCTTATTCATGTCTATTTTCTTTATTCCTATTTCTATCATGTATGTATCATCTTATGCAAATATGCTTTACCTAACCCTAACATACCCCCGCAATATTTTGTAGTTAGTATTATGTTGCAATCTCTTCGCTTTAGCAAATGCACAATTAACAAAATAACTAGCAACTGTCATGCGTACTGTTTGTCAGAATGAGAGTAGAATGGAAAATATTATACACGTATAATCCAAATTTGTATTTATGTATTCTATTCGATTATATCATTTATCTATTTTTCTTATACATTCCTCGATTAACTCTGAATGAGCCTGGGTTGCGATTCTTAATACACTAGAAAAGAAAACATCTTAAATCTGATAACAAAGGCTGTTAAGCTGCAAATCTTCGTCACTGACAAATTAGTGCAAATTCTAATAATATGTGCATTGATGCAATAGGCGACGAAGCGCCCGTACCTGAGGACTTTATCAAACCGACCTTTACGGAGAGACCGGTCATCAGGCAATCGGATGATGGTACCAAAATCTCATTCGAATGTCGATGTGTTGGCAAACCGAAACCAACCATCACATGGTAAGATGCTACACTACAACACATTATCTCATGTGATCCAAAACTTAAAACAGTTTTAACACTAGCACTCAATGATTCAGGTACCATGGAAAAAAGATGGTAAAAGAAAGTAGTAGATATAAAATAACGTTAGAAGAGGACCAAACATTATATCATATGGCGCGACTCGAAATCTTAGGCGTTGAGAATTCGGACCGAGGAGAATACAGGGCTGTTGCGAAAAACAAACATGGTGAAGGCGTAGCGAAAATTAATCTAAACTTTGAAGGTGGAGACAAACCGAAGTAAGCAGATACACACAAAATTCAAAAACATTTATTATTCGTTCAAGTTAGGGCTAGTTTTAAAATATTTTGTCTTTTAAACAGAATACCCGACGGTAAAGCACCGAGATTCCCTAAAAAGCCAACCATTAGACAGGAAGGCGAAGTCCTTATAATGGAATGTATATTAGAAGCATATCCAGTTCCAGACATCACGTGGTTCCACGGAGATAAAGAAATTAGGGATGGTGCAAAAATGAAGATGTCCAGAAAAGCTACCGGAAAAGATTCATTTAATTTGACGTTAGAAATTTTAGGCCCCACGCGGGAAGATGGGGGCAATTATAGGTGTAACGCCTTCAACTTGTTTGGCGAGAGTAATGCCAACATTGCTCTCAATTTCCAAGGTAAAACAGGATATGTCATCATTTTTTTTTATTATGTACGCATACAGTAGCAATGGCATGTAAAGCTTTAAGCTTTCGAGCAGCATGAAATTGTGATCGGTGCTCTGTGTTTTAATGTAACATTGCTTTCCCAGGTGGGGATGACGAAAATGGTTTCCCACCATCATTCGTGGAGAAACCCAGAATCATTCCCAACGAGGATGGCACACTCATTACGATGCGCTGTGTCTGCAAAGCAAAACCGGCGGCCGAAGTCACGTGGTACAGAGGCTCGACCGTCATCAAGGCTAGCAGTAAAATCGAAATCAGATCTTCCGAGTTAGGAGAGGATACATATGAGTTATTGTTGCTTTTGACAAACCCGACGGCAGCGGATGGTGGTGCTTACCGCTGTCACGTCGGCAATGAATTTGGCGAAAGCAACGCTAATCTCAATTTGAACATTGAGGCTGAACCGGAACCGGAAGGTGAAGGGCCGACATTTGTTGAAAAGCCAACGATCCAATCTAAGGACAATGGCAAACTAGTTATAATGGGATGCAAGGTCAAAGCTAGCCCGCGACCGACGATCGTGTGGTACCACGAGGGTAAAGAAATCAGGGACTCGTCGAAAATTAAGACCAGGGTCGAAGTAAAAGAGGACATCTACACAATCATATTGGAATTAATCGATCCTGGTATGGAAGACTCCGGATTGTATAAATGCAATATTAAAAATGAACTTGGAGAGCTCAATGCGAATCTTACGCTCAATATTGAAAGTAAGCATAAGTTATTTTATCTCTTAGGAGTTATAAGTATCAATAATATAAAATTACGTATTTACCTGAATGTTTATAACAAAATTAATAATGTTATTTTTATCCACAGTCATTCCAGTTATCAAAGAGAAACCAAAGATCATTAAGATAGTTAAGAAGAAGACTGTTATTGTTGAATGTAAAGTATTAAGTAAATTTGCACCGGCATGTACTTGGTTCAAGGAGACTAGCGCCGTCAAAGAGGACTCAAGGCACACTGTTCTTATTGAACCTAGTAGAGAGGTGAGTAATAAAAACTACCTATTTATATAAAAAAGCTTGACTATTATTAAAGATTGATTGGTCTTGAGGAGGAGGATTTTGAAAATCCAGACAAGACTTCAACTCGTTTCTAATGAACTATTTTAATTACAGGGTGAATTCACAGTCAAATTAGAAATTTCGAACGTGTCACAACAAGACAAGGGTTCGTACAAACTTGTCGCCAAGAACGAAAAGGGTGAGGCCACGTCACAGCTGGTCGAGATCACCGACATACCAGAGGAGAAGGGTGACAAACCACAAATCATCAAACATCTTAGAAGCTTGGTAAGCATACTAAATTAACTATAAAATGATCGTACAAACTTTTCACATTACGTATTTTCATATATCCTTAATCTTTTAATAATCGTCACTACTTTGAATGTAATACATGCCACTTGAGACATATTTAGGAAGATTTTTTTTACAAATTGTATTCTAATACCTTGTTGCCCGTTACAGGCAAGGAAAGAAAACGAAGAAGCTGAATTCGTAGCTGTCCTGAAGAGCTCAGACCAGTCGTGCAGATGCACATGGTACAAGAACTCGACTGTTATCAGGGACTCCTCTGAAGTAAACACCTCATTCGATGGCACCAACGCCAGGCTGATCATCAGGAAGGTGTCAACCAAATACGTCGCCAACTACAGAGTGGTGATCAAGAACGAATTTGGTGAAGACGAGTCGAGTGCCGACTTGACTATTGTTGAGGAAAAGGTATGTGTTATGGTCTATTACATCATATTCTAAACAGTGAGGATCAATGTAATTCACTCCATAATAAAGAAAAACTTAATTAACAATTTATTCGTCCCTAAATTGTAACATACTAAAAAAAGATACAGGATAGATATCCACACATACGACGTCATTCCTAGTTTCGATGATGTTTGAAAAAATTGTTTCCCTCTTTGAGATTTTTTGTTCGTTAAATTATTAATTATGTTTATGTTGAAATTGAGTATTGTTTATAACATTACAGAAAAAGAAGAAGGAGGAAGAGGAGGAAGAAACAACAGTTATTGAAGAGTCTGAGGAAGAGATGTCGATTGTAGAAGAGAAATCCGTAATCGAAGAAAACCACGTCGAAGAGAAAAAGAAGGTAAGAATTAACCAGTAAAAATGAATTGAGCATTCTCAACACTTAGTAATGATAGTATTGAAAACCCATTTGTATATATTTGTTTGTTATTTTTGTATGTTAAATGTATTATGTACACTGTACTTATGGTACATTATATAAATAAAGATTGCTCGATCAAAAACTCAACTACTCCAAAGGAACTTGGTCAAACTTTTAAAAGTAAATTGATCGTAAATAACCTTTTACACATCCACTTCAGAAGGAGGAAGAAAAGACATCCGTCCGAAAAATGTCAAAGAAGGAAGAAACAAAGGTTGAAGAAAAGAAAGAAGAGGTCAAGATTGAGGCCAAGAAAGCAGAATCTAAAGTTGAAACCAAAAAGGTTGAAGCTAAAGTGCAAGAAACAAAGAAAGCCGAAGTTGAGGCTGAGGAAACCAGGAAGATTCTAGAAAAGAGGGCCTCTAAATCCGAAGAAGAAAAGAAGGCTATTCTAGAAAAACTTGAGAAGAAGAAGCCAGAACCTGAACCGGAAAAGAAAATTGAAGGCATTCCAAAACTTAGGTCCGTCAAGCCTAAGGAAGAACCTGTTGAGGAAAAGAAAGAAGAAGTCAAGAAGACGACTGGAGAAAAGAAGAAGGTCGTCAAAAAGAAGGTCGTTGCTAAAAAGGATGAGGTAAGTGACGGGCTTGTCTTTATTTATATGAAGCAGTGTATAAAGCTTAAACAGTAACTAAACTTATAGTTCTTAGACATTTTTATTGTGCTAAGAAGAACCAAATCGTTAAATAGATATTTAGTCAATCATTATTTCATGTTGTAAATCGTCGTAGCTACGTCAACTTGACCGATTTGTTTCAGTGATAATTTTCTTCTCTTCCATCTGCTCTGAAAATCTTTTAAGGCATGATTTTATTCAACTTTAATAAGCAGTCATATCAATGTGACTGAAATTATTGACTATTAACAATAAATAAAGTAGGAGCAAACTGTGTAAATACATCTTTCACTTATGTTGGTTGAGATTTATTTTAATAAACGGTAAAAAAACAATTTATTTAAAAATAAACGTTCAAAATGAGTTTATCATGCTTTAAAAGATACCTGCAAATACTTTTGAATTAAACAGTCACGTAAGACTGGTCAAGTCTAAATTCTAAATTCTAACATAGACAAACATATTTGAAATATAAATAAAGTAATTAATACTAGATAGACTGTGATAACTGAATTTTCTCTGTTGTGAGTGTTGTGTTAACTAGATGTGCTAAACTTTATTTGGATATAGGATATTATCGACTTCGTCGACGATTACGAGCGACCAGTATTGGAGAAATATGAAAAGATTACACCAACGCCGCTTGATAAAAAAGCTAAAGAGGATCACACACCTAAGGTAAACATGACATTACACACTACACACATAACATGACAATGAGTTTATGAAAAATAAAAATGTAGTTGGATAGAAAAATAATACAAGTTAACCGATTTAGGGTAAACGCGCATCTATCGCTGATAGTGTTAAAAGTGAACAAGACAGTGAGGAAGAACCCTCAATGGCTGCGCCTGCTCCGGAGAAAAAGTCTAAAGTAGAACCGACAAAGGTATATCACAATTCATTTTACATTAATACTTAGGAAATAAAAAAACACTTCAATTGAAAAGATATTAATTAAATTGTTTCGGGGTATAAAATAGGTTGAGGAAGAAAAACCAGAACCTAGACGGCCCAGTATTAAAAAGGGAATACCTAAACCGGAAGAACCGGTGGACGAGCTATCTAAGGTCATACTCGGAAAGTCTCCTGTTAAACCAGAGGAGACTAAACTTGAGGAACCACAGGTAGCAAAGACCAAAAAACTGGTCAAAAAGGTAATTAAGAATTAAGATATCTCAAAATAATAATAAATTGTTCATCATCGAATTAAATTATAAAATGTAAATTATGCCTAAACATTTTTAAAGCCTGGAGATCAAGCCGAATTCGTGGATGATTATGAAAGGCCAGAACTCGAAAAATACGATAAATTTACACCAACTCCAAGTGATAGGACCAAAAAGCAAAATGGGGTTGACGAGGTATACAATCTATTTCATTTAATACATTTTAGAATTTAGTCAATATTGTAATAATCATAGGCAAAAATATTAAGGCTTACAATAATAATACTTATAGGCCGAACCTGAATTTGTCGATGATTATCAAAAACCAGAGCTCGAGAAATATGAAAAGATTGCTCCTACACCTAAGGACAAACGTCGTCCTAGTGACACTCAGGTAATAATAACACAAATACTTATATTTTAATCATTGTCAAGTGTCCAAGGTTAAGCCAGTAATGTATATTTCATATATTTTTGATAGGATGATGTAGACATGATGAAGGGCAAAATTAAACCCAAAGAAAAGGAAGCAGAACCTGAAATGCCTACACTCCGCAAACGTTCTGTCGCTAAAGACAAGGTAGATAAAATCAATAAAAGTTATAAAATAAAATCACTGATATTTAGGGTCGATGTAATAATAACTAATTCTAATGTAGGAGGAGGAGAAAAAGCCAGAGGAAAAACCGAAGGCTAAGCCAAAGAAAAAAGACGAACCGGAAGCTAAAAAACGTCCTTCTCTCAAAGAGAAAGAGGTACACACACATTTTTACTCAAACACTTTACACTTAACAGTTTGGTAGCACAGGATAACGAGTTTTACAGCAGGGCACAATTCTTTTGTAACAACACTCTAAATTTCAAGTCATGCAGCAGTTTTTATTCAGCCACGCTATAATCCTCTATCGCGGCAAAATTATTTTCAGCATTTACAGCTCTTGTATTTAAAAAAACAGTAAGTAAGCTTATTCGCGTGCATGGCAAAAACTGTACAAGCTTTGCTTCTCTATGTTATAAATGTAAAGTTTTCAAAGATTTACAGAGTTCCCGTTAAGCTGATTGGATGGTAGGTAAATTGGACGAACGAAGAAAATGAGAATTGGAATCTAAACACAAAATTACACACAAACACACGAAAATAATTCTTCAACTTTATCTTCTACTCTATTCTGTGTTTTGACTAATATTTGTGTACACAACACTTATACATGTTAACGATTTGAAGGTTGCTGTGGAAGAGTTTGTCGACGATTACGAGAGACCCGTTCTCGAGAAATACGAGAAAATCACGCCAACGCCAATTGAGAAAAAGAAAAAGGTACACGTTTACACTAAGTCGTTCGCTTGATCAGACTCGCTAATAGTAGTTATTGCGGTAGTTAGTAATAATTATAATGTTTAGGACGAGAAAAAGCCAGAGGAAGATGAACCTTCCTCCGCTACAGCTACGGCTAGAAGGCGTTCTGTTAAAGACAAAGATAAGCCAGAGGTAATAAATAAAACATATCAAAAAATTAATTTACTCAAAATAGTTGAAAATGCAGTAGAAACTAAAATATAAACATTTCTTTAGCCTATGGACGTTGACGAAAGCGTCAGCCTGTCTAAGCCAAAGGCACCAGCTAAACCTGGAAAGGAACCCGAAGACGTTTCTCTTACACACAAAACTCCAGCTGAAATTAAACCTACGGTTCGTAATTTTAAAGTATACAATCCTACAATAGTCGAAATAACGTTAACAATACATTCTAATATTAATATTAAATTTAGGAGGACGAGGCTGAAGCTAAACTCAGTGTTAAGAAACCTGAAATTATCGAGGAAAAGACAATTAAAAGACCTTCAGCTAAAGAACCAGAAAAGAAGGTATGGTTCGCAAATAAAATATTTTTTTACATTCTGGTATCGGTATTACTCTATAACTAGCCAAAATGATAAAAAATATTCAGTCATAAGTAATTGGTAGAAAAACTTTGCTCATGAGTGGGATAATATACAGATGAATAAAATATGTAACATAAAGAAAATTGTACCGACCGACTATGGAAGAACGCACATTAGGTGCTAAAAGTCAAAATCCTTAAATTCTAATTCCAAAAAATTCACAGACCGGATTGAGGCCAATCAACACTAATATTCCACCATTACCAGCACCTGCAATTTTAAAGCGAATATTAATTCTGGTTAAGGTACCTTTAGAATGCCAAATAGAAGTAGAAAAGGCACAGAGTTAGCAACTCCACGGATTTTTAATGTAAATAAGCGAGAATGCACACGACACGAATACACAAAACACTTGTGTTTCTAATAATTTCTAAGACATTTTCTTAAATGTTTATTTTGTAAATGAACTGATTTTATCACTACTGTATTTGGCAGTTATTAAGGCAGGCTTTAAGGCAGTTATTGAAAATTACAATCCTATTTACAAAATACTTGATATGAAAATTGGAAGTGATGAAATCAATGTCATTTACATCAATTCTATGTTTATCTAACTTGTTTATGTGGTGTATAATACATATGTGTTTGGGGGCTAGGGAGAGGACACTGAGGAGGCTGTCAGCCTTACCAAGCCTCGATCTAAGACAAGTACAACCGCCCCAGAAGAGGCACAACTTACACAAAAGACACCTGCTAAGAAAAAGCCAACGGTACTGTCACTCAGTATTTTTTTAACTATCTCAGTTTTTACATTAATTGGCAAATTTTCATAAAATTTAATTTAAATTAATGAAAATATAAATACTTGAATATTTAATAGTAAGATTCGAATATGCATTGCCTTTAAGATATGTTGATTATTTAATCAAAAAAGGAATGTTTTTAAAATTTTGTAATATGAACATCCATAGGAGGGTACAGAGGCAGCACAATTGAAAGTCAAAAAGCCAGCGGTGCTTAAAAAGAATAAGGAAGATGAGGATGAGGTAGAATTGATAACGCTTAAGTGCTGCAACGTAGTCACACGGATGCTGTTGTTGTAGACACTGTTGTGAAAGTAGCTAGTCATAAACTCAATGCTGAGATAGTTAGAAAAACAAACTAATGTTTTGTAGTTAGTCTAATACAATGGGTATTTTCTTTATCTATCTACGAAACACCTGATCTTCTATTGGACAATGAAGATCATGTTATTAGTACAGTAGCTTAGGAAACACAAATTTTACTCACATTAAATTAGCAATTTTTTTTTAATTCACCAAATTAAAAGATTAGGAGAATATCCACTGTAGCATGCAAGTAATTTCACAGTTTACAAAAAAGCTGAAACACTAATGCAATCGTAGATACACTTGCACCTAAAACGCTTTTGATGTAGTTCAGGCTATTAAAATCCTTGATTGATTCCCTAGGACCCACTCATTGTAAAAGGTGGTAAATTTGAAAAGCCCCAGCTCAAGAAAACTGTTAAGAAGGCAACAGAACAGCCCAAAAAGGCTGTACTTGGTGGCAAAGAGAATGACGATGGGGTAAAAACTGTTTCAAACGTTATTCTTAGTGACGTCTCTCTATTCTATCTCTTTACCTATCTCTGTCTGCAATCTATTACACTTTATGTATTGTCCAATTTCTAGCACAGTTCCTTTGTAAATGTCCATAACTAATCACATATCCACAGATTTGTTGGCACATACCTCACTACACCCTTTTTTAGATTCCGAAGATTTTTTGGGTCCTGCGTCGTTGGTCTTTTACAGGTTTGGTTGCAAGTCGCATGCTGCTTGTATTATGCTTTAAATGTATTTATTTCAGGTTATTTAAATGTTCTTTCTATGTTTGTTGCTTTAACGGTACAAATTGCAAAATAAAGAATCTGATAGCTTACTTAACTTTGCATTTGAAAGTAGCATAGAAAACGTATATTAGTCAATGATTAATTCTAATCGATTCTTATTAATGGGGAATTATACATTTTTGAAGCTAAATACCAAGGTGCTAATGGGAATCTAGCAAACTATGAATAAATACATGAAAATAATGCGTTACGTCAATATTTACAGATTGAACTCGACTTTGTCGATGATTATGAAAGGCCAGTACTTGAGAAATATGAAAAGATCACGCCAACTCCCACTGTTAGGGAGAAGAAAGAAAAGGAAGCTACTAAGGTAAGAAAAAACACAAATATATTACACAATATTAAACGTCATTAAAATCTAAAAACTGAAGTATTTAGGAATGTTTTCAACCGACCAGTTCAATATATTGAAACGATTCAATAACGTTAAACTTGAAGAAATATCTACTAGTTACTTGGTACCTGTCCAAGATATTATTATAGGAAAACATGCAAATACTATTAATTAGTATGTTAAAATGTAACAGCTTATAAAATAGAGGATTTAAATAATACAGGTGACGATGGTTGCCCAACAAGAACAACATCTCGAAGTGAAGGTATAATTGTGAAAAAGTATTATGTGTGTACCCTACCCATGATCGTACTGATGTATCACAACACACACATAACTACAGACATGTATACCATATGATGTACAAAATTATTTTGTAAAAATTATGGTATACCCCAGTCTAGATTACACAAAATTACAATGAGCAGCGAGTTAAAAAACACTATATGGTATTCCATCCGTTGTTGTTCCATTAGAAGGATTCCTCAAACGAGACACCCTTTCATAAACTTTTATCCGTCTCAACCTTCACCTGTATTTTGCCCTACCAACCTAAGAGTATAACATAAAATAGTATTCCAATCACTCCTAAGCATTTTCTGTATTACATTAGGGTTATCAACAATTTTTACAACACCATCATATTGTACCCCGATTACGATATGTTTATAACAAATCGTATGTATTATATTCCTACGTGTTTTGAAAAAGTGTTTAATGATCCATTGGCTTGTCACCCTAAACCCAATTTTTGTATATATTGTTATATCCTTTGTTTATCAATTTCCATTGTCTTCATGTGTTTTACAGTTTATATGTGAATACCTTCCTAAGTTACTTCTGTGCTAATTCTGTTGCATTTTGTTTCGTTTAGACTGAAAGCCGAAGGACATCGTTCCAGAGCGAGGTTTGTATAATATAAAACCGTTGCTGCTTCACTTTATGAAAAATCATTCGACAAAATGCTTGGTTTGATTTTTTTGTCGGAGTATACTTTTTGGTTAGATAATAATTAAGGAATTATTTTCTTTAGGTCAAAGAGGAAATGAAATCTGAGAGCAGAAGGAGTTCTATCATGGAAAACAAGGCTGTCAAGGTGAGTTTGCATGAAAATTATTTCAGTTCAAGATAAGTTCGGAAAAGAAGAATATCCAATAATAATTCAGGCCTTACAATAGGACTAGCAATGACTTTTGTATCTCACAAGTCAATTTTTGGTAGATCTCGGAAATCACTTGAGTATAAAACGTGGCTTAACCATTGTAGGTATTTATTTACACCTGCATCGTATCGATTTTAGGATTTATTTGAATTGAGATTTAATAGTTTCTTTTTCACATTTTTAAATCATATTCTATCGTGGTTTTATTATGAACGATTAAACTTTAAACAAATATTGTGAATTGTCTATTTAAGACATCGTTTTCATTTCTACCCAATAGCTTACGAAGGAAACTGCTGAAAGCAGAAAGTCGTCAATGACCTCTGCCACTGTTGCCGAACAACAAGAAGTCACTGCTTTGAAAAAGACTGCCCAAAAGGTAAGACTAGCTATAAATTAGATAATCTGTATAGATTCTAACAAGACCTGGAAATATTATTAAAATGAAATATCAAGAAGTATTGCTTTAATTAACGATGTTGATGACATTACAAAAGCTGTTCCAAATAGTACTGGTCTTGTTAGGACTATTAAATTTCTAGCAGTTAAGGCAAACCCTCGCAAATTTGCAATCCCTGAAGTATATTTTTTACATTTAGTCGTTTTAAGCCCCGAGTGACTTAGTTTTGAGGCTCCAATGCTTTTAGAAGTACAAAAGCGTTTAGAAACCTTCAGCTTTAGTAGTTAGATGTACAGAATCGAGCTGATTTTAATTTCGTAGATGCTCGTTTGTCCTAAGTAGTAGGCAAAAGACTACGAGAAAAATAATTCAACAAATATGCGTTGAATTACATAAAGCATATTCATATTAGCAGCCATACTTGGTTTGAAAGCAATCATACCCTGTTGATAGTAAACGCGCCCCAATTCACGCTTATTGAAATCCCTATTAACTTTATTTTAGACAACAGTTAAGGCAGCAGAAGAAGCTAAAATGGAACAAGTTAAGCTCAAGGTAAGTTTCACGTCATATACCATGCATGTCCATAGAAAACAAATATATCGATATTTCAAAAACTATGGAGAAAATCAATGTTTAAATGTCTTTTCTTTTGTATATACAATTCTATTTTAAATGTTCTGATAGCCAACAGACGGTTATTAGAACACTGTGTGCTAGTAATTAACTATGTGGAAGATAACATTTATGTTGTAATTTCGTTACGAAGGGACGTCGACTTTAGACGTACTTAGATATTGAACGTTTTGTTTTTGTAAATAGGATGAGAAAGGAAAAGTAGAAGATACGGTAACGACAGATAAGCCTTCAGATAAAACATATCCATGGCGACCTACGAAAACAGATACACAGGTATATACACACACACTCACACACACATACACAATACATTTTATTGAAACGGTACTTAATTATTTGCGTGTACATTAGGAACCTACTGAAAAAGTGGAACCGAATCGTAAAGCAAGCTTAGATCGACCCGTCGATTCTACAACACCGAAACGCCGGGAAAGTAAAACCAAGGTATTTTCAATCAGTCTCTTAGGATTAGGTGGTTTTTATAAAGGTCAATATTAATGATGAGGTTGTTGTTTAGGATACAGAAGACGTTGAGGAAATTGAGGAGAAAACGGAGGTTAAACGTAAAGCTTCGGTCGATAAACCGAAAGAACCTCAAGTTAGACGTCGTCCGAGCAAAACAGACGAGGTAGAATCAGTTTTAAATCATTTTATATTTATACATTTATGAGGTTTTTATTAATTTATTAGGATAAAGTGATCACTTAAATTAATTTAATTTTAATTATTAGGAAAAGAAAACTAAGAAAACTGATACTGTTGAAAAAACAGAAACTCAGAGGAAACCTTCACTTGATAAGCCATCTGAGCCTGAGTATCCTTGGCGAAAGCCAAGTAATACTGATGAGGTAGTTAATTTTGCTCTAAAAATATTTTTCATTAATTGTCAAAACAATTTTCTTTTTCATTCAACATATTTGTAACAGGACAAAGAAAATATTGAAACCGAATCATCTGAAACTAAAACTACAAGGAAAGTTTCAATCGATCGTCCTACTGAACCTACATTCCCGTGGCGTCGTCCCAGTGAAGTAGATGAGGTATATCATTGTATTTAAAACAATTATACTTAAATCGATAGACAATTCAAATGAATAGAGAACAGATAAAGTGAAATCAGTTTCTAATCATGATAAAATACACTTTAAACAGGTCGGTTTCGCAATGGATGTTGATGATGATATTCCATTCACTCCTAGAAGAAGGGTATCCGTTGATAGACCATCACAACCAACCTATCCTTGGCGCAAACCTAGTATTACTGAAGAGGTAAATAACCTTCTCAATCTTAATAATATAGTGTTTTTATTAGGGAATATTTTTATGACGGTAAATGATTGTTTTAAACAGGATAATGTTGAACCCGAAAAAGTTGAGGAAAAGAGAAACTCTCTTGTTGAACCTAAAGAAACACCGGTTCTGCGACCAAAGGAAAACAATATTGTCGAGGTATATATTTATACTATTGCTGAAATTTTAATATTTTTGTAAAAAGTTCTATTATTCATGTAGTATACTTGTAACAGGACAAAAAAGCTAAAAAAGAGCCAGAAAAACCAAAAGATAAATTGCCAAATGACAAACCAAAGGAAACTGAATATCCTTGGCGTAGACCGAGCAAAACTGAGGTATATCATCAAATATATTATTTTATTGATATAGATTTGTAGATCATTTTTAAATATCCTTTTGATATATTTTAATAGGAACCCGAGACTAAAGTACGTCAACCGGAATCCGCTAAGGAAACTCCAAAAGCAAAGGTATTAATTAATACCTAATTCTGATATAATTTTTAATTTAAATTATGACACACTTGTAACAAAACCATTTACGTTATTAGGGTACTGACGATACACAGAAACCACAGCCAGAACTTAAAACACCAAAACAATCTTCATTCTTCGAGAGAAGAATGTCAAGAGAAAAAGAGGTATACACTACAATATTACACTATCTCAATACAAACTCTTTAAAAAATTGAACTTTAAAAAGAGACGATTATTCTTGTAGTTGATGCATTAATCCTTAGAGTAAAACAGAAAATATTGTTAATCGCAGAATTATTCTCATTGGTATTTTCTTTGACATTTTTGAGTATAATATTTCGTATATTTCACTAGGAACCCAAGATTAAATTACCTGAACCAGAATCAACTACGGAATCTCCTTGGGCAAAGGTAGAAATAATCATTCTCAAATTAGTCATTGTTAAACTTGTTAAATAAATTACACACCTAACCAAAAACACTTTACATTGTTAGGAATCTGATGAAACTCAGAAACCACAACCAGAACTTAAAACACCAAAACAGTCTTCATTCTTCGAGAGAAGGATGTCAAGAGAAAGAGAGGTATACACCACAATATCACCTATTACACAACATATTTATAAAGCTAAGATCACAACTGTAGCTAAGCTTAAATTTCTTAATGAAACAATTTGGCTAACGGTTTTGAGTATACTTTTCTTACATTTCAATAGGGACTCGAAAGTAAGACCGCTGACCCGGAATCTACTCCGGACGATCCATGGGCCGCATGGACTAAGGTAGAATATTTACCTAGTAAAATAATTTATTAATTAAATTAATGGGACACTAGTAACAACAAAATTTACGTTATTAGGGTACTGACGACAGACCACAATCAGAACCAACAACTCCAAAACAATCTTCGTTTTTCATGAGAACAATGTCGAGGGAAAGAGAGGTAGGATACACAAAAATGAATCTTATTACACGATACATAAAACTCTATACACAACTACACAAGCACACTATTTTACAATGCACTTGATTACCTCGAAACGCCTTTCTTTAAGTTATGCCTTTCTAAAATTGAGCTACCTGTCTTAGGAACCAGAGAGTCCAATAAAAGAACAATCTGGACCTTTTGTGGAACCCTTGAAGAACGAAATACAAAATGCAAAGGTAGTAAAATTTCGTATTTTGGTAATGCATAATCAATATTTTATTTGAAAAATATTGAGAACAGAAATTAGATTCTCAAATAATGTTGATTCTCGATTTTGTTAGGACTCAAAGGCTGAACCTAAAGTTGAAAGTAAACCTGATCCAAAACCAAATCTATATCCATGGCGAAAACAAAGAGAGGTAAACACAAACATACATACACTCACACCTAATTACACACCCTACAATAAATACTGCACAGAACTCACACACCTTAAACAAAAAACAAATTGGCACCACTTTTGTAGAATGTATGTAAACAGATTCAAAATATTATCAGGTACCCAGTTTCTTGACTCCTGAACCGGAAACAAAAGAGGAAACGCCGGTGGTACCATTCTCATGGCAGGTCATTCCTGAAATTCCACAGGTAGATATTATAAATGACGTTTAGACCAGTTCGTACAAAGAATAGGCAGTAACAAATTATTTTGATAATCAGGCCGAACAAACACCAGAGTTAGAAGACAAATATAAACCAACATTACTTGAGACACCAGATACTACTGCTCCTTGGCGCAGGGCAAAGTCCCCGCAGGTACACACAAAAATCATCAACACAGTCATCGCTTATACACACACGCACACACTCCCATTGAGCACAAGGATTTCGCATCGGATTGGCCATTTTTGATACAAAAGTTAATGATGTATTTCTTTAACATTTAAACTTTTCCCAAAAGGAGATAAGAGGAAAATTATAATTGTTACGAAATACATCATCAAACTGCTTGCAAAATTAGAACACTTCGTATGGTCGCCAATAATACGATTTACTCTGTAGGCTGAAACGACTGAAGGCAAAGATGAAAATAAACCAGCCACATTAGGATTACCACAGCCCGCTTATAGCAGCAGACCTCAAACGCCTGAAGAGGTATACATTGGCACCCACAGTGTAACTGCATTGGATAATTTTTCTACGCACTAAGATGTAGTTCACAGGAGTTTGGTAGTACTAGCACTTTGCACAAGCACCCGTAATTCGCACAAATCTAAAATAATGGTATCTGACTAGATAATAAGGTAGTAGAGTATTGTAGTTGCACTGTATCTTAGTTAATTTGTAGACAATAAAGAAGCACTTTTCTATGATAATAATTTTATTTTATCCTAAGTTTTGTATATAGTTATGTAAATATTAGTGCACAAAAAAGTAGTACATTAACGTGTGAAAAGCAATGTTTGCCAAAACTAACAGAAACCTATTCTATATTTAGATCTACGAATGTTTTTAATTTATTAAATCTCACTTTTCCTGCTTTTGCTTACGCTTCGTAACATTATCTTCGTAAATAATTTACATTACAATATGTGTAATTTTAGAAATTTCAGTGTCACGGTAAGTATGGATGTAAGTATAAACCTTTAAAATATTAGTGGACATTCCAATTTTATTTTATTTATATGAAATCAAAAGTATCCAGAATAAAGAGATTAAAAAAGTTCCTGCAAAAATGACATTACGAACCGTTTCTATCAGTTTTTATTAAAATTCTTTTATTTCATTAGTTTATTTAAAGTCCCTTAAATATTGTATATTGTTTTCTACCCAATTTTGATACAATAATAATAATATAGCCTATACTCTAAACAACTTGCTATTCCTCACCGATCGGTGAGGCCTTATAGGTAAGACCAAATGTTAATTTTATAACGTCATTACAGAAAGTGGCAGTTAAAGAAGAGAAAGTTGAGGAAGAAGCCAAAAAGGCTAAGGTTACCTCAGTCAAGAAGAAGGCTGAGGATCTGCCAGAAATCGCAGATTACGAAAGACCTGAACTTGAGAAATATGAAAAGATGGACTTTACACCATCAACCAAGGCCAAACCAGAAAAGGTACCCATAACTAAACAATTCAATAACTAATTATAACTGTAGCTTGTGACATGATTGTTTGCGATACTTATCCTTTTTATAAATAGCCGGTGCCAAAGGTGCCCGAAATCAAGGCGCCTGAAGAAAAGCCAGCAGCACCCAAGATTGAGGTCATCCGGGAAAAATCCCCGAAACCAGAAATGCCAAGGAAACCATCACTCGTACCTGGTGCACCAGTCGGAAGACGTGGTTCCCTCATTCCTCCTCCAGAGGAAATGGGAAGACGTCCTTCCCTCATCATCAGCGACGAGGTATGTAGCTCCACAGATTCTCTTAGCTCTAAGAACAATCACATATTTTGTAATGTTTTTTGTACTTGGATACCAAATGTCTTCATTTTCAGTGAAGGTATGATTAGTTTTGTAGATTTATATGTACAATTGTGCCGTCTTAGTCCTAGACACGTTACAATATTCCTAAACAAGCGCTAGCATCAGAATCACTCTTTGAAAACGCAAGCTTGACAGCTGGAGCACTCGGCGTTTGAGCCACGGATGTAGCGACTGCACTTTAATGGCCTTCTGGTTTAAAGAAAAGTAATAAAGGAGAATTTTTAAAACAGTATGCGGTCACAAGAACTTTATCAACTTACAACTTAAAACCAGATTGCCAGAGTTTAAGCGTCTTATGAATTGTTTCACATTTTTGCTGCATTTGTTACAACATCAGCAACTGAAGCATGAGTATTTCTAACTAATCGAGTGATATTAGCGACAATCAACGAGTGATTTACACGGATGTTGGCGTTTACCACAAAGTAATTTTAGTCCCTTAGTAGTATAGACCCTATTCTCTCAAGCCGAACCCATAACACGAATGCATAGACCCTGAAAAGACATTTCATATCGTCTGTAGACCGATGATGCTTATGATTGTTACCACGAACGCTTTAGCAGAGGAATTTAGAGATTGAGTTGGTTTACAGTGGAGTTGAGCTTAGACCCTTAATTCCTTGCTTTTAAATCAAACATAGTTTAGCAATGTCACAGCAGATACTTTGAGATCACTGATATTCAATCGTCTATGTAGAGATATTAAGACCGTGCAAAACGTAATCCACAGGAGAATAGAAAACTAAGACCCGGTGAGGTGATCGAAGAGAAGAAGGTAAAAAATAAACCGCTAAGAATTCTAAATGAATGTTATTATTGCCGTGACAAATTCTTAACTATATCTGTATTACGGAATTATATTAATGCATTTGCATCCGACGCGGTTTAAAACACTGTTTTACACGTAATACTGGATAATCACATGAACCTCGAATCACTTTGTTCTGTATCGCGACAATTGGTAAATGTAATTATCCAGGTTATATCTGTCTAAGAAACGTTTTTTCGTCGAGAGCACAGAGCTAAATTGCACAACTTTGTGAAGTACGCACACACAGATAAACTGCACAGCTTGTTAGCACGATACGCACACGAAATAATGAACAGAGATTTGTCGTGTCCAGACGTAATCTTTTACAGGAATGGTGTGCCTAAGGAGGCTTGTCTTACATCACGTAATGAAACGGACACTAACACGAACGATTAACACGAAGGTGACGCAATCTGTAACGTAATAACTTGCACATGCTCGCTAGGACTGCACCAATAATGACTAAAGTTAGGGTAGGGCGGTAGCGCAGGTTCGGCAGCGGAGATTTAGGTAGGGTAACTGTTACACATCGGATTATCAATGTTTTTTAACAACAGGTCACGAAATTACGTCCCGGCGAAGTTTTAGACGAGAAAAAGGTGAGACCGATTGGATCTGGTCAGTTTTAGGTGGACGCTGCTCGCTTTTGCCAAGCATTTTTTGTCTTTAATATTATTTTTTTCTTCTATTGTTGCACATATGACTACACGGACGACTTTACTCTTAGATTAATCCTGTATAGCCTTAAGTTTTACTTTTTACAGGGATAATTGTAATAATTAGTTTTTACCACACAAATATTTAGTTAAATAGTTCACATTATTACTCCCCATCGCTTGGTAAGAAAATTGTACAAGCGATTCATTGGTTTTTGATAAACAAAAGATAAATCAAAACCTGTCTTTACATTTACCTTCATAACTTCCTTTCAATCTCAATGAAGCTGCGTCTATACAAGCTCCTATACAGCTACTGTAGTCCCTCCTTTAGCCGCATTCTCTACAAGTCCGAACTCTTTACATTATCTTTTCTTTTTTAGATGTTCTTATAGAATTAGATCTAGTTACCGCTTTGCCGACCAGCGGGTTTACAATGTGACAGAGCATCGCTGGGTTTGACCTTGTGTGTTTATGAGGGAAACGAGCAAAATTCAAATTGGGTTACAAAAAATCTTACAAATTCTTTATTAAACAAATAACCAGTAGATTGGTTGGTTTTCCTCATCAACGACGCTTTTTAGTTTACTTTTAGAATGGCTTTTCAGTTTCCAGTTTATTAACTTTTAAGTTTTTCACTAACCCTCTCTAAGCACATACATCTTACTATCATCCTTACAAGCTACCAATGAATGTCATTACTTTCTCACTCGCAAACATAACCGTCAATGTACCGTACATTGTTAAACGTCGCTTAAATATTACTATACTCTAGTGGAAAAAACTAATTATATTCAGCAATAATTATAATGTTTATTAATTGCACAAACAATTGACACTACACACTAAAACTGTGACATCTGACACAACGACATCTCACACTTAAACAACGACACACGATATTAACTATAAGCACACTATTTATTGTACATATATACTTTATATGCACAATTTAACAGAGAATGTTTTACTAAAACTTGAACTTTTTTTCCAAAAAAGAAACGCGCCAGGCCTGGTGAACTCTCCGAAGAGGTATATAATGTGTGGAAAACTATATGTTTAGATTATTTACATGTCATAGAAAAAAAAATTAGAAACGTGGCTAACATAGACATTTTGGAGGTGTTAATATTTTTGAAAGTGAATAATTATCCGTGAACAAAACTATGCTAACAAAAACCCAGCATAGAAAAAATATAAGTTCAAATCTCGAACTAGGCAGTGGTAATCTATATGTTTTGTAAATAAAATAGAAGCAGAGCTACTAATACCTTGTCATCCTAACACTTGATTAAACGTTAAGTAAAAATAATAAAAGAAATATAAAATACTTGCATGTATCCTATTTAAATCCAAGAATAAATGAAAACAGACAATCGATGAAATCAATGTACGGCAAGAAGAAACCAAATTAAGAGTCAAAATAAAAGCCATCGCATTTAATTTCATCGATAAAACTGTAAAATTAACTTCCAATAATATTATAGTAACAAATGCTATACCAACACAGCACGCTAGGAGTAACAAAATAAGTTAACAACAATTCTATTTAACGTAATAATAAATGCCAAGATTTAAGCTTGAAGCAATATTAATTATTGCGTTATTTTGAATGGAATGCCTGGTTTTCAATTTATAGCTTAAGCACCTGATTATTATATGTTTAATGTCTTACGAGGTAGCGTTTACGATAACTGAGTCTATAAAGATACCAGTTAATGTATCAATAAATATCGTCGTAAATGCTCCTCCCAATACCAAGATGCCACAAAATATTAAAATGTTTGAAATAATTTAATACGTCTCAAAATACAATATCTAATTATAAAAATAAATAACTTTATTAACATGCGTGCAAATCTAAACAAAGATTCTATAATTACATATGAATTTCGATTAGAGCCAACATTTCGGTATCCATGACGCAAATATGGCGATAATAATGTCAACGTTATGACTCATAGCGGAAATGTATAATTGTTAAACAATATATGAGAGGTAGACGATAAGCCTTCAATAAATATAAAACCGGGAAATATTTTCTTATAATATTCATAATTCAAAATATTCCTTCCGCAAACAAGCAAATATATCAAAAGCTTTCGAGGCTACGAGTCAATATTCAGAACATTCGATTGAAGCTAATGAAGATTAGAAATCAGGTGATACAAAAACAAAATTAAATGAAGTCGACCTAACGAAAATCGAAGTAATAAATAAAGATAACGCACCTGTTAGCGGTATCTTAAAAGCTGATGACGCTGCTTCGTCTAATGAACTGAAGTGGATACAATACGCGTGCGCCAGGAGAACGCTTGCCGACTTTATGATTGATCGTTATTAGTATAAATATGACTGCAGTAATCAGGCCAAGAGCGAACCCACTGCTCTTGAAATGTTCTCACCCCTAACTACTTAAAGTTGCCAGCACGCAAGAGTAATGTCCATCGCGTATTGTTAAAATCATATACGTCTCAATATATTGATCAGTTGGACTATTTTCGACACCCAAAATAGAATTAGAAGATTTATTGTAATAGTTTAACCATAAATTATGAATGATCGATTTGCTTTGACAATCTAAGTGCAAACGAATTAAAATTATCATTGACTGCTCGATGCTGATCGGAGTGGTGGACTAGACGAGCAAAGGGTGGTTAGAGATCATACAAAGTCCAAGGCTATATACGAAACCATAGCAAAAGAAAAGGACATGACATTAAACACTTTCTGTTAGTTATGAACACAAGTAATCTAGGTGATATTTCTGAATCTCATTAAAATTCTTGGGAAAGCTTCGGGACACAAGAAATATGGAAAAACGTAGTTTACTATTTGAGAAAGAGATTAAGGAAGTGCAGGATGTTTACAAAAAATGCCAGCTGAATAACAAGACGCAAACCTTAAATAAGATTGATATAAATAAAGACAAGGACACTCCGCAAATAGAAATTAAAGGGATTTTTGATTGACATAATGGTCGAATAGGAAGGTAGAAATACCCAATAATGCGCGTGGGCAGCCACGAGCGGCGACGAAGTGGGCAGAGACAGAACTGCTCCATCAAACAATGTTGGCAAGGGTGACGATGCGATATATTTGGCAGTTAGTTCCTTAAATTAATCTTGACATAGACAACAATAAACCATGTCCTTCCTTTAGAGAAAATCGAAACTATAAAAATTCCTGAAAAGTCTTAACGCTACTACGTACCTCTAATTCCAGTTAAATTCTAACTCGATCTCTTCACGCCAATGTTCATTCAGTAGTTAAACCCGCCAAAAATAAACTTGTTAGCGACCACGAAATAACAAAACCAAAAAGTTACATTCAAATGCGCGAGCACAAAATTTGTCGGCTCGAGAGCAATGCAGGCGCTCTCGACACTAACACAAGTGCCAACGATGGCAATCATGTGAAAAGAATGCATTAATACCAGGGTGCCAATCAATCTTTCGATCTGCTTGCGCAACCCCTCAATCTAGTATTATTTATTAATCTAGACAAACACGCGCACACACTTTATCTCTTCGAGACAACCGCTGTTTGGCTACAATGTCGTACTGATTGTTTTAATATCGCGCATCATCGCTAAACGGTCGCTAAAAGTATCATCATCTGCAGTAGGTCAACGTGAACACATTGACCTTAATAGCAGGTGTCCATCTTATTGAAAACGTATTCATCATTATTGTGAAGCGAGAGCTTCCTAGGTTCAAAGCCAAGCCCGAGGCATCTACGTCGGTAGCAACTTCACGCATATATTTGCAATGTTCAAGAACATGCTGCACGGATGGCTCACCTTAATCTGATAATTAATTGTATTGGTGAGCTGATTTGTGCTCTGCGCAAATAGACGCCCACTCCCCCGCGCCCCACCAGCGCCAGGCGACAATGTCGGCACGACCCCATCTTCAGTCTTTTGACACACGCGCCCATTTTTACATACAACGACTAACGAACTGCCCCAAATCGAAAATTCACTTAACGACTCCAAAATAATACAACAAAATAATAAAAAATCAAGGTGTAACACTTAACAAGTAATAATAATTTAATAGCATTTAATTCTAAGCTTTTTTACGTAAATATGAATGAACTGTATGAAGAGAGAAAACTTCTGAACGTGTTTTTATTTTTAATTAAAATAGTTATAAGCGTAAATGAAAATTATGTGTAAACTTAAAATGAGACTGTGATATTGTGTAATGAACTTAAGGAACTTTAATTTTATATAGTTTTACGAGAGATTCGATAGTTTTGTGGCATCTGAGTGATTATTTGTGATTAACAATGGCAGCGGTTGCTAAAAGCCCTGCTGCTACTTTACCTAAACCAAAACCTACGGGTGATCCGGTAAGTATTCAAATGCTTTTACTGTCCACAATCAAAGGTCATTTAAATGTTTCAACAAAATTACCCCAAACTTTTTTTACATTAGAAAAGTCTTCAATATTTTTAAAGCAAAACAATATAATCTTCTGAAGCTTTTTGTAATTCATGGTCCCTTTTATAAGTTTGTGAAATTCTGCTATCACCAAACACAAATCACTATATTATAATATTGGAAAGAATTGTAGTAAACTAAAGCAACTATTAAATTATGTGAATTTTATGCTGAAAATAATCTACTGACATTATTTCACAAGTAAATATCATCTCTTTGAAAATTTCTCAGTAAATTACAGATTCCGAAATTCATTTACTCTCTGAAAACTTCATAAATCATACATTACGATACATCTGTTAATTATTTCATTTAAATCTTATGAATTACAGCCTTACCGTCAATTTCAGTTGGTTCATATTGCGTTGGCAATAAATTCCTTTTAACTGGAATATAGGTTATTATTGTAACTGAGTAAGTCTTATGCAGTAGTTGATGCAATTTTTTATCACTAGGTAACATTGAACTCTCTTTCCTACATTTTACCTGGTTTGGTGTCCTCGTCCTCTCAGATTTTCATGATCTTTGCTTATTATATTGACTCCATAGAAATACATACTTTTAGTAAGTTTTTTTTCAATCTTTTAAAAATATTTTTATTTCATCGATCCAAAAATTTCAAAAACTCTGCTATCAAGCACTGTTACCAAGCATAACATATATCTTCAATCTTATCTAAGATACTTCCTATTTTAAAATCCTTTTGTTAACCTTCTAGTGCTTGACGTTATTTTCGCCAGGGTCTGAATGTCCATTACCTTTAAAACTGACGCTACTAATTACTTACGTCAACATTATGATGTAGGTGATGTGGTTGGCACGGATCAGCCAACAATGTGATACTAATAAATCTCTTTTAAAATGGTTTGTAATAATTCACTCAAACTGAACGTTAAGTGTTATTTTTCTGTCATATTCCAACCTTGATATTTTTTCTCAGTTACATCGGAAAGCTCGTGTTTGAGGCCACTTGCGTTACATACATCAGGAAGTCCAGCATATTGTCAGGCCATTTGGCTAACGCTCCTAATGCAGTCCAACTGTCATAACATTCTAATGTATCATCTATTTAGTTACCAACCAATTTTTCACTGTGTATCGAGCAAGAAAATCATTTCAGATACATTTATATGACCTTTGATGAAGATACAGAGATTTATCACCTGTTTCACCATCAGTATCAAGATTAATTTAATTAATTTGCGTTGTGTCGTTATGTTAATATCTTTGTGGAACGAATCGATTTATGGTGAAGCAGGTGGTTCTACTAACGTCCTTAGTATCTATACTTTGGATGTTACTATGACTGTTATAAATACCAACAAGTTGAACTTATCAATGTCTATTGCTCCCCTTATCTACATAAAGTTATAACAAGTTAAATGTTCTTTCAATTAGTGTAGAATTGGCAATTTCCTTTTTGATCAAATTATAAAAAGTTAACATGCCTAGAACCCAATAGGAAACTATAATTCCAGTTCATATATTAGTAAGTAGTAAAAGGGAAAGGTCAATTCGCTTTGCTATTTCAATGTCGATTTCCAAGTGATTAACCTATTTGGCACTTTTGTGTGACACAAATGACTCACATAACTATGATGATGTAGCGACGAAAATCCGGCGATGCAAGGAGGCCCTCCGTGCAAGATCTCGAGGACCTCATCAACAAACCGTCGGTGCCTCTGAAGCCTCTTGGCAGTGGCGGTCCGCCAGTCATCGTAGATGTACAAGAGAGCTACTCGGCTGTTGAAGGTCAGTTAAGAAAACAATCGTGTAAAGTATATGCACTGATACATCGAGTTAGAATGGAAAACGTCAAATGTACCTACATAACGTATGAGCCATTCGTCAGTGTTAGCGTTCAGAGATATTTAAATTTCTTTGCATTATGTTTTTAATAATGTAATATTGCGATCCCTTTAGATCAAACTGGCTACCTCACTGTCCAAGTGGAGGGTAACCCAGCACCCACATTCAAGTTCTACAAGGGTGTTGGTGAGATTATTGAAGGAGGCCGTTTCAAGTTCATCACCGATGGTGAAACTGGTCTTGTTACGCTCTGCATGAGAAAAGTCAAGCCTAACGATGAAGGCAAATACAAGATTGTGGTCAGCAACATCCACGGAGAGGATTCGGCTGAGATGCAGCTTTATGTATCCGGTAAGATTACTGTTTTTATCTTCTACTATATATACAACCTCACCCAACTAAGAATGTCCTATGAAATAGAACGACACTTCTCAATTTTTAAACATGTGATCACTTAAACAGACTCCAGTGGTATGGACTTCCGTGCTATGCTCAAGAAGAGGAAGTACGCCAAGTGGGGCGAGAAGAAAGAGGACCCCGACTGGGGTGACCTCAAGGAGACTGATAAACCAATACCACCACTTAAAAAAGTCGAAAAGGTAAGGTGTTTTTTATTATTTATATTTCAACAACAGTTCGTTATAAAATTTCTGGGAAAATTTCTTCTATGATTAGGCAAAAGGTGGTGATATAAACGCAAAATTAAATGAAGATAATAAAATTGAATTTAAATTAAATGATGTGAGACAATTTAGAATTCTCCAAAAAGATCGTGTGATAAATAACAAAAGGCTTTGCTTTATATGCTGAAAACAAACAAACATAATTACTATTGGCTAAAGTTTTTCTACATTGTCTACCATCGATCTAAATCAATTTATAAATAAGACAGCTCCATCGGGCTAAATCTACGAAGAAGATAGATGTATTCATTATCTGATCTTGTGTATAACAAATTATAGATATTGTAAATTTTTCGCTACAAATATGCTCGCTTTCCTTCTGTTATATCAAGGAGCATGCAATAATATTAATGAAAGCTCTAGTGCTAACTCAAGCTGTATCTACAATATTTTGGTGAAATGTGCTAACACAAACTGTAATAACTTCAAAATTAAATGTTGTTTACATTTTCGAAGTACCGAAATTCTAATCATGATCTAAGATTAGACTTCAGAAAATGTGTTTATTTATAACATTCTTTTTGGCAATCACATCAAGAGACAAATGCTTATTATTAAATAGTGTATTTATAACTCTGTTTGGAGTTATTTTAATAACGTTAACTGAGCTATTTTGTATGTATGTATGTTCTAATATTCTTGTTATCACTATGCTTCATGACATTTGATTCTTAGGGATTAGAAACTGGATATTTCGAGGAGGACGGCTTCACCGTGGTCGTTTCTGAAGGTGTCGAGATGGGTAGATTCCCAACTATAAGGAGGCACTCATTAAACTGGTCCTGGGTCAAGGTCATCAGTTTCTTTAAATATAGCATCATCGTTCATTCCATCTTACATTTCCAGTTTCTCTTATTAGGGTCAAAGTAACATAACTTTTGTTTATCTCTGGTTTTACTTTCGAATGAAGTCTTTTTATTTTGGAATTCACTTTTTAATCTAACTACGAGCATATATTCGTAGGAAACGGTATAGCTCACCTTTGGTTTGGATAAAAAGGAGAATAGATTGAAACGTCTTACCCCATGAGGTTTCTTTTCTATGTTAGAGAGCAGTGTACTTAGCCCTCTGGTTTCCAAAAAACGTTAGCGGTATATTTGACCCGCCACTTTATTTCATACTCAACAAGATCAAAATCCCTGGAATTAAAATTATTTGTCAAGTTACCATGATGCCATTTTTGAAAGTGTATTAAATGCACGCGTACCGCGTACCGCTATTTTACAATAATAAAAAAAACTGAATCCATTTTATTTATTTCATTACTTATATAATTATATTTATAATATCTATTCTCCTTTCTAATAAATCTTAAGCATGAAATTTACAAAAAGGTTCTAATACCATTTTTAATAAAGAACAAGGTTGTCAAAATTATGTCAAACAATGAAATGCGTTGTTTACATAAGAAGTGCTAGCATGTTCTAATCAAATAAACCAGAATAATGGCTCGTTGGTACTTCAACACGATCTTTCCTTGGTTCAATGTTAGTATCAATTTTAATTCTAACATTACTTCGTAAGAATACAAAATTACAATAACCAAATCAAAGTCTAAAAGAACCTATTGTATCTCGCAATTCACTCCAATCATGTTTCATTTCGCTTCTTATTAATTTAGCTATTCATCAATTTTATATTGATTGTTGAATCCGCTACTTGTTGGTAACACGCTATTAAAATTCTAGGGTGTCTATGATATAAGGAGACGAATGTCTCTGCAAGAAATAATACCTGATTGGCCCGAATTGATGGAGGCTGTCAAAATAAAGGTTCGATAAAAAGGAAACATAAAATGAAAGTTAAACTATAAAGATTTTTCTGTTTATTTGAAATATTTAGAGAAAACTCTTAGCAAGCAAATATTTTACATGAACTAAGTAGCTTTAAATCATCCATGGTAAAATGTTTGTAGTCAATTAATAGCAATAAACCAGTATTTTCAAATGGACAGAAACAGTCTTCTAAATAATGATTGAGATTAAAATAACGAATGATAAAATAACTAAACTAAAAATGGTAACTCTGAAACTAATGATTTCAATAATAAAAGGGGATCAATCTGAAAAAGAATTAATGGTAATGATGGTCCCCTAATAATTTTCCATATAACGCCAATCTTAAATGAAGTTAAACAAGATACTAATGAGGAGTTTAAAAATCGATAAATTGAAGACATTAGTTTTAGAGCTATATAAATAGACAACTGCATTAAAACTGAATTTTAAATTAACAAAGGGTTTTGTATCACCACTTCATGTTTCTATAACTTGAACATGACTTCCAGGGAGTGTAAGTGGAATGAATTCGATGACTATAATTACTATTCAATTGTTGTCCACTATGTTCAATTGCAGGTTTATATTGACGTCCGATTGAAGAGCTTCTATCACGTCATTATTATTAAAATATTCGTGTTCATCATCCTCTACTTCATTAATTTCAGCTGATGCATCCTTATTTTCGCAGATGTTGGAATTTTTTTACAAATTATGTTGATAACAATCATTCGGTTATAATGCAATGTTGTGATCAACACTTTGTGTGTTTACATTTGATAGGGCAATAAAAAATCCTTACAATCCTTGATATAAAATCCTAGAGTATGAAAAACCACTAAGAATGAATGGATATTTTGTAGAGATCCCAAATTAGAAGACCGTCACTGGCTGAACTGATCCCGGATTGGCCGGTGCTACACTCGTTCAAAAGAGACGAGGTTTGACAGCAACGTCAATAGACAATGCATCTTGAAGTGTAATATCACAAATGCAAATTACTTGTCGCACAGCAATGTGTCCCACAGAAACCTGTCTGGTCTCATAATCTGGTTGAGTTGTTACTGAAAATCTTGCATTTATGTCTGCTAAATTATTTGCAACTAATAAAACAACTTATAATCAAAATAAATTAAAATGCACAATTACTTCGTTAAAAATCTATGCAACCAAATTCTTGTTAAACGTTTATAAATATTTTTGTAAATAATATTATTGTTTATATTAAAGCTGCTCTACAAACAACTGAAGTGAAATTATACATAACAGCTAAAATACTTTTTTGATACAAAGCCTTTGGCTACTGCCTCTAGGCAAGAGTTCAAGTTATTTATAATTTCGCGTTCTAATAAATATAATCTAAAACTATTTCTAATCAACGGTTATGACTGTCTAATTAAACGAATGTCACGGTAATAAATCTAAAATATATTTAGCAGATATTGGTGCAGGAGTTGTTCAATGATTTTTTCAGATTATTTGATCAACAGCGTCGTGGTCACCGACTAGTCAGTCCAGCACATCTTTGGTACTCTATTCTTCTACTCTCTTCTAAAGCAATTCTTCAGTGCACATCTTCGTCGACATTTTACTAGCAGCACATCGCACTGATTCAATATTCTATGCACAATGAATTCAATGTTCCAGTTTAAATAAAAATCCTATCAAAAATGATGAATACCAAAATTAATACAAATACCCACACAAAATATATTCCTGTTCCTGCTTTATAGAATTCATCATTTTTGTTCGGTCAAATGTATATTACTTAAGATAAATAAATAAATAAAAACACACCCACTTTTGCACATATATTAAAATAAGAAATATAGAAATTCCAATTTCTGTACAATGGCATGGAGTTCACGTTATTGTGTGGGTGGCGGTGATGAAAGAATGGCTGACGATTCTAACGCCTCGGATACTATATACGAGTTCAGTTGTTTTCGTTGGTTTTTGCACTTTTTACTGTACGTGCGTGACGTTGACAGCGGTGAGCAGTGAGACAGGTGTCTTGATGGTCAGCACTCAAAGCTTTTGTATGAAGAGCACATTGTTTTGTGATGCACTTCTCCTCTTATACTGGAGCAGATATATTTATGTCCAACGGACGTTGTTTTCAGAAACAAGAGTCGTTCTTGAAGCCCCTCGTAGATCAATTCGCTAAAGAAGGCAAGGATAAGAAGGTTACGTTCGAAGCCATCTTTACCAAACCCAACTCGAAACCGAAATGGTTCTTCCGTAAAGATGTAAGTAAAATGTTCCTTTAAGTACAAAATGATACCGATATGTCGACAGTATTGCGCATTGTAATTTTGACTAATATGAAATTACAGGAACTATTCCCCGGATCCAAGTACAAGATGACAAACGAACAGGATTCCTACAAACTGATCATCATGAACCCGAAGGTCGAAGACACGGGTAAAATCACAATTGAGATCGGCGGCATCACTTGCACAGCCTTCTTGCAAGTCGATGAACCTGACCCAACATACACCTTCACGAAGCCACTGAAGAAGACCACCAGTGGTTACACGAAACACGAATGCGTCTTGGAATGTACCGTCTCCAACAGTCTCGCTATTGTCTCCTGGTGGAAGGGAGAAGAGAAAGTGGAAGACGGTGAAATATACCAGATCTCTAAGGACTTGTCTGGAGTATGCAAGCTGGTCATCAAGAACTGTAAGTTTGAAGATGCTGGCAAATATACTTGCAAGATAGAAAAGCAACCTGACAAGACAGAAACTGAAGTAAAGATTGTCGGTAAGGACTATATTACCATCACTGAACTTCTAGCGTAAAATCTTGGTCGGGTTTTTACTTACCTCACTATTCTTTATTCACAGAATACCCATACAAGTTCACCAAGGTACTTAAGTCACAACAAGCTATTGAGAAGGATACCATCACACTTCTTTGCGAGCTTGATGATGCTGGTGGTGATGTCAAATGGTAAGAACTCCTTTTCCGCCGTCATTATACTTCCTTACTAGATCAAATTTTACTAAACAATTACCATTATTTTACTCTTTTATCGTTAACGTAAAATTGATACATTTCTGTGACTTGGTTACCAGGTTTAAGAACGATGAGCCATTGAAGACAGACAAGCGCATCACGATCGTGAAGGAGGGTCGCAAGCGCAAGGTGGTGATCAAGGACGCCAAGGTCACCGATGCTGGCAACTTCAAGTGTGTCAGCAACGCCGATGAAACAACATGCGAATTGATTGTCAATTGTAAGTTTCACATCACGACATATCTTTTATTGTAGGAAAAAATATTTCCAGAAAGTTTCGTCAATAAAATATTAAGATGTAATTGTCATTGTATGTCAAACAAATGAATGCCTAATTTACAAAATGGGCTTGTTCAAATAGACTATTGTTCGGGGCAACTAGACCTAAACTTTATCTAGGTTACATGCTGAAAAATAATATTCAGAATATATTTCTTGATCGAATCAGTTGTGTGCACCACGATGTAGGCAAATTATGAATATTCGTTGTATCATTAATAAATTGTTATTTCGTTTATCAGACTCGAATCGCTTCAACAAGAAGTTGAAGGACACAGAAGCAATTGAGAGGGACAGAATTGTCATGGAAGTTGAGTTGCAGGACCAGACTGCGGAAGCCGTTTGGTCTTTCAACGGACAACCTATTGTTCCTAATGACAGGTAAGGTCAACCCTTTAAACTATACAATATCACAATAAGGTTGATTACATAGCAAACAAAAATTAAAATGTACATTTATTCCTCAGAATTGAAATCAAGAACTTGGGCGGTGGTAAACACCAGCTGATCTTCAACAAACTGGAGATGGAAGATGACGGCGAGATTCTCTGCGAGTCTGGCAAGCTGAGCTCATCGTGCAAGCTGACCGTCAAGAAGGGCGAGTCCAAGCCCTCTATCGAATGTCCGGATGAATTCCACGGACCCGCTGACCGACCTTTCGTCATTGAGGTGCCTTATAAAAGTAAGTGACCAACTCCCTTACGGTGTAACAAAAGTCATGTTTACCCTACATCTTTATTTGTTATGAGCACATGTCATCCCTACTTATTATGTATTCGCAGTTACCGGCACCCGACAGACACCAATTGAAGCTAAATTGTGGAAGGACGGAAAAGCCCTGCCCGCCAAAGAAGTTGAGGCAGTGGTTGAGCAAGAGAAGGTTCTCTTCAAGATAAAGAAGCCAAGCAGAGATGCTTCTGGCAAATTTGAAATTAAGCTGTCCAACGCCCAAGGTGAAGACTCGAAGAGTGTCACTATTACCATGCAGAGCGTCCCGACGCCGCCTCAAGATGTGCAGGTCACGGAAGTCTTCCAGACTTCTTGTATCGTTGCATGGAAGACGCCACAGGACGATGGTGGATCTGCACTCGTCAAATACGTCATTGAGAGACAGGTAAGAATTTACACATGCACAACTCGTTTTATTATATTAGAAGTCAGTTGTGAACTGGGCTCTAATGATAATGTTATTGTTACAGGACATGTCTCTCAAGGCTGGATGGGACAATGTCGCTGAAGTCGCTATTGGTCAACCATTGAAATACAAGGTTGAGGATCTTATTCCGAAGAAAACTTACAAGTTCAGGATTCGGGCTGTGAACAAAGTTGGTTCCAGCGAGCCTGGTCTCTTCGCCAAGCCTGTGCTGGCTAAGGACCCATGGGGTAAGGATCAACCATCATGTTCATCACCTAATGATAAACTTGAATATTGTATTTTTGATGCTTGTTTCTTATACTCGTGTTTTTGTTTGTAGATGAACCATCGAAGCCCAAGAATGTTGAGCTTAAGGACTGGAACAAGGATCACGCTATCCTTAAATGGCAGAAGCCTGATAGTGATGGCGGTGCGCCAATCACTGGCTACGTCATTGAGTACAAGGTGAGAAATCCTCATCATTTTAATATAAAATCGTATAAACTTTGTTCTTTTACTTTCGTTCGGCGGTCTCATACTTTGATATAAGCTGCCGTGTCAGTCCGAAACCAGCCTTGCGTTCACGTTAAATACGCATTGATTGATGACTTGGAAACAATCTGTCAAACGAGTTTTTAAGCTGCACCATTATAATACAGTTCTGTAATATTCATGGTACATTTACAGGAGAAATTCGGCAAAGACTGGGTAGCCGGCAAAGAGGTACCTGGTGACTGCCTGGAAGCTACCCAGGATGGCCTCAAGGAAGGATGCACCTACGAATTCAGAGTACGTGCCATCAACAAGGCTGGACCTGGTGAACCTAGTGACGCGACTAAACCTATTGTCGCTAAGTGCCGATTTGGTGAGTAAACAGCAACTGACATGACTATGAGTAATATCGGTAGATAAAGATCTAAACCGATTTTAAAAGCATATTTCCTCCGCTAAAAGGGTAGTAGCATTTCAATGGAATAAAACTGCTACTTAGATTTTCAACTGAGCCGAGTATGAAAATAATCATATCCTTTTTTTACCATTAAAATATGGTATCACATAATGATATGTATGACGAGTGTTATGTCACGTAAGTCTGATGTTTTTTGGTCATCTTCTACAGTCAAGCCATTCATCGTTGGAGAGGGTCTCCAGAGCATGATCATCAAGAAGGGACAGGTCATCACCTTCGACATCAAGTACGGTGGTGAGCCTGAACCCGAGGTTAAATGGATGAAGGGAGAAGAGGTAAGAATCATGACTTTTCTGATCTTTATAAACATTAAAATCAAATTTTAAAAAGATACTCGACCTAAGAATGAAGATTAAATAACGTTTTAAATAATGACAAAGAAAATATGTTGTGAACTGATGTAAGAAAATATTTAATATTTTGCTATCACGTACCGTGTATAATGTATTTAAAAATTAAAATGTAACTGTAGAAAATAATCAAGACTTAATAAAGTTCTAAAGAAAGCCGAACCAATGTAACGAAAACCTCTGCAAGAAAATATCCGAAGATTTAATATATACTCCTCATACTTTGCGATTCTTAAAAATTGGAAGTAATGATTTTAATTGCAAATTTTATTTTTCCCCAAAAAAGAAACGCGGCAAGCCGTACACTGAAAAGGTCAGATGGTTGGATCTAAATGTTGTATCGCATTTAAATGTTTTAAACACAATACTCATACACGATTTTTTTGTTTCTATATTCAACAACATGTGCTAACACAATTATACAAAACTGGAGCAATATGTTACCTATATACCTAGTGGTGCTAAATTCAATTAATCAAAAATTAAATTTCAAATTATAATTGAATGTGTCATTTTTGACGTATTTCCGAGCAAAGTCTTGATCGTGTCATAAAGAGAGATGGAACTGAATAATAGATAGCTCTATTTCTTTCTATACAGATATTGAAATTATCACCACTATGACAGCAAAAGCTGCATATTACATTGTTTCCATCGGAACACTGAATACACAATGTAATTGGCTTTATAAAATTATGCTTTCGATGTTGTAATTACACTTTATTTTAAATTAACTTAATTGTATCCACTTTTTTTTATTGGCACTGTTTCTAAACACCAAGCAGATTCGGGTGATTTTTTTAAAGAAAACAACAAGGACAAACATCTTTTTCTCTCACTTTATCTCTTCTTTTTAAATGTGGTAACACTTGACAGTATGGCGGTTAAGCCTAAAGCTGTCAGCACATAACATTTTAACAACGCTTGCGCACTGCTCAACGCCGCCATTTTCTTTGACTACAAACTACACTCAACTTTATATTAATGAACTAAGGTACAATTTTGCATAATAAGATTCTACAACCTGTCAAATTGTTGGATCTTATTTAGAAAATATGGACCTTATGTGCGATAGCATAAGTTTGAATTTCGTTTGGTTAGTCATCTAAAAGAAGGAAGCGAGCAGTTCGCGAGCAATCTAACTCCACACTGGATTCGCACTTACTACTTACCATATTTTGTTTATATTGTCTGGGATTGCGTCTGATATTATCACCGTTTCAACATTTTTTTTTCATCATCATTTTTTTTTAAACATGGCACAGTCAGACTACAGTAGCTCATTAGCACACCTACCTACAGTTATTCAGGGGCAATATTTTAAATTAAAAAATATATGAAGGCCTTCTAAATCTAACCAGTAAAATATGATATTTTTTTTTCTTTTTATGAAGACTCAGAACAACAGGCTAGGCATACTTTTCAAGGAAGCCTTACTTTCGGCAGTTTCGAAACACGTTTGTTGAGTTGGGGCAGGGTAGAAATGAAAGTTGCCCTGCAATTTAAAAAAACAAAAATCAATAAACCATTGCAAATCTTACTGCAGTTTCTACGTGGCCGCAAATTTATCCAAGATTAGCTAAATGTGAACAGACTTCACAAGATCTATACACCTATTCAAACATTTTCACCGACATCAGTTTCACACACCATCATTACTCTAACACCATTCAATTCAGACGCATCCCTTTTACACGCCCAATGCTCACATTCTTCGACCACTACAGGAGATCCGTGACGACGGCGATCGTATCACCATTGACAAGTACGAGAGGAACACCGTACTGACAGTCAGGAGGACCACCAGGCCCGACAGTGGCAAGTACAAGCTGGTGCTCACCAACTCGTCCGGTACTTGTGAAAGTATTGGAGATGTTGTTGTACTTGGTAAGTGGGATCTTGTACAAATTTAGCCATAAACTACAGCTCCACTTGATCCACCCATGAGTTAATTATTTCGCTGTTTAATTACAGACAAACCCAACCGTCCTAATGGCCCGATTGAGATCACGGACATCCGTGCCGAGAAGGCCACAGTCAAATGGCAGAAGCCTGATGACTGGCAAGGATCAGACATCACGGGATACACCCTCGAGAAGATGGACATGGTAAGGATCGCAGAAAATATCCATACTAAAAAAGAAACCGGCCAAAGAAGAATAACAAATAATTGCAAGTTGTCATGAAATACGTAGGTACTTAATATTATGTGTTTTATATAGGATACCGGCAACTGGGTACCTTGTGGTGAAACTGGACCTGAACCGACAGAATTCACTGTCAAGGGTCTTACACCGAACCACAAGTACAAGTTCAGGGTTCGCGCTGTCAACAAGGAAGGCGAGTCCGAGCCGTTGGAGACTGACGGCTTCATTGTCGCCAAGAACCCATACGGTAAGTGTTTCTTAGATTGTTACCTAATTAAAAATACTTCGTTATTTATTAATTATACTTCTCAGACATAAAAGTATGTACAAAAATGGACCTAAAACCTGAGGTTATTCTCTACCAGTCATATTTATTAGTTTTATTACGAATTTTGCTATTCTATAAAGACGTATTCACTTTTACGTCTGAAGGCAAAACAAAACGTTTGACAGATAAAACAAGCCCGCCATTTTTTAAATTTGACGTTTATTTGTTTTGTAGGTTTTGCATTCGCAAATTACCTCAATAACTCTTTACAGTCTATAGAAATCAATTCATATCCTAACGAAACTAAATTCTCCAACATACAATGAAGCCCAAAGCTTACGGAATCATTAAAAAATCACATCAGATTTTTACTTTTGATTCATGAATGTATGTTTCCAACATGATTATGATCTGCAGACCCACCGAAGGCACCTGGCAAGCCGGTGATCACCGACTACGACAACATGTCAGTGACCTTGCAATGGGAGCCGCCATCAGACAACGGTGGCAGACCGATCCTCGGATACGTCGTGGAGATGAAGGACAAATTCGCTCCCGACTGGATTGAGGTAAAGAATCAATTTATGAGTACCACTTACATAATTATTGTTGTGTAAAAACTCTACTGTCTTACAGTTGAATGTCACTGTCTGATAATTATAGTAATCCGGTATCATCCAACATGTTTGCCGTACAGATAATATTAAGTAGTTTACCTCAAAGCCATCCTATGTCATTTATTGTTTGAAGTCTTACTGGAGTCTACTACAAAATATCGATACAATGTCCTAGCTAAAATAGAATAATAAAGTTTCATATTTGTCAATGTATATTTGTTTGATTCAAGCAAAAGTTAAAGCTACAGCACTCTTATTATAAAAAAGGGTTTTTAAAATAGTTTATTACATCATTTAATAATGGAATGTACCTACTTTATATTAATAATGTACTGCATACACAGGTTACCAAGACAAATGATACCAAGACCGAATACAAGGTTGAAGGTCTCAAGGAGAAGATGGTGTACCAGTTCCGTGTGAAGGCTTACAACAAGGCTGGTGTTGGTGAAGCTTCACAGCCCACCGATAACCATCTCTGCAAGCACAAGAACTGTAAGTGTTATTTTTCAATTCCATTAAATTAATATAAAGTTATAAATAATTATGTTTAAGACCTAATTTTTAATGGATTTTACATAGTGTCATATCTTCCGGTTCACCATTCAATGTGGAAAGATTCATTTTGTTCTTAGTTTTGTTGTGTTAAATATGTTTTAATTATAAGCAATATCTATTCCAATACAAGCACAAAATTTTTATTGTTGAAATAGATATTTACACATAGAAATAATGTCTAAGAATGAGGAACGAAATTTCTATTTCTCCACAAACTATTCAAACTTAATAGAGTATAATCGCTTAATATTTTTAAACAATATGTTCAGTTAAAGTTCCATCATAGTAACCTTTATGTTTATTAAACAGTGAAGCCACGCATTGAGCGCAGCACCTTCAAGTCGGTGATCATCAAGGCAGGCCGCACTCACAAGTGGTCTGTGGATGTCATCGGTGAACCTCCACCGGAGATGACTTGGTAAGTCACTAATGATGCATAAACACTACTGCTTTAATAGGTATAACCGTCCTATTAAAGAATTTTTCAATCATTTGCTTTTACTTTGCTTACCATGTGCAGAATCAAACTTATTGATATGGAAGATGACAAAAAGCAAGATTTAATGAAATTACTTGCAAAGTTTGTTTGTACTAACAGCTTTTTGTTATAGATCTCAATTATAATGTAGCATTTCATATGAGCTTAAAAAAAATGTTTTTTTCTTTTATACCAGTTCCTCTCCATAGGAATGACTTTAAAACCATATTTATTCACTTTTTGTATTTCACAACTGCCTAATAGAAGTTTTCAAAAAACAATAATATTTTTATAGATTTCACAGCTTTAGAACATTTAGAACGCTAAGTTGCTAAGGCACTAAGGCTAACCCTGCGTAAAGCACTTAATATCTCAGTATGTGGTGATTAAGTATGTCTTACCTCTTAGATTTCAAAGCTTTAATAAGCAAGTTAGGTATATTTTTCCCATAATGTTCTACTAACATTACCCAACCTATCCCCCAGGTCTTGGCGCGACAACATCAAGCTTGTCAACACGGAGCGCATTAAGATCGAGAACAAGGAATACCACACGGACTTCACCATCGTGAACGCCGTCCGCCGCGACACCGGCAAATACAAGCTCCGCGCTGAGAACTGCAACGGTTTCGATGAGGAGACCGTCGAGCTGACTGTGCTTAGCAAGCCCAGCGCGCCTAAGGGTGAGTTTGCGTTGTATTTTTTAAAAAGTTCTATACGGAGTGACTGCCTGAAATAGTGCTTAACCTATATTTTTCCCAGCAGTGTGACGTATATAGGCTGGTATATTAAAAGATGAATAGAAGAAATAATAAATCAACCAAACAATCGATTTCTCAAGGGATAGACAAAAACAGACAAGAAATCTCTATTGAATAGACAAAGAGTAACTTACTGACTGTTTATGACTGGGGATATAGCGATGGGTATTTTATAAAATCCATCATGACAATAGAATTGCTCTTCTATTCAAATATTTCAAAAAATAAATTGATATCTAATATGAACATTCGCAGGACCATTGGAAGTGACAGACATCAACGCCGAAGGCTGCAAGGTCAAATGGGAGAAGCCGGATGATGATGGTGGCTCTCCCGTCAAGGAGTACGAACTCGAAAAGATGGACGTCGCCACTGGCAAATGGGTCAGGGTTGGCAGGTACGTAACTTATGAAAGCATACACTAAAAAAGAGATGTCCCTTTTTGAAGCATTTTTTTTGAGACCAAAGCTACTGTTAGCTAAATTATGTTATCTGGTGACTGAATATGCCAATTATGTCTCATGCTGTCTGTGCATTACTTTAAAGAAAAAAATAAACATTTGAAAAGTTTTAAGCTGTACAAACATGCTCATTAAAAATATTCTGGAATTTTTGTTAAGCATATTATGCTAAGACTTTCCTCATGAAAATTCTAATGGAGAAAAACAAATTCACATATGTTCTTTAAAATGATTTTGGTTTGGCATAATTATTAGGACTTACGTTTATCGTCAGACGTCATGTCACCAACAATATTTCTCTATCCAGGGTTGCTGGAGACAAGAAGCCTCTAGAAATGGAGGTGACAGGTCTGGAGCCCGGCCACCAGTACAAGTTCCGTGTGACGGCCGTCAACGACGAGGGTGACTCCGAGCCGCTCGAGACCGAGCGCGCTATCCTCGCTAAGAATCCCTTCGGTAAGATATTAATAAGTTGAGAAGTGTTGTTTTTCTCTAAAGAGATAGGTCAATGGAAAATTTGTCTTCTTTGAGTTTATTAAGATATGGGTCGGAGGTACTATCAGTTACTAACAGACATTTAAATTTATTTAAAATATATTACGGACTCACGTTAGTGAATACTTCTATATTCTAAATCCTCATTTCGATTTCCGAGGATTTTATGGGTCCTTTCTTAATTTATTAATATAATAGATTGTATAGGTTATTCTGGTAGACTATTGCTATAAAAGATACAATATCGTCCAAATTCAAATGCACGAAACAATCTATTTTCAATGAAATACTAATAATGCAATGTAAAATTCGTATCTCAGACGGGACTTGTCGGAACTCGTCTCCTAAAAGCGCCAGTCGTTTTATCAATGAAAATATTCGTTGTAATTTAATAAAACACGTCTTATAGCGGACGTGAGTGATATCTAGTGGGCTGTTGTACAATTAGCTAAGACACTAAAATCAAGCCTGAGGGATGGCTAGGACATCTGAGACAATACAAATATAATAATCAAACTGAAAATGTTACCGTAACTCTGTCGATTATTCTTCCTTTTTTTGTCATGGCACTGTCTTTGTTTCCTCCTTTTGAATGACTAAACGTAAATTACTTTTCCTTTTCTAGACGTATCAGACAAGCCTGGCAACGTGGAAGTCGCCGATCACGACAACCAGAGCGCGGACATCAAGTGGGACCCGCCCAAGGACGACGGCGGCGCCCCCGTCCTCAAGTACATTATACAGAAGAAGCCCAAGGGCGGAGACTGGGAGAATGCTGCTGAGGTACATATTTGTTGAAGGTTTTACTTATTTGACGATGAAGGGTCTAGGTTCAGAGGAGTTTTTATTGGACCTTGAGTTTTTTTGGTACGATTTTGGGTAAACGTAAATTGATTTTAAGAGGCTTTCAGTTTTTGTAGATTGAACCTTTTTTAGAAAACTATTAATCATAATAGATGAATATTTGTGTAGAGGGTCTCTTTTGATAATCTAGTAATTGTTTAGGTTCACAAAAGTTTTTATGGGACCTTGAGTTCTGTTAGGTAGGATTTTGGGTAAACGTAAATTTATTTTCAGAGGTTTTCAGCTTTTGTTAAGTGAAACTTTTTAGAAAACTATTAATCAAAGTATTTAGGTAAAGTTCAAGTTTATTTAGATATTTATCTTAGATCTCACACTACTCAATTTGCGCATACGCATATCAAATTGATAGAAAGAACAGGCTGGTAAAGGAATGCATTTTCAAAAATGTCATTAAAATACACATCATACCTTATTATTACTTCTTCTTCTCAGGTACCTGGAAACCAGACCTCAGCGAAGGTGGACGGTCTGCCGGAAGGTAGCGAGTACCAGTTCCGCGTGGTCGCCGTCAACAAGGCTGGACCCTCGGAGCCGTCGGACCCCACCAAGATGACTACCATCAGGCACAAAGCCCGTGAGTATAATTATTATTATTAAGCATTGATTAGAAAGTAATGTGGCATAGCTTTGTTACGGTCAAGACTACTAATTCTGATAAGCATATGCTACCCTATTAATTATATCAACCGACTTCAAAAAAGGTTGTCAATTTGTCTGTAGTTTTGTTTTTAACTCAAATCATCGCACTGGATAAACCGCTATTGCCGTTTATTTTTTCATTTCAATTAATTTATTTGAAGTCTGTATGATTTTCCTACCCCATTTATTTCCAGGGAATTACCCTAGAAATAATTATTCGGCAAAAATATGTTTGCTTGGTCAGCTAGTATTAACACTCAATATAATCATAGTAAACCCTCCATTCTAAACCTTATGCCTATTTTATTCAACAGTGAAGCCCCGCATTGACCGCACGAACCTCAAGGCCCTGGCGGTACGCGCCGGCAAGCCTATCTTCTTCGACGTCAACGTTAAAGGAGAACCCGCACCCAAGGTGCAGTGGTTCCAGAAGTGGAAGGCTGATGAGACGGAGGTAGGTTCAATATGTTGTAGGAATTGTTAGTGAAAGGAAGACGTTAGTTTACAGCCTGACAGTTTAACGACGCGTCATAAAATTAGTACTCAAGTAAAATCAAATTTTTACCTTAGTATTTGTGACGTCCGTTCGGTAACCAGCTGTAGACCTTATATATTATATCGGTAATGCTATTTAGTATACCATTCTTTTTAAATAATTAAGATCTACGGACATTCTTAATTGAATGTTATCTAATATTAACTTCCTGGTTGTCGGATAGTAACTTAGCAAAAAACGTAGGGCTTATTCAAGAACCATTCTTAGTAAAATGTGGCCTTTGGGTGCTATGCAGACTCTGTAATTATAAGTGTCTTCCTCTCAAAAGGCTGAGTCAAAAGGCTCAGTCAACTGACCAATATTTCATACCTTCACATTTCATCACACAGGTAAAAGAAAACGTGATCAACGTAGACTACAACACCAAGCTGGACATCAAGGAGTCTGTCCGCGCCATGACCGGTACCTACCGCATCCTGGCCACCAACGAGCATGGTACTGACGAGGCCGAAGTGGAGATCACTGTGCTCTCCGCTCCCGGCAAACCTGGAGGACCGTTGAAGGTCGCTGACGTCACCAAGAACGGCTGCAAGCTGTCCTGGAAGAAGCCTGAAGATGATGGTGGTAAGTGGAAATTGTGTAGCATTGTATGATATATATTAGGATAATTGGAGTTCTTTGGAAGAATTGACCTTTGCCTAGATGTGGAAAATAACATAGGCTAATAATGGTAAAAGATTTTCTGATACATTTTTGGGCTTTCTTTCAAATAGAGTTAAAAGTGGTTTAAATGATGGTGCGTAAATGAGCAAGATCCATTAGTAATGTTTTCTAAAAATAATTTCAAGCATATTATTATGACATAAGTGCATTAAAGACACAAGAGTCTTAGCTGAAATGAGGTTTTATAATTCTAAAGAGCATTCAACAAAACCAAAATCTCATTTTTTTACTTTATAACAATGCTAATAAAACTAATTTAATTTTAATTTAATAAAACTATCTTTCTATCAGGTAAACCAGTAACCGGTTACGTTGTTGAGAAACTCAATAAGGCCACCGGCCGCTGGGTGCCGGTCGGCAAGACCGATGACACCGAGATGGAGATCAAGGGTCTGCAGGAGGGCGAGGAGTACGAGTTCAGGGTCAAGGCTGTCAATGATGAAGGGGAATCCGAACCCCTCAAGACTGACCACTCTATCATCGCTAAGAATCCTTACGGTGAGTTTTTTATTGATTCAAAATAAAAATTTATGAAATTAGGTTACAAAGCAACGTTGGAAAATCAAAACATTGGATGGTTACCTGATTTGCCCACTCTTACCATAGCGTGAAAAAGAAACTAAAGCAAAAATCTCCACAATGAAATGCGTAAATACTAAAATAAGTTTATGAAATAAAATCATTAAATCAGTTTGTTATAGTATTTTTACTAATTTAAGTAACTTCTGTACTACTTTATCCAGTATTATTGAAATAATTTGGATTTATATTAATCCCAATGGATTATTAACTCGATTGCACGACCAATTTAGTTACTTCTAATCTATCCATATCTTCTCAATACTTGGTTATAAAGAATATAGTCACTGGATTATCCGCTAATAGGAACCCTCCATAACTATAATTAAAACCAACATAAAACATTGTATTTCCATCCCCAGACGTGCCCGGCAAGCCCTCGGTGCCCACCATCGAGGACTGGGACGTGGACCGCGTGGACCTCAAGTGGGAGGCGCCCAAGAACAACGGGGGGGCTCCCATCACCGGGTACATCATCGAGAAGAAGGAGAAGTACGGCTCCTGGACAGAGGCGCTTGTTACTACGGTAAGACTTACTTATAACTTTTTGCAAAATAATAACACATAAACCACTGCGCCTTACTTTGCCGTTCCGCCTAAGCCTCCAGGCTACTGAAATTATTTTGCCGGAATACGTGACATTGTCAATATTGTGCAATTTAATTCCTTCTTTCATCTAAAACATAAATAAACACACAAGTTATAAAAGTGTATGTTTCTTCCCCTTATACGGCTTGAACAATTTTAATAAAATTTGATATGGAGATAAGATTAGTTTCCCTAGATTCTCTCATAGGCAGCTTGAATAAATAATAAAGGTGCTCTATAACCGGCACTTTAGCGAGTAAAGCCGCAGGCAGAATTTAGTCCTAAATATGAATTCACCTAACCTCCTATTCACAGACGCCAGAATGCAAGGCTCGCGTGCCGGACCTTCGCGAAGGCAACGTGTACCAGTTCCGCGTGAAGGCCGTCAACAAGGCCGGCCCCGGAGAACCTGGAGATGCCACGCAACCGCACACCGCTAAGGCTAGATTCTGTAAGTATACTTGATTATGTAGACAATTCATAAAGGTGAATTTCAGGCAAACTAACAGAAAATCAAAATTGGGTAAATTTCTGTTGACCTGTGTTCGACGCAGTTGAAAGGGTATTGAGCCGTTGAAAGGTCAACATGGGTTTAATAATAATAATTTCTAAGGCAAAAATGATTATTTTAAAATCCAAAACAGCGAGCATCCATTTGTGACTGATCTTTGCCGATGGCTTAGGTTAAAAAATGGGACATCCCTATAGAACAGCGATTTCTCCGTATTTAACATGGCAGTTGCCAGAAATTAATTTATCAATATTCTACACTACACTACCCAATATTGGTCCTTTCCTCCTTTCCATATATTATAAATTTCTCATAAACCAATCTAATTACAGTGAAGCCTCACATCAACCGCGACAAGATGACGGCTATCCGCGTCCGCGCTGGTACCACCATCAAATTGGACGTCGACATCAAGGGTGAACCCCCACCATCCAAGACCTGGACCTTCGCCAAGAAGGTAAGGATACCAGGATGTTTTACATTCTACTTCGTTTAGTCAGAGAGTTTTTGGAAGCTTTTCATGTGGGTTGAAATGTAATCGTTAATTAAAGATTGAATAGTGATTGGTTAGAAAGGAAATAGATACAGAGAACAGAGTCTTTTCAGGAATATCTCACTTCAAGTGCGTTTCCCCTCTTTGAAAAGTAAGAGGGGAAACTCAGTTGGATTCGATTTTGAATTAATAAATATAACTTGAACAATAAATAAATAGATTTCTAGTTGTGTTAACTGTTCCAATTTCCTCGTTATTGAAGTATTTAGCTTTAGTTTTCGCTCCCCTTCTCATTTTAACAACGGCTAGTCTACGTTCGGGGAAAAACGACGATAGGTTTGTAAGCTTATATGCTGATGATGATCGTTTTCCCCAGGTGCTGGAAACCGGCCCCGGCATCAAGATCGAGAACGAGGACTACAACACTAAGATGCAGATCTTCGACTCGACGTGGGCGAACTCGGGCGTGTACACGCTCAAGGCCGAGAACGAGTCGGGAGTCGACGAGGCTACCGTCGAGATTACTGTGTTGGGTACGTACCTACTTATATTGTGCAATATATATTTTATTAACTACTTCGCTGTCTCGCCAATAGCAAGTAGTTAAACAATATAAATGTCTACATTTGACTCATGGGGCAATAAAGTCTGGACTGAGTAGAATAGTCTGGTAAATGTGATGAGTGTATCTCAAATTAATAATATATGTCACATAATAAATTCAAAGATATGTGTAAAGAGTTGGTTTGTTGACTTTGTGAAATCTTTAGCTGATATAACTATCAATTAAAATTGATAATATAGATAATGCACATGACCATTTCATTTTACTGTGCTATAACGTTTTGTGCATAAATTGACGTTATCATTTTGAAAGCTCTTAGCGCAAAATTTAGACAAAACAGTTTGGTAAAGAAAATAAAAATATTACAATACGTGACTTCAATAACGCTAATTTTACATTCATTACTCCGATTCTAATCCCAACACCATCCCCAGACAAACCCGGCAAGCCGGAAGGTCCACTTGAAGTGTCAGACGTGCACGCTGACCACGTGAAGCTGAAGTGGAACAAGCCAAAGCACACCGGCGGCTTGCCGCTCAGCGCCTACGTGGTGGAGAAGATGGACACCCTCACCGGCAAGTGGGTGCCGGCTGGTACTGTGGACCCTAGTACCACGGAGGCTACTGTTACTGGTCAGTATGAGTGATATTAGTGCCTTTTGAAAGATGTTGAGTAGGATTTTAGGTATTTTTTACTAAGGACCTGCCTCACCACCGACACATACGCTCCCCTTATGTTATTTGTGACAGATATTTTCATACAAAGAATGTTATTTTTTTCAATTTACCTGAAACATAGCGGCTACCCTGTAATTGTGAAACAGGCGCTAAGTGTAATAAATACTATGGATATCGAATTCTTGCTTTGCCAACGGATTAGTGCGTGTAAAAGATCTTTAAAAAGATTGTAGGCATTTTAACTGGGTATGGAGTTCTTGCTTCCATGAAGGTCAGAAGTTATCAGCCTTTCAACCTTACCAACTGAATTCCATGTCTTAATTCTAATTTAAAGGTTATTTTTGCAAATGTATTTAGATTTTAGACTACATTACACTTGACTTGTAATGTGGAATTTAACTATTCGTTTCCAATGCTAACAATATTTTTTTTTAATAAAATGTCACGGAATAAAATCAATGTAATACTCAGAACTGCTAAAGATCATAACTTCTTCACAGGTCTCGAAGCGGGTCACACATACCAGTTCCGCGTGAAGGCCTTGAACGAGGAAGGCGAATCAGAGCCCCTGGATACCGACCACGGCATCTTAGCCAAGAACCCGTACGACGTCCCGTGCCCGCCCGGCCTGCCCGATATCGTGGACTGGGACGAGAAGTCCGCCAAGCTCAAGTGGGAGCCGCCCATCAGGGACAACGGGGCACCCATCACTGGGTACATCATCGAAGTCATGGACAGGGATCGGGGAGAGTTTGTTAAGGTGAGCTTTTGGAACTTTGTAATAGGGTAGTTTATGAAAGGTGATTAAATCGGGGGGTTAAACAAAAGTTGATATCGAGTTTAATGGATAACTTGATATTATCCAGTCACACAACTTGACAGTCACAGTCACATAACTTGATGGTTATGTAACTGATTTTCCTAGATAATGAGCGCTGGAAAAGTAATACTCACATATCTGTGTTCTGTAATTATTATTAAAAATGTATGGAAATCAAATATCTTCACGACATTTAAGTGATTCGACAAGTTGTACAGCAGTTTTCTCTTTGTCATAATTATGCTTTTGTACACCTACTAACCATGACTTCCATGCTGTAGGCTGCCGAGATCCAGGGCAACATCTGCCAGGGCACCGTCCCCCGCCTGGAGGAGGGCAACCAGTACCAGTTCCGCGTGCGCGCTCTCAACAAGGCCGGACAGTCTGAGCCTTCCGAGAACACCAACTGGCATACTGCTAAGCCAAGATTCTGTAAGTATACAAAACATTTTTATACATTTTGTCAACTTCGCTTCTGGATATAATCTTTTTATAAATTATACCAGAACATTCAAAAATATATTTCTTACTTTTCATTTTTTTCTTACGTATAAAATAGCAATATCAATTAGTGACAATTTAGAGATCTAAACCGATGCGTACCTATAAATTAAACTATAGTCAGGTTGAAAGAATCAAATAAAAAACTTAGGAAGTTAAGAACGAAGAAACTGGAGTCAGCACATAGAAAAATTACTCCGAGACACAGAATATTATCATTGTGAGCTTTACATAAACATTTGTCCTGGGTGGGAATCGAACCCCCAACCGTCTTTATAGCAGTCAGGTCCATCTTATTTCATTTTTCTCAATTTTCCTTCTTTCAAACCCAAAATTGCTAATGCTTAATTTCCTCCACAGTGAAACCAAGAATCGACCGCACAAACCTGAACCCGCTGACAGTGAAGGCTGGTCTCCCAGTCTCACTCGACGTCAAGGTCTTCGGTGAACCTCCAGCGAAGGTCACATGGTACTTCAAGGGCGAGGAGTTGCAGAACAGGGAGAACCTGGAAATCATAAATGTGGACTATAATACTAAGTTCTTGATGACCAAGTGCAAGAGGGCGCAGACTGGAAAGTATGTGATCAAGGCTAAGAACGAGGTTGGTGAAGATGAGGCTGAGATTGAGATTACTGTTCTTGGTAAGTGTGATAACAGATTTAATTTTATTTCTACCTATTTTTAGAGTACCTAGCTTTAGTAGACATAGAGAGAAAGAAGTGAAATTTTTAAACAAAGTTTTTGCTACCTTGAATATTGGATTGATGAAGCATTATTGAAATTGGTCAGTAACAGGTAGTTATATAAAACAGTAAAATGACTTTAGATAGTCTAAGGTTGCACCATTACCTGCGACCCAGATTAGGAGTACACCGCTTTACCTTTAAAAATTACCGATTACCTTTAAAAAGAAAAAGGACGAAGAGTTGAATGATTTTAAATCAGTACAACGTGTGTTTCTCATAATCTTTTTTCCTCTCTAGGCAAACCATCGAAACCTCAAGGACCTCTGGAAGTGTCTGACGTCACTAAGAACGGCTGCACCCTCACTTGGAAGAAACCGGAAGACGATGGCGGCTCGCCCATCGAGTACTACGAGATCGAGAAACTTGACCCGCTTACTGGTATGTATATTAATGGATTCTAATTCTTACAGTTTTAAGTATCCCTATTTATATAAAAAAGGAATCTTGTGGCAGTGGTGAACGATATACAAAGCGAAACATACGATACTATTTTCGCTCATTTCTTTTTTGTTTCTTTCAATTATAACAAAAACCGAAAATTTATTTGTCCTTTAACAGGTCTGCTGGAAAAGATTTATTAAGAAATAAGCAATACCTTTGTACACCTCTTCCATTTTATGTGCTACTTTTAATTGTTTGTATGCGAAAATAGTTAAATAAAAAAAATACTATTGAACAACCACAATGTCAACAGCTAATTAAAATCGATATAAACGAACCAAACTTTCTTCCATATACCATTTCTTATTAAACACACAAACTACATTCTCATTACCATTATTCCCCAGGACAATGGATCCCGTGCGGCACAGCCAAGGACTGCAAGGCTAACGTCACCGGTCTGTCCGAGGGCAAACCTTACAAGTTCCGCGTCAAGGCCGTCAACAAGGAAGGCGAGTCTGAGGAGTTGGAGACGGAGAAGCCTATCATCGCTAAGAATCCATACGGTAAGTGAATGATGAAGATTGTTGATATTTTAATTTAATACAATTAGCATGCGCAAGAAGGCTGGCAGGAGCTGGATGCGGGCAGCTGAAGATAGACTTCGATGGCGTGTAATTGGGGAGGCCTATGTCCAGCAGTGGATGTATATGGGCTGATAATTACGAGGTCATACTAGGTATCATAATTGTAGGGGATCAAAAATACTTCAATACGAAGAAAAAGTGTACATGTGTCTGTCTGTTATTGCCTATTGTTATGTTGAGTAATTTATAATTCATAACCTAAAGACCTCTTCGCAAAAACTTTTTAGTGTGAATCTAGATTATGTTGTGTACGGTTTTAGAGTAAAAAAAAACCATACTTCACAACTGTTCCTTAGAGCCAAATAATCTCCTAGGACTATAGTCGGTCCTTAGTTTTTTAGTACTTAGTTTATAATAAATCTAAAACTAGTGGTTTTCAATCCTTAATATTTGCAGACGAGCCCGGCAAGCCCGGTCGTCCGGAGCCCCGCAACTGGGACAAGGACTTCGTGGAACTGGAATGGACTCCGCCCAAGAACGACGGTGGAGCACCCATCACTGGCTACATCGTGCAGAAGAGAGAGAAGGGCGGAAGGTGGGTTCTAGCATATTTTTATTTATATCATTATAGCTCCATATATTTGGGTTGAGTCGTGCTAGACTGTGTAGGAGTACTGAACATATACGCGTTCTGAGATCGACCCAAACAGTTTGAGTGTGACCCTGGATATAAATAAATTGGGCCTGGAAATTGTTTTTCATAATTGTACAGTTTGTTTATATATCCATCAATACATGAACTAAAACAATTTCCAGGAATTAGTGAAATTGCAAGCTGGAAAGATTTCTGATACATTTTTTATTCAAACTTTTAGGATTGTATGAATATCTAGTCTTAAAGAAATTTAAGTTGCTTTATAATGTATACTACTTTATGGGATTATCGGATTCATGAACTTATAATTCTTATCTGACCGTAATTACTGTTATTGAAATTCCGTAATTATTATTACTAAAATTCCCTTCACCGCCACCAGGTCCTGGTCTGACTGCTTGAAGACGACGGGTGACCGTCCTACCGGTCGCGTGACCGATGTGGAAGAGGGCCATGAGTACGAGTTCCGCGTGATGGCCGTCAACAAGGCCGGACCTGGAGAACCCTCCGATCCCAGCAAGAGTGTCATCGCTAAACCTCGTTTCTGTGAGTATTTGTTAACTGATGATTGATACTGATATAGTTTATATCGTTCTATGAAGTGAAGTTACTTTGCGGCTTGGGAAAAAGTGAGAAAGAGAGGTGTAAAACAATAAAATGTGGTTTTCTTAAAGGTATTTAGATAAGATGGCTCCCGCTTCTATTTTTAATGTGGAGTGAGGTATGGAATATGGTGTCAAAAAAAGACAAAATTTGATACAGGATTTTTAGCTGCGGGGGCCTATAGTTTGATATTGAAAACAGTTTTGAAATGTAAGATTGAAAAGCAATTTATTTTGCTGACAACAATTTTGTGTGTTGTCTTTATCTTGAATAATTAATCTAAGCTATATATTTATATTACAGTGGCACCAAAGATCGACCGCAAAGACTTACAAAAGAAGAAGATCAAGGTCGGATCCCCCCTCAAAATGGAAGCCGACGTCAAGGGTGAACCAGAACCCACAATCACTTGGACCTTCAAGGGCGAGGTCCTGAAGGCCCAAGAGAGGCTGAAGATTGAGAACAAGGACTACCACACGTCCTTCGCCATGCAGAAGATGACCAGAGCTGACGCTGGCAAATATGTGGTGACAGCTAAGAACGACTCTGGTACTGATACCGTTGAGATTGAAGTTGAGGTTGTTAGCAAGCCATCGAAGCCTAAAGGACCTCTTAAGGTTAGTATTTTTTTGAGAATTTGGAACTTTACTTTTATTTACTTATTTATAGGTCAGTTTTAGTGCAAATAGAAAGTTTTATCAAATTACGATCCTTGTAGATTTTAGTACAAAGTTTTTTCTGTAGTCTGTCCCTTATTTTAGTTCAATAACTTTTGAATGATTTACCAGATAACATTATAGTAATATGTTAAATCTCAGAACTTTATTACCAAGTTGAACAATTGCAGCTTTTTTTTTTATTTTGATCAGATGCAATTTATTTTTTCTTTCTATAACTATCTCAAGTGTCATTCGTGACCTAATCTTAAACGTTACTCTACCTGAACACCTTCCTAATCCTCAAATTCACCTCCAGGTATCTGACGTGAAAGCCGACGGCTGCAAACTCAAATGGGAGCCTCCCGAAGACGACGGAGGCGAGCCCATCGAGAACTACGTGGTCGAGCGCATGGACACCGAGTCCGGACGCTGGGTCCCGGTCTGTACTACCAAGACCCCTGAAGCTGATGTCACCGGCCTCAATGAGGGCAAGGACTACCTGTTCAGGGTGAAGGCTGTTAATCCTGAGGGAGAGAGCGAGCCGCTCGTTACTGATGCTGCAATTACCGCTAAGAATCCTTATGGTGAGTTTTGTGGTTCAAATTGTTGGTTTGTGTAATACTGTGTTTTGAATTTAAGGTTAGATGACTGATGTTATTATCGGATAAAATACTGAGAGCAGTTGAAATATAGCCTTGGCCCAGTTTACTGGGGTAGGAAATTGATATGCTCTGTATATTCCAATCATGAAAAAAGACTATGAAAATTATTTGTAAGAAGTTTGAACTCTTGAAGTTCGTATTTTTGCGAGAACTAAGGATATGCGTACCTTTGAAGTCATGAATTTAAATACTCAACAAAATACTAGCTTAACAATACTTATGGATTTTCGAAATTTAATCATTCATGAAAACCAAATTTATTATTTACCCCAGGCGAGCCCGATGCCCCCGGCAAGCCGGAGTTCAAGGACTGGAGCAAGGACCACGCCGACCTCAAGTGGGAGGCGCCCAAGAACGACGGCGGCGCCCCCATCACCGCCTACATCGTGGAGAAGAAGGACCGCGACACCGGCAAGTGGGTGAAGGCGGCTGAGGTTAGTTACATTAATATTTGCATTACATTAAATCAGGAATGAATATTCCAGATTTTATTGTTCATTAGTCGCATTGTTCTACTGAGCGGCAAAAACTTTCGTCTCTTTTTGCCACACATGCCTTGAAAAGATTAAAACGTGCCCGTAAAAGTTACATTCTGAATCGAAGAAACCCTACAATGTATTCCATTGACAAGTAGTCACTTCACTATCCAAAAATGGAATGTTTTTTATATACTTTGGTTCATTGAATCAGCGCTTAAGGTTGTGACAACGTAACTTTAGGGTTTCTTTATGAAAGTTCTTAAACTGTTAATAACAAAACAAGCTCTCTCGTAATAAAGTCCAATATAACGATTGCTCCGTAAAGTGCACCCAAGTTTATTCAACATGATTATTAACATAACATCTGTATCTATAACAGGTGCCCGGCAACAAGACCGAGGCCCGCGTGCCCGACCTGATCGAAGGCAAGACCTACCAGTTCCGCGTGAAGGCCGTCAACAAGGCCGGCCCCGGCAAGGCGTCCGCGCCTTCCGAGAACCTGCTCGCTAAGGACAGATTTGGTAAGACATTTATACGAACTTTGTTTAGGTACATAAAGTAGGTAACAAGATGTGCATTTTTTGGGGCAGCTTGCAAAAAGGGGAAGAAAAGAGGAAAACTTTTTAAACGCAGCTAAAAATTGGGTGATTCAGCTAGAGCTGAATTCTGAATATGAAAATGAAGGATCAGATAGAATCTGATCCTTTATTTTCATAGCTTGTTCTTTTGAATTTGTATTTGTATGTTATATTGTTCTAATATTGATTACTTGCCATGATAATATTTAACTTGAAGCGACAGCTTTTCTGACCTCCACAACCCATATTACTGAGTAACTCAGTATTCCGCAACAAGACCTTTTCCTAACTATGCTATAGTATGATCAGCTCTCGTAGCTAAAACACTTAGGAAGCGGTGAAGGGTGAGCGAAATTGGGAGCTATTCAATGTAATTTGAGCTTTAAAAACCTCTATTTAGTAGCCCAATTTAAATAAATGAGTTTTGGCAATTTTTTGATCACTATATAAACCCATGTGTTTACCTACAGCCCCACCAAAGATCGACCGCACGAACATGCGCGACATCACGATCAAGGCGGGACAGAACATCAGGCTCGACGTCAAGGTCAGCGGTGAACCTCCGCCGACCAAGACTTGGTGAGTTACTTATGGAAATATTCTGGTGTGGCTTACGTAGTTTCGAAAATTGCGTTGTAAAATTACTTAATGAGATTGCAACACTTATGATTTTATTGCCATTTCGTCAATGATTTAAAATTATAAAAAATGCATATAAATTCTCTCAAGACAATATTTTAGTAGTGTTAACTTTTCTTGTTCTTGCTTTCTAGATATTTTTCCTTTAATGTTTCCGTGGTATGTACCACCTGTACAGCTCTGCTATCCAAGCATTTACAATATTGATACCATATTTATTCCTTTAATGACATTACAATCGTCATAAGTGGAATACAAAAATAACTATAACCATTACCCCTCACTCAGGTTCCACAACAAGGAACGTCTATCCACTCGCGACGACCTCACCGTCGACGTGGAAGACTACAGGACCAAGCTGTCCATGGTCATAGCTAGCCGCAAGCACAGCGGCACGTACGTACTGAAGGCCGAGAACAGCAGCGGCAAGGACGAGGCCACCATACAGATCAATGTACTCGATGTACCGGCTAAACCTGAGGGACCGCTTAAGGTAAGATACAATAAAATTGGCTCTTTGGTTAAAGAAAGCAAGCAATGCAAGTCTTGAAACAAAAGCGTATGAGGTTTGCAAGTTAAGAGTTGTTTTGTTAAATGCAAACTTGCGTTACTTGAAGGATAATCTGACTAAGATATGATGCCAGATAAAATGTTTGGAAAATTTATATTTTAAACATAAAAAATAAAGCATTCTTAAATAGAAAAAGGATACGCTAAAAACAATACTTTAAATAATATAACTTACCTGTTCTGGTACTTGCATTTTTTATTAAATCTAATACTACCATTCTGAGTATGAATTACCCATTTAACTCCAACCTCCACCGGACACTCCACAGATCTCAGACGTCCACAAGGAAGGCTGTACATTGAAATGGAACCCGCCGCTAGACGACGGCGGCGCCCCCATCGACCACTACCTCGTGGAGAAGCTCGACACCGAGACCGGCCGCTGGATGCCGGCCCTCAAGACCAAGGACCCCAAGGCCGAGATCGAGAACCTGGTGCCCGGACACGAGTACAAGTTCAGAGTGTCCGCTGTTAACAATGAAGGTGTCTCCGAGCCGCTCGAAGCTGATCATTCGATCATCGCTAAGAATCCCTTCGGTGAGTGTTTTCTTGGCTAGGTTTTGTAAAATATAGTTTGGAGCTTTAAGATAATTCCAGTAGTGGGTGATGCCAGGCTGACATATTGTGGTCACCGGAAACAGCTAGTTCTAAACATTCTTGTTATCCCCAGACGAGCCCGGCAAACCAGGCACACCGGAAGTGGTGGACTGGGACAAGGACCACGTGGACCTCAAGTGGGAGAAGCCCCTCAAGGACGGCGGTGCTCCCATCACCGGTTACATCATCGAGAAGAGAGAGAAGGGATCGCCCAAGTGGGTGAAAGCCTGCGAGGTAAGACGAAGAACTCTTTATATTGTTTGTTTATGTAAATTATCCACTTAGACACTTTAATACCGCGATATACTTGGTTGGTGCAGTAAAACTGCTATGCTTATTTGCAAGTAAAAAAAAAAACTATTTTAATCCACATTGTAAGTTGTTTTGAGAATATTTTCTTGAGTTGAGTTGTCTCATCTTATTTTTTTATCAGGGAGCAACTAAATTTAGAAATATGTAGATAGGTACTCATTTCTCGACAAGTCAATGACTTATAATGAACCTTTACTTGTGCACCCGCATTTGAGTGTAATATCATAGTATACCGAATATTTCCATTTTGACATCCTAGACAACCATATATTTACATGATTAATTCTTATTTTATTTTAAATCGAACGCAACCAGCACTAATTTTCATTACTTTGCGTCAGAATTGCAACCAACCTTATTTTTCTTTGTTGAACACTCATATTTTTGCACACTGTGGTCTCTCGTAATTTTAAATCTTACACGTGTGTAGAATTTATTAGGGGTCCATAAATAACGAAATAACTAATTGATGAACTCCTACAGGTTGGTCCCAACGACAACGAGAAGGCCACTGTCCCGAACCTGGACGAGGGTACGGAGTACGAGTTCCGCGTGAAGGCCGTCAACGAGGCCGGCCCCGGAGAACCCTCGGACGCCAGCAAGTCTGTCGTATGCAAGCCTAGGAGATGTGAGATATTATGTTAAGCTATTTAATACAACTAAAAGTTATTTGTCAAAATAGTTTTTAATAGAATAGTAAAAGTAACAGCCGTGCAAAAAGGCTAGGATGATGGTGATTGTATACAGTAATTTTTTGTAATTGATAAATACATTTACTGATTTAAGAATACGCTATTTTATAGACATTTTAACGCCTAGATTACCTTTTTTAAAGTTATGTTGCTACAGTCTGATGTATTTTAAGTAGGAAAATCTTCATTGACTTTTAATTTTGTAGAGAAACTATTGAATAAAAGAATTATATCAAATCTTTAAACGTCGTAATATTTAGTAGTTATACTTTTAAAATGAATTTCACAATAATATAATATTAATATTGAATTTTTAATTAATATTGTATATAATATTTCCAGTGGCACCGAAGATCGACCGCCGCAACCTCCGCAGCATCAAGGTCCGCGAGGGCGAGCCCATCTCGCTCGACGTCAAGGTCTCAGGAGAGCCCGCGCCTGACGTCACGTGGACCCTCAATGGAAAGTCCGTCAGCAGCGGTAATGGTCTCAAGTGTAAGTGTCCTATATATCATGAAGTTAACAATATTCCTGGGTGAGGGTCTACGGACAGGAAACAAGGGAAAGAAATTTAAGCTTCGAACTAGCAATAATTTTCTGGATATTCGTGGGTATAGGCTGATAAATAGCCAGAAAGGCAGGGGAAATGGAAGCTGAGAGTGATTTCAATGTGGTTATATTAGTTATTGGGAAATGGATAATAATATCTTCCATCAGTGGTAGAGCTTATTTTAAAGTTATTCCACTGTTTATGGGTCAAGTAATTTGGTCAAATAATTGAAACAAAAAAATGTATACAAATAAACACATGTGTTCATTTCACGTTCTAAATTACTCAATTTACTTAATGAATGTAACTGTAGGTGTTTACCAGGACCAAAATATATTCTAGCATGTTTAAAATCGTAACCGTTTTCAATAGTATTTGTTTGTTTCCAGTGGTGAACGTCCCGTACTTGAGCAAGTACCAGCACGCGAGCCCGCGCCGCAAGGACTCGGGCACGTACAAGATACAGGCCGTCAACAAGTACGGACAGGACACCGCCGAGCTAGAGATCATTGTCACATGTATGTATATATTATAATTATGTTATGTTATTTAACATGTTTAAGGGACGAGCTGATTGTTCTATCCTAAAGGTAGATAGATACAATTTTATTGTAGGAATGTGAGGGCCTTACTTTATTAATAATGTTTCGAATAAGACCAAGTTACAGTAACAGGTAACTTAATTTTTTTAATTAAACTTTATAATCAAATGAAAGATAAAAATACAGAGATATTGTATAAAAATATCACATAAAAGTATTCTAGAAAAAAAATGTTCACATCCAAAGTGGCAAAGATAACATGACAACTGCTTTAAGTATATAGAATTTCTAAATCCAATATATTCCTCTGAAAATCCTTTTAAATACCTTCTTCAGTATTTTGGGTAGTAATTGTTTTTATTCTCCTCACAGCAAAACCAGAGAAACCCGAAGGTCCCCTCGAAGTATCGGACATTCACAAAGAAGGATGCACCCTCAAATGGAAGCGTCCCAAGGACGACGGCGGCGAGCCCATCGAGGCGTACCTCGTGGAGAAGTACGACACCGAGACTGGCACCTGGCTGCCCGTCGGGAAGACGCATGGCAATGTGCCAGAGATGGAGGTGAGGGACTAGATAGAGAGTTGGTGAAAAGATACAGATAAATTTATTCGCGAGTATGGTTACAATACAGGTGATACAGATAGGTTATGTTGGATCAGTCAGAGCAGATAATGTGCCAGAGATGGAGGTGAGAGAGTGGAGATAGTGGGACTAGTTGGTGGTAAAAGAAAAAAGATAAATCTATTCGCAAATATAGGTGATACGGATACGTTATGTTGGATCAATCAGAGCAGATAAAAAAAGAGGTTCTCAATGCTTTGATTTGTTACCTTAGAGCTTTGGACTCAATGATCCGGTTTTGTTGATTATTTTTTAATTTAACGTGAAATAACTGTCTTTTGGTCCTAGAAGTTTCATAACATTAGGTTGAGTTGTTTTTATTTAAAGTCGGTTGAATGCTTTGTTTTTAAATATTATTAAATAATTTTATGAGTTACGTCAGCCATACATGACAATGTTCCCTGTTTTAATAGTGAAGGCACAAGTTACTGCATATTTTGTCAAATCATTAAAATACAACTTTGTTCACCAGGTCGATGGCTTGACCCCCGGCCACGAGTACAAGTTCCGCGTCAAGGCTATCAACAAGGAAGGCGAGTCGGAGCCGCTTGAAACATTCGGCTCTATCATCGCCAAGGATCCCTTCAGTAAGTATAATTAATAAATGTAAAAATTCTACCATCAATAAGTTTTTAGCGTAATAAAACCTCTTTGGTTCCTTTAATGACTCTTTGTTGCAAGGATGTAAATTTAGTTTCTATGAAAAATACATCCACTGAACGTTTTTTTTTAAGATACAAGAATATCACTTGTTTTAACATTGCGTTTTTTTTGGTTTCAATCTTACACTATACTGTAATTGGTTTTTCACCGTTGTAATTAAATAAATAAAATAAATACTAAGTTCCACATCACGTTTAAGTTTTTAACTTGATATTCTCGTTGGATTTGTAGCTATATAGCTAATTTGACTTCTCCCCCCAGCAATCCCCGACGCCCCTGGCGCGCCGGTCCCGGACGACTGGTCGGCCAGCCACGTGGACCTCAAGTGGGAGCCGCCGCTGTCCGACGGCGGGTCACCCATCATCGGCTACATCGTCGAGAAGAAGGACAAGTACAGCCCGCTGTGGGAGAAGGCCGTCGAGACACACACGCCCACACCCACTGCTACTGTCAATGGGTAAGTGGGAAATATTATTTATTTATTAGTACAGTGGTAAAAATGTATGTCTAAGTAGGAAACAGTAATTTATTGATTTTATAAAAAAACAATAAATTACTGCTTCCGCTTACGGTTGAGCGAAAGGGACTGCTAAACTTCTACTGACTAAAACCCACCCTTGTTTTCCTTTACCCTTCGTGTACCGGAGCCACTGTTACCCTTTTATACAATCCCGCTGCCCTTTTTTTTTTTTTTTTTTTTTTTACGGGGTGAAACGCTAATGTCTTCAACCCACGTCGAGGGCACGGCGTGGGGATATGTCGGACTTCCACCGACTAAAAACACCCCGGGCCCCTTCTACTGCTTTAGCCAGGGTCACGGGATCGCTCGCGCATGCTCTGCGCGACTCTGGCTGGCAGAACAAATATCACCTTGAAGTTATATTATATGTAGCGTATTAAAACCCAAGATAATGAGTGTGTAAAATTAACCTTTAAATTCTTCCACAGCTTGATCGAAGGCAACGAGTACCAGTTCCGAGTGATCGCCATCAACAAGGCCGGCCAGAGCAAGCCCTCGGAGGCCAGCAAGAACTTCGTGGCCAAGCCTCGGTTCTTGGCTCCGAAGATCGACAGGAGACACCTCCGGGATGTCACCATCTCCGCCGGCTCCACGCTGAAGATGGAGGCCGCCATCACCGGAGAACCAGCCCCGGCTGTTGAATGGAGGTCAGTTATATCAATCAATCAATTTAGCCCATCATACTCCGAGCTGGACATAGTTCTTCCCCAAATTGCGCTAATCCCGGACCTGTGTGATAGCTACCTTTTGAAAAGTGATCAGTCCAACGAGCTGAACCAGTAATATACTATTTTAAAGAAACAATTACGCAATTTAGTGACATACATACGATTAGTGAAAGCATTTTCATATAATGTAATGCATGTTAGTGTCACTGAGTTAATATTTTGCTACATCTTTGTATGCTGATTGTGAATGTATATAAATCACAATGATGATTAAATTATTTCAATGCGCAACTAGAGCCCATCGGCTTAACGTTTTGAAAGTGCCTGGAAAACGACCTACTTGAAATAAAAACTTTTGATTTTGCATCAGTACCGATAATGACGAAATCATTACCGACTAGTTTGTGAAGGACTCAGCAAGTGAATTTAACTAAATTTTATAATACAGAAATTCATAAAAATACCTTTTTACGTGTTTAACAATATTTTTTCCAAACAGATTCCAGAACATGCCTCTTCGTCCATCCAAGGCGGTGATGATCGACAGCCCCGACTACTTCACGAAGCTGGTCATCCGTCCAGCTCGTAGAGACGACTCGGGTGAATACACCGTCACCGCAGTCAACTCCAGCGGTAAAGACACGGTTACCGTCAAAGTATTGGTCACTGATAAGCCGATGAAGCCGGAAGGACCTTTACAGGTAAGATATGTTTTTAAAAGTAAGTCTATTTATCCAACTTGTTCATGATTGTCAGCCCAGAATTCTATACGAAGGTTTTTGCCTGTAGTCAGACTGTTGAATATTACTGAAAATTAAGTAAGTGAATAATGATATGACATGTCTGTCAAATGGATGTATTCAGTATCTTTACACACATTACGATGTTACTGTATTACTACGACAAAAAAAAATGAATATAGAATGCAAAATCTACCAATTAAATTTCTTAATTCTAACGGTGCTCTGTTGATTTTGAAATAAATTAGAATTATAATTTCTAAAATGAATATAATTACTTTTAATCACGATAACTTCTACCTAACGTAAATTGTGCTACATTTTTTTTCACCAGCAGTCATCAAAACTCCCTACTTATAAAACTCAACAACTAATTAAACACCACATACACAAAATCTAATCCTCACCATCCCCCACAGATCTCGGACGTCCACAAGGAGGGCGCGACTCTCAAATGGAAGCGCCCCAAGGACGACGGCGGCGCCCCCATCGAGTACTACCAGGTCGACAAGCTCGACACCGAGACCGGCTGCTGGGTGCCCTGTGCGAGGTCGGATGAACCTAGTAAGTGTTGCACAGATATCATTACATAGATATAGACTGCTGTCTTGGAGAATTTGAAATATAGTAAAACATGTTCTGTGATATTTGTTGATATGTGCTTGATGGTTGTCTCAAATGTCTAACGATCAATATCCGTGTAGTCTATAGAGTATATTTCTTTTCTGAAGTATTACTTCATTTCAAGTAAAGGGCGAACTGAATTAGCAGGACGGTATTAAAAAAAATATCACTTCTGTTTTCTTAATAATTTCGGACAGGAATGATAGCAAACGTTAAACTCATACGATTGCAGACATGGTGAAAGTCGTAATAAGAACAGTAACTAGCTACTCTTTATTATTTTTAACTTAAATGCTACTGCAATCGCCTTAATAGAATAGCATCCAGCTTCAAGTATACATACTGTTTACTAGTTACTAATGTAACTTTATTCTTACTTCCCTTTACAGAGTGTGACGTCACCGGCTTGACTCCCGGAAAGGAGTACAAGTTCCGCGTGTCCGCCGTGAACTCGGAGGGCGAGTCTGAACCATTGACTTCGGAGGAGTCTATCATCGCCAAGAATCCCTTCGACGAACCTGGTTAGTATACGTAACAAATAGAAAAGACATTGATCAAGAATATATGTTGTTAAAGTTAGATTGAACTATTTCAATATTAGAGAAAATAAAAAGAAATTGAAATGACTGTGGAAAGTTTTGCACTAAATATTTTTTTTTATTTACATGAAATGAAATTATTACATACATTTTTTATACTTCGTTTTGGCATTACTTTTTGATCCCATTAGGTACCACAATTTTAATTGCATTTAACGTTTTCCAAAAAGCATTCTACAAAAATGATAAGAAAATAGTTTTACCCTGTTCCAAAGTAAAACAAAACCTCATTACGTTTTACATTAAATATTGAAACAACAAAAATCTAAATCAATATTCTCTCCCACCACAGGCGCACCAGGAACACCCTCCGTCACGGACTGGGACAAGGACCACGTGGACCTCAAGTGGAGTCCCCCGAGGGAAGACGGCGGAGCCCCCATCGAGGCCTACATCGTGGAGAAGAAGGACAAGTTCGGCAACTGGGAGAAGGCCGTCGAGGTGCCCGCGGATAAGACCACCTGCACTGTGCCCGATCTGATTGAAGGACAGACTTATGAGTTCAGGTTGGTAGAATAATAATACTAGCGTATATACTTGCCCACTGCTGGGCAGAGGCTACTTCCCGTATAGGATGGTTTTGAGCATTGATTTTGTTGGTAATATAACCTTACATTAAATTGACTTACCACCAGATTCAGGCTAGTCAACTAGTGACTTTCGAAAATGATCCTGCCTGGAAAAGGTTGACAACAAATACTTTTGATCAATTACAGCACTATCCGTCGGATCAATAGACGGATCCAATATCATGGATATTGGATAAATGCTTAAGAAAATACGTGTTTTATTGACGTTTCAAAAACTGAGCTTATATTCATGTGGTCTTTGATGATCTTAAAAATAGTCTGGAAAGGAAATTCTTATGGACTTTGATGTATAAAGTTAAGCTGCTCAGTGCAAGGTGACTTAAGTTTATAAGTCAGAAAAAAAAGCAGTTGATGTCGTATAAAGCAATGACCTTATAAGTCTTAAAACAAGAATTTATTTTCCTATCTGCTTGTTTTCTTAGCTTTCTAAATATGCTCATTCAACCAACAGAGTCCGCGCAGTCAACAAGGCTGGCCCCGGCGAGCCAAGCGACAGCACTCACCCGATCGTCGCCAAGCCCAGAAACCTGGCGCCCAAGATCGACAGGACCAACCTCATCGATGTCAAGATCAAGGTCGGACAGAAGTTCGGCTTTGATGTCAAGGTGAGTTAGCTGCCATGCTGATGTGTATGTTTTTTGTAAAATTGACTTTATTTGAGGTGTGAAAGGTTCAGTTTTAATTTGGCTAAAAAGTTGGTTTGATAAAGGGTCCATTGGGGATATAGATGTGTATTGTCATATTTATACCTGAAATTGGTATCTAAATGATTTGAATTCCTATTTAGACTAATTGTTAATGCTTTGCAATAGCAATAGAATCAGTTTTCGATTTGTTCAGCATCAATGCAAAAATCTAAGAATACATGAATTAACTCTGCAAAATTGAAAAAAGATCACTTGTTTTAAATTTTAATCTTTATCATCTATCTCTATCGACAATAAGTTTTACTAGTAATCATAAAATTTTATTCACGCTAACATGGATCAAAACAGTAAGTAACAACAAAATCCTAACTTAACCAAACAAACCAACAACAATAATAAACCAATCTAAATTGACCCCAGGTATCCGGAGAACCGATGCCCGAGACCAAATGGTTCCTTGCCAAGAAGGAGGTCAAGTCGGGTGGTGACGTTAAAGTGCAACACTCGGACTACAACACTAAGATCAACTGCAAGTCCGCGAGGCGAGGTGATAGTGGTCGCTACACTATTACTGCTGAGAACAGCAATGGAAAGGATGTGGCCGAAGTCGAAGTTATTGTATTGGATGTGCCTAGCCCGCCTGGAGGACCACTCAAGGTTTGTTGCTATATTCTACTAATATTATAAAAGTTTATATGTATGGATGTTTGTTCCTTTCATGCAAAACGGATGGTTGAACGGATTTAAATGAAACTTGGTGTACAATGATATTTTATAACCAGGATTGACACATAGTTTGTCTGATTTTATATTCCCTGGGGATTATTTTCCATTTGTAGCGGGCGGGCCCATCGGCTATTTACTTTATACCTAATTGTACCTATATTTTGATGACAGAATCGTGATTGAATTGTTTTAATCTTATGCCAATTTATTTAATAGATTTTTTTTTTCGATCTATTTATTAATTCATATTGTTGCAGTGTGTGCATTAGTGGACAGAGACATAATTAATATTATGTTAAATTTTTTAAGCGACTTTAAATTGACATCCTTTTTTATTACATTTGCTTCATTCAAAGTCAAGACCTTTTAATAAATTCTAGTTTATTACAAACGTCGCTAGTTTAAAAAAAAACAATTTACTTAACCATTCATTTGTCAATTGTAGGTAAAACCCTCCTAAAACTTCCTCGAAAAACTCGATTTATTTTGAATCCTCTCTCCAGGTATCAGACGTCCACGCAAACGGCGCCAAGCTATCCTGGAACCCGCCCTCAGACGACGGCGGCCAGCCCATCGAGAAGTACGTGGTGGAGCGCATGGACGAGGCCACGGGCCGCTGGGTCACCGCCGGCGAGACCGACGGGCCCAAGACCAGCCTCGCCGTCGACGGCCTCACCCCCGGACACAAGTACAAGTTCAGGGTCCGAGCTGTCAATAGGTCTGTATCTAAGATTATTTATTTTTTCGAGATTGAAACTTAATTTAGACCCTTTTGAAACATAATCCGCTTTTTGAAATATAATCCACAAATGTCCCACTTCAAGCCAAAGTATTTAAAAAAAACTATGAATTCTATAATGCTTAATAACACAAAGCCAAAGTATGCTGGTAATTAATTCCCTTCTATTTTATCTGTATGCGACAGATTAAAAATAGTTTTTTTTTATTATTTTGTATGTGCATGAATATTTTTTAATTTAATAACATGTGATTGATATTACTTTTACTAATAAAACTATTTAAATAAAAATAAATCTTTAAATCAGAACTCCCAATAGCTAACCTATAAGACCTAACCAAGTAATATAAGACTAATGTACCAATATTATTATAATACGATTGTAATTTCAGTATGAAACGCAAATAAAATTATTACTTGCGCGTTCAATCGTACTGATCAAACGTGGCGATAGTAAAGATAGATTATTAAAGAAAAAGCCAACAAGTTCAAAAACATCATCTATATTGTCCCCTTTATTGAATGAAAATCTCAAACAATATTTTTTATTCCAGGCAAGGCAAGTCCGAGCCCCTCACCACACCACACGCCACTGAGGCCAAGAATCCGTTCGACGTCGCCGGCAAGCCTGGCACGCCCAAGATCAAGGACTTCGACAGAGACTTCGTCGAACTCGAATGGACCCGCCCACAGACCGATGGTGGATCTCCAATCACCGGCTACGTCATCGAGAAGAAGGACAGGTTCGCTCCCGACTGGGAGGAATGCGCACAGATCGAAGGTGACGTCACTACTGGCAAGGTCCCAGACCTCATCGAAGGCAACACCTACGAGTTCCGCGTCCGCGCCGTCAACAAGGCCGGCAAGGGTGAGCCCAGCGATGGCACCGCCCCGCATCTCGCCCGGCCCAAGAACCTTGCTCCCAAGATCGACAGGAACTTCATGTTCGACATTAAGGTCAAGGTTGGAGCTAACTTCGAGCTCGACGTGCCGGTCGCTGGTGAACCCACTCCTACCAAGGAATGGTTCAATGGTGATAACCTCGTCATGAACAGTGACAGGATTAAGATCGTAAACGACACGCACAGCACAAAGATTCGCGTCATTGACGCCAAGAGGGCTGACACTGGTGTGTACACGCTTAAGGCGAGGAACATCAATGGCACAGACTCTGCTACAGTTAAGATTACCGTCATGGACGTACCCACGCCGCCTGAAGGCCCGCTCCGCGCTGACGACATCACCAAGTCCGGCTGCACGCTGCGCTGGAGGCCGCCTAAGGATGACGGTGGAAGCGAAATCTCGCACTACGTCGTCGAGAAAATGGACCAAGAAAACATGCGCTGGATCCCAGCCGGTGAGGTACAGTCCTGCAGCATCAGGATTGACCACCTCATCGAAGGACACGACTACAACTTCAGAGTCCGCGCCGTCAACAAACACGGCGAGTCTCAACCACTCACCGGACAGGAACCTATCACTGCCAAGGACCCTTACGGAACCCCAGACAAACCAGGAACACCTGTTGTCAAGGACTGGGACAAGGACCACATGGACCTCGAATGGGTTCCACCAAAGAAGGACGGTGGATCTCCAATCACCGGCTACATCATCGAGGCTAAGAAGAGGTACGGACCTTGGGAGGTCGCTGCTACCGTACCTGGTAACAAGACCACTGCCACCGTGCCTAACCTTCAAGAAGGTGAAGAATACGAGTTCAGGGTCATCGCTGTCAACAAAGCCGGAAACGGTGAGCCTAGCGATGCTTCCACACCACAGGTGGCGAAGGCCAGGTTCTGCGCGCCACACTTCGACAAAATGCTACTCGCAGACAAGACTGTCAAGGCTGGCCAGAGGATCCAATACGAGATCCCGATAGAAGCTTCACCTAAGCCGACAGTCGAATGGCAGATCAACGGCAAAGTGGTTCATCCTTCAGACAGGATCGATATTCAGATATTGCACAACAGGGTCATTCTAGACATTCCATTCTCCGTCCGCGCTGATGGAGGCGTTTACAAGCTGACCTTGAAGAACGATCTTGGAGTTTGCTCCGCTGCAGCTCAAGTCACTGTTCTTGACAGACCATCGAGGCCCGAGAAGCCTCTGGTTGTCTCTGACGTCACTAAGGAGTCATGCTCGCTCACATGGAAGGTACCACTGGACGACGGTGGTTCACCCATCCTGCACTACGTTATTGAGAAGATGGATCTGTCTCGTGGTACATGGTCCGATGCTGGCATGAGCACGTTCCTGTCCCACCAGATAACCAGGCTGATTCACATGAAGGAATACCTGTTCAGAGTTAGCGCTGTCAACGCTATCGGTCAGTCTGAACCATTAGAATTAGACCGTGCTATTGTCGCTAAGAACGAATTCGACGAGCCTTCCGCTCCTGGCAAACCTAAAGCCACTGACTGGAGCAAGAGCCACGTTGACCTCGAATGGGACAAACCCAAATCTGATGGTGGTTCGCCAATCACTGGCTACATCATTCAGAAGAAGGAGAAGGGCAGCCCATACTGGGTGAACGCCGTCCATGTTCCTCCTAGCAAGACCAAGGCCACAGTACCAGATCTTACCGAAGGCCAAGACTACGAGTTCCGCGTGATTGCGGTCAACCAGGCCGGACAATCCGAGCCCAGTGAGCCTTCTGACATCATCACTGCTAAGGACAGATTCGTCGCACCTAAGATTCTCACACCTCTTAAGGAGATCCGCATTAAGGCTGGACTTATCTTCCACTGCGACATTGACTTCATTGGAGAACCTATTCCTGAAGTTACATGGACTTGTGATGGCAAACCGGTTGTTGCTAACGAGAGGACAACAGTGACATCTGTTGGACACCACACTATTGTACACACGGTCAACTGCAAGCGCTCAGACGCTGGCAAGTACCACCTGAAACTGAAGAACGACTCTGGTACTGATGAGGGAACCTTCGAGGTCATCGTTCTCGATGTGCCCGCCCCACCAGAACCTCCATTCGTTTACGAGGAAATTACAGCGCAATCTGTCACGTTGTCATGGAAACCACCTAAAGACAACGGCGGCAGTGAGCTTACTGCTTACGTCATTGAGAAGCGTGACTTGACGCACGGTGGTGGATGGGTACCAGCTGTTACCTACATTAACCCGAAGTTCAACCACGCGACTGTACCGCGCTTGTCTGAGGGCACGAAATACGAATTCAGAGTGTTCGCTGAAAACTTGCAAGGACGCTCTGAGCCTCTGACCATTGACAAACCAATCATTGCCAAGAACCAGTACACAGTACCCGGCAAGCCTGGAAAGCCAGAGCTGGTCGCTGCAGACAAGGATCACATTAACATCAGATGGTCTTCGCCAATCTCGAACGGAGGATCCAACATTATTGGATACGATATCGAGAGGAGGGACAAGGCTACTGGCCGCTGGATCAAGATGAACAAGGAACCTGTCAGGCTCAACGAGTACAACGACGACAGGGTACAGGAAGGTCACCAGTACGAATACAGAGTATCGGCTGTTAACGCCGCCGGTCCTGGACAGCCTTCTGATGAATCCAACGTATTCATTGCCAAGCCAATGAAGGAGAGCCCGAAACTGAGGTTAGACCACCTCATCGGCAAGAAGATCAAGGTCCGCGCTGGCGAGCCAATCAATATCAACATTCCAATCAGCGGTGCGCCCACACCCACCATCTCATGGCACAAGGGATCCGTTCCTCTTGTACCGTCTCACAGATTGTCTGCTGAGACCAAGAACGACGAGACGAAACTCTGCATTGAGAAGTCCGTTCGCGAGGACGCTGGTAAATACACCATCACAGCATCCAATGCTCATGGCAAGGATTCCGCTGACATTGAAGTCATTGTTGTCGATAAACCTGGAGTGCCTAAAGGACCTCTTCTCTGCCAGCCAGTCACACACGACGCTGTCAGCCTATCTTGGCAGCCGCCCACTGATGACGGTGGTAGCGAGATCACTGGCTACGTTGTTGAAGTTGCTGAGTTTGGACTCAACGACTGGCGCACAGTTGCTGGCTTCTGTCCTAAATGCTCATTTACTGTTAAGAATTTGACCGAAGGCAAGAAATACATCTTCAGAGTACGTGCTGAGAACTTGTACGGAGTATCTGACCCCTTGGAGAGCAAGCCTATTCTGGCGAAGTCGCCATTCGACCCGCCGGATGCACCAGACACACCCAAGATCGCTGGTTACAGCTCAACCAGCTGCTCTCTGGAATGGGAACCACCAGCGAACTGCGGTGGCAAACCCATCACTGGATACTATGTCGAGAAGAGAGAGCGTGGTGGTGACTGGGTCAGGGTTAACAACTACCCAACACCAAACACATGCTACACTGTATCTGACTTGCGTGAGGGTAACCGCTACGAGTTCCGCGTCATCGCCGTCAACGAGGCCGGACCTGGCAAACCCAGCAAGCCTACTGAACCGATCACAGCACAGACACAGCGCCTCAAACCGAGCCCGCCGGAAGCGCCCAAACCAGACAGAGTCACCAAGGACTCTGTTACACTGTCCTGGAGGCCACCCAAGAGCGACGGTGGAGCTAAGATCAAGGGATACATCATCCAACAGAAGGGCAAGGGCGACAAGGACTGGAAGGATGTCAACGACGTACCTACTCCAAGCCTCGTGCACACAATACCTAACCTCAAGGAAGGTGCTGAGTACCAGTTCAGGGTCATCGCCGTCAACGAAGTCGGAAGGTCAGACCCGAGCAAGCCAACAACTGATATTACTATCGCCGAACAGCCCAACAAACCATGCATGGACCTCGGTGGAGTCAGAGACATTACTGTACGCGCTGGAGAAGACTTCTCCATTCACGTACCATACACTGGCTTCCCGCAGCCTACCGCTTCATGGTTCGCTGATGACAACCTTCTTGACGTTGAAGGCGATTCTAGAATATTCCAGAAGATCACACCTGAGTCTGCTTCACTGGTTGTCAAGAACGCCAAGAGGTCAGATGGTGGACAATACCGCCTGCAACTGCGTAACCCATCTGGCTTCGACACAGCTACGATCAATGTCCGCGTGCTCGACAGGCCCGCTAAGCCTGAGAACCTGCGCGCCGACGAGTTTGAAGGCGAGGCCCTCACATTGTACTGGAACCCGCCCAAAGACAATGGCGGCGGCGAGATTACGAACTACGTCGTTGAGAAACGCGAAGGCCGCACTGCCAACTGGACCAAGGTATCCGGCTACGTCACCACTCCGTTCCTACGCGTAAAGAACTTGACTGTAGGTAGGGACTACGAGTTCAGGGTTATGGCTGAGAACCAGTACGGTCAGTCCGACCCAGCCCAGACCACTGAGCCGATCAAGGCTAGGCATCCATTCGACCCGCCTGGCGCGCCTGGAGCTCCTCGCTCCGTGGAGACCACAGAGTCGTCCATCACCATCACCTGGACGAAGCCGCGTCACGACGGAGGATCTCCAATCACAGGCTACGTCGTCGAAAAGCGTCTCATCACTGAAGACAAATGGACGAAGGCATCTCACGCACACATTCCCGACACTACCTACAAGGTGACTGGTTTGATCGAAAACCATGAGTACGAGTTCCGCGTGTCGGCTATCAACGCCGCGGGTCAGGGACCATGGTCTGCCAGCTCTGACGCCATCAGGGCCTGCGCACCACCCAACTCGCCGAAGATCACCAGCGATCTCAGCCTCAGGGACATCACTGTTATTGCTGGAGAGGAGATCAAGATCACTGTGCCGTTTACTGGCAACCCGAGGCCGAAGGTGAGGAAAAACATTTGGCTACGTAAAAAAAAATTACTTCATTTTGAATAACTCAGAAAAATATTGACTAGTTCTATTTCTTAGCTGCCTTATTAATTATAGCATAAGGAACTAGAACAAATTCTTATTACTTTTCTGCTAAGGATCGGTTAAAACATTTTGCAAAAAAAAAACATATTTTTTTCGCATCAATCCCAGCTATCATAAATTTCTCATCATCCCCAATAATCTTTATTCTCCCTAACCAGGTATCATGGATCGTGAACAACGAGGAAGTTTTCCCGGACAAACGCATCCGTTTTGTGACGTCTGACGTGGACACGGTGTTCCACAACTCGCCCGCCAAGAGGTCCGACACCGGGTCCTACACTATTCAGCTGGTTAACAGCGAGGGATCCGACAGTGCTACATGCAGGGTATGTTGTGTTTGGTTTTATTTATGATGCTTATTTTGTTGACCACTTTGTGGATTTGTTGTAATTTTGTTGAAATTGAAAGGGATCTAGTATGAAGAATTTGTTATTTGGCTGTCGTATCCATTTGTAAACTAAAAACCATTGTTTCCCACTCGGAAACAATGGTATTTACTTTTTGGTATAAGTACTGTACTGTTATGGCATACGAAAAGCGACAGATTAAAGGAAAACTTACTGAGTCCCTTTCGATTTATATTAACTGCAAAAAATCATGAATGATACATCTTTGAATCTTGCCTTAAGTCCACAAAAAATCAAATTCCTAACCCCAGTAACTATAAATTGACTAGTAGGTACAATTATTTTTTACCCTACTTGCGAACCAAATAAATAACCATAATATCTCTTTATCGTCAGGTACTGGTAGTAGACAGGCCATCGCCGCCTGTAGGACCACTAGACGTGTCTGACATCACGCCGGACACGTGCACGTTGTCATGGAAACCGCCGCTCGACGACGGTGGCTCCCCCATCACCAACTATGTTGTTGAGAAGATGGATAACAGCGGAGTAAGTATACTTTACGAAGTATTTAATATTTAGATTTTACTTTTGATGGAAAGTCGAATATTTTGGTTCTCTCGACACTGGTCTGGCTTTTACTTGGTTGAATGTAAATTGTGTGGAAGATTTTTGAATTGTTAGATTCGGTCTCACCGTTGGCCTTGTTGGGCACAAAAAGGCTATAAAAAATTTATATTTGTGAAAGTGTTTAAAGTGGATTATTAATAATCTAGTAAAATAATTCATTGAAAACAATGTAATTTTCTTTTTCTTTGTATGAACAAAATTGATTGATTTAAAACTCTTTCTGCATAGCTAGAAACTAATTGGTCATTCAATAAAGGTCGTGTAGAAAAAAAAGAAATTTGGAAAACGTTATTTTTCAACTGTTACTTTAAGAACTTGTATTAATGTATTTTTTTACTTTAGGTATGGTCGAAGATCTCATCATTCGTCCGCAACTGCCACTACAACGTCATGGGACTGGAACCGAACCGCAAATACTGGTTCAGAGTACGTGCTGAGAACCAGTACGGAGTATCTGAGCCATTGACGCTTGACGATGCTATTACTGCCAAGGTATGTACCATAATTAAACCTTTAATTAACAAAATACTGAATAAGTAAACTTGGTGAAAACTATTTGGAAATCTACTCGAAAATAATGATGATTGTCATAACCCGTAGCTTTTTTTCACGAGCGACTGATAAAATCGATTGTTCGGTTCGAAGAAGTCTCTGGTGGCTTCACATTCAAATTCAAGTGTAAATTCTAAATATTAGTTAATTAAAAAATAGTCTATCGCAGCAACGAAACGAACAATTATCCATTATCTTGAATCACAAACATTCAAATCAGAGCAAAAAGACACCGAGGTTCAGAACAAGTTGCTGTCTACCACACAAAGACTTGTCTTTTCTTGGATAGAACTCACGACACGTGTGATTTTGGAGTTATACCACTCCGCAATAAATGCGTTCAAAGTGTCTGATATTCTAATGTAATGACCGGTGAAAAACCTACAATAGTGTCATAATCTTGGACACGTTTTTATAAAATCTACTCTCAAACCCTAATCTTAGACATGTTTCGTGCTCACGTTTCATATGAAATTTGCCATCAAACCAAAGAAAAAAGCAACTAATAGCACCCAATCTTCAACAGTTCCCATTCACGATCCCGGACGCGCCGGGCGTGCCCCGCGTGACGGACTGGGACGGTTCCAGCGCGACCCTCATCTGGGACAGGCCGCGCTCGGACGGCGGCGCCCGCATCCAGGGATACAAGCTCGAGTTCCGCGACGTCCAGGACGGCGTCTGGAACAGTGCCGATTATCTCGTCAAGGACTGTACTTACCAGGTGAGTTGTTTTACTGATATTAGGGAAGGATTCTTGCATTAGGTTACAAAGAAAAGGTATAAGGTGTTAAGGTTACTAAAGGAAAACAAGCCTGAGTGTACGTCTTGCATGTTTTAAGTTCAGAAGATCAACAAAAATCATAAACAATTTATCTCTAGGATCCTAGTTGATGAAAATTTTGAGTAACTGTAGTGTTTAATCTTCTAGCGAAAACTGAATGAAAATGAATAAAAGTTCGAACAAAGGCTTGCAGTTTTACGAACAAATTCTTATTCTTACCTGATCTCACTTATGGTAAAACAAAGGTCTGTCTTGGACAAATTATCTTAAAGTTGACAATTCAAGTGAACTTACTGACATGAACGTGATTTCTCTTACATTTTCTGAATTCCTCCACTCGAAATATGCATGCACTAAATTAAACATTATATCTTCTATCCCAGGCATACAACCTGGAACCAGGCCACGAGTACGAGTTCCGTGTCCGCGCCAAGAACGCGGCCGGCTGGAGCAAGTACTCGTCCAGCTCGCAGCCGTTCAAGGTGCGCGGGCGCAGCAACCCGCCCGCCCCGCCGCGAGCGCCCAGAGTGCTGCGCGTGGGCAAGAACTATGTCGACCTGTCTTGGGATCCACCTGCGCATGATGGAGGTATGGACTGCAATTGAGATTTGTTTTATGGTTTGAATACTAGAAATATCTATATAAGCGGTTGGTAGTATATGGGCTCTTCGTTATTAGATAATTAAATGTGTACAAGAGGATTAATATATGAGGTATATGTAGGTACGAAATTACTTTTTGCTTAAGTATGGTTAGTGTACGATACTTCTCGATTAGAACATTGAAATTACTAAAGGCAATATAGCCAAGAATTATAAAATCGTAATCAGTAAAATTCTACGAACTTGGACAACGTAATCCACCACATATTCCCTGTATACAATCTAAGAGAAAAGTACGAGTAATTGGATAATTCTCCTTATTGACCACAACTCATCATAATCGTCACTTTAACCCCAGGTTCTCGCGTAACCGGCTACATCATCGAGCGGCGCGACGTCGGCAGCTCTGTCTGGATCAAGTGCAACGACTACAACGTGCAGGACACGACCTTCACCGCGCTCAACCTCAACGAGAAGGCTGACTACGAGTTCAGGATTGTCGCTGTGAATGCTGCCGGTGAGTGACGACTGACGCAAATCAATATAACAATAAGTAACCGTTCTGGATAACTTCTAGGGTAGTCATATCTATTAGGATAAACATCGAAAAGAAAATTTTCGTAAATTATCGTTTACCTGGACAGGGGATGAACTCCGAACGGGGGTAGATTCCATAACTACTCTAACCCTTTAAAATACTTCAAAAAGCGTGGAGGAACATTTTTGCAAAATATTGACAAAAATATTATTTTTTGTTGCACAATTTCATACTTTGTGGCAGCAAGTAGTTCTTCGTCATTTTTTAATTCTCGCATCGTGGTGGTGTGGGATAAACCATTCACACATGGTCATTACTGTTAATGTTGTAAGACAATCATAAATCACATATATTAATTTGTAGCTTCCGATATTTGTTCACATATGCCTATTACTGTCAATACTCAATCATTTATTGCATTCCATATGTAACAGATATGGTACAAAAAATAACAGTTACAGATCAATATGGACCCTGTTGGGCACGCAAAAGTTTAGGAGAGAGGAAGAGGGCAGAATATCAATTTAGTCAAATTAATATTGTTATAAATTTTTAAGTCTTGAGACAATCATCAATCACTAATATTAATATCTAACTCCCAATATTTATTCGCAGGCAAATCCGAGCCGTCCAGCTGCACGACCCCGGTCCGCACCGGCGAGGAGCTGGGCGGCACGAAGCCGGAGTGGGTGAAGCAGCTGCCGGTCACGCTGTACGCGCCGCTGGGCCGGCCCTATACGCTGGAGTGCGTGGCCACCGGGAACCCCGTGCCCACCGGCCGCTGGCTCCGGAACGGCAGGGAGCTGGTGCTCGGGACCAGGTGGGTAGCAGACACTCATATACCAATTGGTTGGCCTATTGGTCTAGTAGGTAGTAGCCCTGACTGCTATATCGAAGGTCGTGGGTTCGATTCCCAACCAGGAGGAATTTGTGAGATGAGCATGCTCCTTTGTTCTATCTATAACTGCGTGCAATTTATGTATTTAGAAAAAAAAAATCTGTTTATTAGACAAAAGTTGTCAGGACTCCTGAATTCCAAGCATTTTAGATGACTGCTCAATCCAGAACATTTTTACATGGAAATAAACTTGCGCAGCAGTGGAATATTTTTGAATATATATATCTTTCAGATTCATCTCGGAGTCCCGCGAAGGCACGCTGCGGCTGAACATCACATCCGCCGCGGAGGCCGACGAGGGTGACTACACGTGCGAGGCCGTCAACAACATCGGCTTCATCTACTGCACTGGACATCTTAAGATCGGAAGTGAGTAGATATACTAACTTTAATGTTACGGCTTACGACATTGATGAGCTGAAATTGAATAATTGGAATAATTTTGTCGACCAAATCGATTTGTTGTTTGAAGTACTGTATGTATAAGTGCATTTACTGTGGGAGTCCGTTATAACTGGTTGTGTGTTATAAGTTTGTATTGTGTATATAGGCACACAATGTAGTTTACTTGGTAAATTTTCATTTATGTAAAAGTAAGAAAATTAAGATATAGTTTACCATACTTCTTCTTTTTTATGGTATTCAAATCTCTCCTATATTTCTTTCAATATCGGGGTATAAACATGTTTCCTCACATTCTAAATACACCAATCATCCCAGACCCGCCACGCATCACCCGCCTGCCCGGTGACCTCCACCTTCCGGAGCACGACAACACCAAGATCAAGATCCTGTACACCGGCGACCAGCCCGCCGACGTGGTCCTCACCAAGGACGGCCACAAGCTGTCCGAGTCTGCGCACTTCAAGTACACAGTGTTCGATGATTATATCCTCATCTTCATTAAGGATATCACTAAGGATGATATGGGTGAGTTGGTTTTGTGCGTTTTAAGAAGGTTTTATTGGTTTTTGGGTCTTTGATCTTTGTTTTTATTGATAGGAAAGCAATGTTTCGAAAAATTGCAAAGTTTAAAGACAGATTCAATAACAATAAATAAAGGTTTTGGACGTAGAGTAATGACTAATTTGGATTTCCTGCGGTAGTGTTTTTGCATTTGGATGACCACTATCATCAACTGACTTTTTATATTCAAAGAAAATATTAAGTAACGTGTAGATATAGTTCAAATCGTCTCACTTTAATATAAAAGTATTTTAACAAACATTATTTCAGTAAACTTATTAAATGGTATTTAAAAAATAATCTAACAATTTAATAATTCAACAACTAACCATAACTTAAAATTCCACAGGCATTTACAAGATCTCGATCAAGAACAACTCTGGTGAGACTTCAGACACGTTCTCAGTCACGGTCACCGGCCTGCCCGGACCTCCTCAAGGACCCCTGGAGACCTCAGACATCTCCCGTCACTCATGCACCCTCGCATGGAAGCCTCCCACTTACGACGGAGGACTGCCAGTCACTCACTACGTCATCGAGAGGAACGATATCTCCGGCACTGCCTGGATAACTATCGCGTCCTCCGTAAGGGATACCAAGTTCACTGTGCAAGGGCTGACTGAAGGACAGGAGTATAACTTCAGGATACATGCCGCCAATGAGAATGGTACTGGACCGGCCCTTGAGGGTGCTAACCCGATTAAGGTGAGTTTATTTAACACTGATTTCGTTCAAAGTAGTATAATATGAAATGTTTCTTTTGGACAAAAATTTATATCTAAAATATCCAGTGTATTTTGGCAGGTGTTTTTTTTCGATCAAGCATTATTACGAATAGCATTCCATATTACAATAAATTAAGCATTTAAGTGGTGACAAAATATTTTTATTAGGTTTTTGTTGATTCTGGTAAATCTGTTCTTTACATGACCAGATCAATATGTAATTTTTTCCAACTTTTCGCGTCTCTTGCTAAAATAATTTCGATATCAAGACTGTTCTTATTTCACAATTATGACGTTCCAAATGTGACCTTCCACAGGCCAAGGCACCTTACGACCCACCATCAGCTCCCGGCATCCCCAAGATCCTGGAGATCGGAGGCGACTTCGTTCACCTGGAATGGGACAAGCCCGAGAGCGATGGTGGAGCTAGAATACAAGGTAAAGTGAAACAAATACCTCAAAATTTTGAAGAAGGTTAGACTTATAAGACAAAATGTAATAATGTACCCTCAGAAAAAACACTATTCAGATAAGAAAATGGACTTTGGTGTTGGGAATCTTTTGACCTAAAGTATCATATGATTATCAAATTGACAAGGCTTTGGTTTTTACCCAAAACTCCTCATCTGAGACTGATTACTAGGTAAAAATAAGTTTAATTGCCTTTCCACTCAATTCAATTCAATCAACAGAAGAAGGGCAGGAAAGCATTTGCCTTCCAGTTCTCGGCTACGAGTACTTCTATAGGTCTATTTTTTTTTACTATCAAGAAGTATTTTAACGCCATCCCTTCCACAGGCTATTGGATAGACAAGCGCGAGGTCGGCAGTAACGCGTGGCAGCGCGTCAACCCGACCCTGTGCCTGCCGACACAGTGGAACTGCGCCAACCTCATCGAGGGCCGCCAGTACGAGTTCAGGGTCACCGCCCAGAACGAGGCCGGCCTCTCGCCGCCCAGCACCGCCAGCCAACAGGTCAAGGTCGTCGATCCTAAAGGTGAGGGGTACTAATTGACTTAGTAAAACAAACTGTGAATAGAGGATTATAGGCAAGGTTGTATCAAATATTTGACTTGGTACGAAAGGAAAAAAAATATGTTGTGTAATATTATTACTCCCTAAAATTTACAATACGACAATTATTACATAATATTATTATTATTGCAGCGGCTACACCGCCAGAGATCGTGAAGCCACTGAAGAATGCCAACTGCATCCAGTACCACAACGCTAAGTTCCAGTGCACCATCACTGGACAGCCGAAGCCAACCATCACGTGGTACAAGGGTGAGTTATACAGTTCTATTTTGATATATTTCTAAAAAGATCATTTATTTTAAATGCTCACAAGAAAAACCATGAATATCAGACGATTTAGAAGACATTAATAGTACTACTTATTATGAATGGTACTAATATAACAGTCCCCCTTAGGGACATGTACAATTATATGGCAAAGTCAGCATCATAGCGTAGTTTCACCATAGTGTCGTTCTTAATTCTATTCAATACTTTGTTGCATAATATGTTAAATGGGTGGACAATCATTAAGTAAGTTTTACAGCTCACTATGAACCCTGTCGGGTACAGCACAAGTATATTTTCTGGAATTGAGACAATAGTTTAGAAGATTCCACTGAGTTGACATCCTAAAAGTGCTGTAAAAAAATCGCAATAGGTACCACAATATATTCTAGAAGTACCTTAACATTTACATATTTGTACCCACAGGCGCTCGTGAGATAACCAACGGTCCTCGCCACCGCATCTGGAGCGAGGGCGACAACCACTTCCTGACCGTCATGGACGTGTTCGGCGAGGACGCGGACGAGTACGTCTGCCGCGCCGTCAACCGCGCCGGCGTCAAGAGCACGAGGGCTGAGCTGCTGATCATGAGTGAGTATACCTACAACACTAGTCATAATACTCCTTTGTGAATACAAAACTCAACTACACTAGTTCTTCTTTGTTGACACGAAAATTGTGTAGAGAGTAAATAAAGACCTCTAGATCGCAACTGTGTGTGTGAGTTATTCCACCATATAAATAATAGCGTAAATGTAATATATTCTCTGACCTGTTAACAGTTACTCTATTGTTTCAAGAAGTGACGCATCTTCATGATTGGCAAAAGACTTCAGAATCACGTGTTCGTGTCTAATTATTGTTGATATTTTCTAAATTATTGAGAGTATAAGAGAGTAGAAAGTAAAGAGATTAAGAGGGAAAGATACTTACTCTAGAATTTCAACATTATTTACTCTTTTTAACCACCATAATATTCCACCAACAGCCGCACCAAAACTGAACGTGCCACCACGGTTCCGCGTGACCGCGTACTTCGACAAGGGCGAGAACGTTGTCATCAAGATCCCCTTCACCGGTCACCCGGTGCCGAAGATCACGTGGGTGCGGGAGGGAGAGACCATCGAGTCTGGACACCACTACCACGTCGAGAGGAAAGGTGGGTTTCTAGTTTGAAGGCAGTTATTTCAGTTTTGAAGAGGAGGTTGAAGTTTAATGGTTATACTGTTAAAGTGCGTCGCTAGTAAGTTTATGCTTCTTGAGTTTGAAGGAGGAGGGACTCAATGAATAGACTTTTGTTCAACTCTTTTGCATTAAATAAAGAAACTTGAATTGTAGAAAAAAATGACAAGCCTTTTTATGAAAATATTCCCATTGACTGACGCAGTCTGCAGTGATATATTATAATGGTATAAATAAAATTAGCCTGTATTTTTCTACAAAAGTTTTATAAGTTAAGAACAGGAAAGATTTTCAATAATAACATTAAGTGACTATTTATCATCTTTACTATCTAATTTACCCTAATATGTTTATAACTCCTAACGCTTGATACATTTCAGAACGCCACGCGATCTTGACGATCCGCGACGCCAGCAAGCTGGACTCCGGCCCGTACAGGATCACGGCTGAGAACGAGCTCGGACAGGACTCCGCTACCATTAACGTTGAGATTAGCGGTAAGGGCTACATGAGGAATTACTATATTGACCTCAAGGCCTTAGTTACGGTCAGGCCAGTGTCTAGCCAGCTCGACTCTTATAGTTAAAAAGAGAAACAGTTTGAAACACGGCTGACGTCGAAAAGTCGGGTGAAATAGACAATAAACAATAGTAAAAAAACGATCTGTGTAGGTATACCTGTTCACAAAACAAAATTTTATTACGGATTTTGTATCACCCTCATAAATGGAATGACTATGTTTAAACTCTGATTTCGGATTCTTGTACATATTTCTAGACTATTTCGCTGTTTTCCATATTTCATCTGATTAATACTAAATTTTTGGAGTTTGCATTGCTGTTTACATTGCCTGAATTTTACTTTTGTTAAATTATATATAAAAGGAACTTCTAACATACCTGAATGGATTATCTGCCATAACACACTTAATAAACATAAATATTTTGCATTATGTATATGTTAATTATTTTTACCCCCTTCACCAGACCGTCCGGACCCGCCTCGCTTCCCAGCGGTGGACAACATCGGCGTGGACTCCCTGGCCCTCAGCTGGAAGGCGCCCGTCTGGGACGGCGGCTCCGACATCACCAACTACCTGGTCGAGAAGAGGGAACACCCCATGTCCAGCTGGATCAGGGTTGGAAACACCAGGTACGTTATAGATATCAATTTCAATTTCTATATTTGATGAGATTGATTGAGGAGCTTGTAAGCTATAACTGCATAATAAGTGAGTCGATCGCAGGTTAAGCTACGCATGACGCTGTTGTTCCGTAGACGGTTAATCTTTGTCATAGCAAGTACCTCCGTGATTCGGGAGGCACGTTAAATTGTGGGTCCCGGCTGTTAATCGTATATCTGTGATTGATTTATCAGGGTCTTTGCCGGTGTAGAATACTTATTTGCATTATATAGATGATGTTTAAAAATTAGACACGTACTGGCAATTTTCAGGTTTTCTCTTAATTTTGCAGTAGACTGCAAATAAAATAAGTGTACATTGGGGGGAGTTTTAAGTCACTTTCTTAACGTTTAAACTCATAATGCGTAGTTCAAAAATTTTGTAACTATGTTGAATACTATGAGAAAGAGTAGTATGAAAATAAAAAAATTGTACAGCTATCTTTTCTTGTTAGGAATGGATAGGTTATTGGGAAAGACGTATCGTTCATTTGCTACTCATGATTCAATAACATAACAAAACAATTGTAACACCGTTACAGCCTCATCGGCTACCTATAAACCCAATATCTAACAATATTTTCAACTATTCCCTTCTTCTCCAGGTTCACAACAATGGCGATCACTGGCCTAGTACCAGGCAAGCAGTACGAGTTCAGAGTGTACGCCGAGAACATCTACGGCAGGTCGGAGCCCAGCGAGCCGACCACCCTGGTGCAGACCAAGGCCATCATCAAGAAGGAGTTCAAGAAGAAGGAATACCCTGGTATGTTGAATCGAAGTGGCGAGGGTACAGTCTTGGATTGTTGAGGTCAGACTGTTACTGGTTTTTAGGATAATAGTGTACTGGTTTCGGAAATCGAAAGTAGTAAAACTTGCGGGAATTAAATTACAGCAAATAAACTTTATAATTCTAGTCTGCAAATGTACATTTGTTGGGCACAGGCTTCTTCCAGGTTATAACGAACTTTATGATATTCTGTAAAACTAACTTCATGGATTATCCTTCCATGATACCAATAGAGCGGACAGAGTAGAGAAATCTAAGGGAGGCCTATGTCCTGCATTCCGACATTAACGGCCAAAAAAAACTTCATAAAGGTATCAATAGCAACAGCATCAAAAAGCTGTACCCATTTAACTAGGACCTCATTACTTTGACTTGATAAAAGAGGATCATAAAGTGTCTTGTCTGTCTCACCCCAGTCGATGAATCCGGCAAACGTATCCGCACGAACGCCGACCACGGTCCAGTGAAGGACTACGACAGCTACGTGTTCGACATCTACAGCAAATACGTGCCGCAGCCCGTGGACATCAACACGTGCTCCGTCTACGACAAATACGATATACTCGAGGAGATTGGTGAGTTGTTACGATGGTTTATATGAGAATTGACGTTAGTGCATGTGATTTGAGATAGAATTTTGTAGGCTTACCTATAGTATTGTGTTAGAAACTGTTATGATAGTTAAAGAGATTGAAATACATTAATAAGAACAGATAAGGGGCCTAAAATAAGGCTACCTTTAGGTGCCTGAGCTCTTGTGCTATTAAGGTACAAGAAGTATTGAGCTAGTATTTACGGTGAATTATGATTTTATTGCATGAAGAGATAGACTTCTAGTTTTTAGTGGATTCTCAGCCTAGATATATGTATTGTAAAATTGATATGTATTGAAGTCTAGTTCAGGAAATTGTTATTTTTATTTCGTTTATAATTATAGTAGATTGTTAAGGATCTAGCTGTAAGTGCATGTTAATGATAGAAAATATGTTTGAAACTGGTAAGTTGTTACTAGATAAAACTCGGTAGATTTAAGATTAGGTTATACTTATTATAGTTAACATTCCTAAGATCATCAGGAAGCAAAAATACCGCATTTATTTGTTGTTAATACGCGCCCACTCTATACTCTAGTGAATTTATTATAACAAGTTAATATCTTAATTACTCGCAGTAAATTTGATCATATTAAATAATAAAAAAAAAAACGTTTGAAATGAAGTTATTTTAATAAAAAGGAAAGATAATTATGTCTAAAAGCTTTCTTCTTTAAAAAAAATGAATATTCTATAAAAAAATCGAAAGCATGATAGTAAACTATAAAAAAACTAAACACACTTACGAAGTTGCTTGTGATATCACAGGGGGTTTTATTAGATTTTTATTAACATAGATTTACTAACTGGATAATCGAAAATGAACCTTATTGACCAAGAAATTAGTCTCTTTTCCCTTTTAATATATCCTTTAAATAAGTTTTCCATTAAACTTACTTTCAGTAGTTGATAATAATACGAGTCCTTTCCTAAACTTTTCGTAACCCCATAAATCAGATATAGCCAATATCAGGGGTGGCCAACTACTTACAACGATCTTTGTAATCGAACGAGAACGTTTGTACTGGGATAGTTCGCTTGGCCTCCTCTGACCTAATATCAATTAGTACCAGTATTGATCCCCATTCCTTTGTGTTCCCCGATACATGGTGATTCTGGTGATAATCCACAGGTGACTTCGTGAGCGCCCCGTCTAGAAGGTCGCGCGCCAGAGGTCTGTGTGTGACTCGATCGATGTAGTGCATCTCTTTCTCTGCATCTCTCTGTCTCACACGCACATAGCACCAATATAATTGGACCTCTCTGAAGTCAGCTACGAAATACTGCTGTTCTTCTTGCACTTTATCTATCAGTATAGTGACATCTCTCTCACTCTTGTACAAGTTAAACTTCAAAGAGGTCAAGTTAGAATGGTTAAGCTGTACTTATAATTATAATTCTTTAAAACGTTTAATATTTATCTCTAGGATGAAATAGCATGATATTTGAGTAGGGTGATTGGATATAAAAATACGTAGAAATTTATAAGATTTGTATGTAGGACGTTAATATTTCAAGTAACCCTAATTTTTATTCTCAATAATTATATTTTATTTATTTAATAAAAAATATCTATCTTTATACTATTGAAGTAGATGCACGGTTTTCGCTTCATAAGATATTTAATATATTTATTAAACAATACGATTATTTAATTGCGAATTTTACGCCAAGTAGAAGTTGACATATTATTATGATGAATTGGCGCAAAATTGTAGTTTTATAGATATTACTGATTTTAACGTGTGTTTTGCATATTTTTGTGTCTTAGACTCATTGCAATGAAATACAGTCACAGACACAACAGTATGAAATATACATAATTAGACCGAATTCCAAATTAAAACCAAAGCAAGTCGTGTTGAGTTTGTGAAGTTCTTTAAGATAATTTGACCTGACTAGAAAATTTGTGATTATGTGACGGTTATGTGACTAGAATCTTTAAGAAATTGACATTACTGGGCTACATATCCAACATTCTTTTTTTTTCTGACATGTGGAAAAAATTGTGTTTTATTTGTAGAACTATCGTTTTTAGTAAAACAATGCAATCATTGTTTTACTGAAAACAATGATTGCTATACAAATTTTCCCACATGTCAGAAAAAAAAGAAATAAACATTCTTTTTTATTTCCAATTCTGAACAAAACAACAAAATCTCCAAAGACCTAAGCAAACTTAACACACTGGACTTGACAAGCCCTCCAACCAACAGAGGCATGAGGTTGCACGTCATGTTGTAGGCACAGGCGCGTTCGGCGTTGTCCACCGCTGCCGCGAGAGGGCGACGGGCAACTACTTCGCCGCCAAGTTCATACCGGTAGCGGGTGCGATGGAGAAGGAACTCATTAAGAAAGAGATAGACATCATGAACCAGCTCCATCATAGGAAGCTGATCAACTTGCACGATGCCTTCGAAGATGATGACGAGATGGTGCTTATTTTCGAGTTGTGAGTATTTATTTTAATTCTTTCATATTTTATTGACGTCATATCCAGTAGTTATGATCTGATAAATTTGATAAGCCAATTATAATTGAGTTTACCCAATTATACGTTATGTTCACTTCAGCTTAACATTACGCAGTTTTTTTTTATATGCACTGATAAAAAACGAAAACGATAGTTTACTTGAAACATTGAGCCTTCGGAATGCGTTTACTACAAAATGTATGTACAACGTAATAGAACAGGCTGGGTGCGAAGGCAAAGACACAAAGAAGAATGGCATAAAAGAAAGGAAGCCTATGCCCAGCAGTTACTATTCAAGGCTGATAATAATAATTTCGACAACAACTAGCATGTCAACTTAACTATTTATTTGTATAATTTATAATAATATTATTATATATATCACCCAACAAAACCTACAACTCAACCACCCACAGCTTATCCGGAGGCGAGTTGTTCGAGCGCATCACAGAGCCAGGCTACAACATGTCCGAGGCTGAAGCCGCGCACTACATGCGGCAAATATGCGAGGGCGTGCGACACATGCACGAACAGAACATCATACATCTTGACCTCAAGCCGGAGAACGTCATGTGCCAGACGAGGACTGGTACTGATGTTAAGGTTAGTAAGGAGATTTGTAACGTCATACTGAATAGTCTTTTAGATTTGACGCTAGAATGATCTGCACTGGCATAGACAATATATGTAGATGACAGCGGAGATCAGTTGATCTTGCTAGGTTTTAGTTCTGCTTTAAAATAAGTCTATCCTAAGTAATTTTATTTATAGGATTTTAAAGCAGAATTTATGTGGAAGTGAGAAGTAGAATATCTTTCGACATCATGTTTCTTATTTGCTACTTCTCTAATTATTATACCAGCGCGTAAAATTAGTGCGAGAACGGATGGAAAAAAAATAAGTAATGTCAGTCTTTTTGTATGTCCAAGCAATGAGAGGCAAAAAACAATTATCTATTGCAAAAAAAAACTGTATTTCATCATTAGCCCATATAGTTTCAAAGCTCCTCAACATTTTTCTCATCCCTTTTCGTTCATTGCTACATTACTGTATTTCAATAAAAAAACAATCAATTTCTTCAACTTCCTATACCAATAACAAAACATTAACACCACCATCCCCTACAGATCATCGACTTCGGCCTAGCCACCAAGTTGGACCCCAACGAGGTCGTCAAGATATCGACTGGCACGGCCGAGTTCGCGGCGCCCGAGATCGTGGAGCGCGAGCCCGTCGGCTTCTACACCGACATGTGGGCGGTGGGAGTACTGTCTTATGTGCTGTGAGTTATCTGTATATATGTATTATGTATTTATGATGGATAGAATATGGGATTAAGGTATTCACAAATGATTGATTGAGAATGATGGGCTTTACTATTATAATGAAACAGAAAACAGCTCGGGTGTCAAGGTATTTCATCTTTGTGTGACTGTGGATTTTAGAAACATTCAAGTCACATACAAGAATCAAGGATCAGGAATATTTATTTGTATTACTTATTATTATATGTAATACAAATAAATATCACATAAATATTTGCTCATGCTGGTGCTAAATAAACATCAATATGATAAGGAACTTAGGAACGCTATGTTTTGCCGTGAAATTACACATACACCAGGACACCTAGACTCAGAACAATCTTCTGTAGATTACTAAAATAATTGGTTTACGTGAGGGTCGAACCCGTAAGTCAGGATCTACAATGAAACCAACGAAAACCACCAAAATACTAAGTTCACCGTGGCGTGGCCATTTTTTTTTTTTAATTTCAACTGAACGGGTAGCCATCCGTGCAGTTGAAATTTAAAAAACTACTACTAGACAAAATTTTATAACTAACTAGACTCACCCTTATTAAAATAACAACTAATCGAAATTTCTCTAACAGTCTCTCCGGCCTATCACCATTCGCCGGCAACAACGACATCGAGACCCTGAAGAACGTGAAGGCCTGCGACTGGGAGTTCGACGAGGAGGCCTTCCAGCACGTGTCTGATGATGCCAAGGACTTCATCAGGAGACTGCTGGTTAAGAACAAGGAGTATGTATTGGAGATGATGTATTTTTTTGTTCAAGTCTTTGTGAGTTAGTCGTGATGAGATAAAGGATTTCAAAATGGGTTTGTTAAAAAATTGTGCCATATATGATGACATAATGTTACGCAAGTTAGAAAAAAATCTTGCGAATTTTTTTCTTAATTTTATGATACATATTTTGTGAAATTGAAACCTTACCTACAGATAATATTGTTGAGTATTAAACAGAAAATATTAGTATTGTTACGTTTTAATAACATTTCGTTAATTATTAAAGACAAGCTTATCTTAAATATCTCCAAACTTCTTAAATTTTCTACCTAATCATATTACTAAATGTTCTCTTCTTTTTTCAACACTTTTGGATCTATATATTGGACTATCCCAATTCCTGACTTCTTCCATATCTAATACACAGGAAGCGTATGACCGCTCACGAGTGCTTGCTGCACCGCTGGCTGGCGGGCGACGCGGCCGCTGCGCGTACGCACACCATCGCCGCGAGACGCTACGAGGCCATGCGCGACAGGCTAAGGCTGCAGTACGAGGTATGTATACACAGTAATAATATATATGTAATTCTAGCTAACTAAGCAAATGTTATTCAGCCATACATATTAATTCTAGAGGATATCCGTAATAACATAAAATATTGAGAGTGGATATTCCTTTCTAGTTTTGCCATCGTAATTAGTCAGTAGTTTCAATATATAAAATATACTATAGCACAAATTGATGGGCTTGAATAAGTAGTCAATGTAAGCGTTAATAAAAGTTAATCGCGGTTGCGTCCCTCTGTTTAGACGGTTGGTTTCTATTGTCATTACTTAAGATCTTTAACACGGCACACTTAAAAATCGTTGCACAAATTTAACATAACATAAAAAAATAACAATTGTTTTCTCGTACAGAACTGGGCGTCATTCAGACTGCCGATCGGCAGGCTGAGCGAGTACAGCTCTCTGAGGAAGCTTCTCATCGAGAAGTGGAAGATATACGACGGACAGTTCGGTAAGCATACACTAGTTAAACTACAATAGTTTTAGTGTTTTAATTGCTGTTTTATATTATTACCCGAAGAAAAAACGGAGGCCCTGAATTGATAACCAAAGGAACAACTGTTTTTAATTTGAGTATATTTTTTTTATTACATTCTGATCTTGGCGACTACACCATTATATTTTTTTTTGTATAAATAAGTACCTTAAATTTCTAAGCTCTTCTTTCGAAAGATAAATAAGAGCAAATCAATATATACACTCTAGAAAATTTATTTTGGCCTTGAAACAAATACACTTACATTCATAGTGCATAATAATATAGACGACAATCTAACAATACTTTGTTTCATCTCCCCACCAGACCGCCGGCAAGCCGCCCCACGGTTTGTCATCAAGCCTCAGTCCGCGTTCTGCTACGAGGGCCAGTCGGTCAAGCTGTACTGCCGCATCATCGCCTGCGCCACGCCCACAGTCACCTGGTCCAGGAACAACCACGAATTGAGGCAGTCCGTCAAGTTTATGAAGAGGTAAGGTTCAAATTACAAGTTAAGTTAACTCGATAAGGTCTTCGTATATAATATTCAACTAGGAAGATGAGGTCAAACTGACTTTTTCATATTTAGTAGTTCCTTTAAGGATATGTTTGTAAAAGTTGCTTGTTTAAACGAGAAATGAATTGTGTTTGAGTGATTTTTATTATTACTTATAATGGACCTAATAATAGATTATAACTAATATTAGATCCATTTAATTTGTAATGGCAAAAGACAAAGAACTCTTTGAGTAATTAGTAGTATATAAGAGATTCTAGATAAATGTTTCTCTAGTATACTAAAATGATATTTTCAATTTACAATATGTCGTCCAGTCTCCACTTGAGAAAAAATATATGAAAATGGAGGAATGCAAAGCGAAATATTTTATGAGAACTCAACATGACCATTAAAAATCGTATAACTTTAGGTTAATACATTATTTATTTTGCATTACGTCTTTTCATTTACTAACTTTTTGTACATCAAGGTACGCCGGCGACGACTACTACTTCATAATCAACCGTGCGAAGCTCGAGGACCGCGGCGAGTACATCATCAGGGCTGAGAACCACTACGGATTCAGGGAGGAGGTTGTCTTCTTGAATGTACAACGTAAGTTACATTTAGACATATATGTTTTATAACTATACTTTGTGACCTGAGTGGGGTTGCTTGTACTCATAAACGTTCACGGTTGAGTCTGTTCGCGTCGGTATTGGTGGTATTGCGACGAAAATAGAAGTGTTTTTTTAAGTTTTGTGAGATTTTTTTTTTATTTTTATTTGGTTAACAGGGTATATTATTGGACATAATTCGGAATCGTTAGGAACAAAAAGTCCTATTACATTACTTATTTCCTTTGGTGGCAGTTTTAAAACTTTTGCAAAAGCTTCGACAGCAGATTAGATATTATTACAAGTTACGCAAAAATAAACTTTCAAATTCGTTTAGGGAAATGTCGAGGGGCATACGTTACTTAAATTAATTTGGCAATTTTATCTTATCTTCGTTGATTAAATTACCTCACATGTTCATTTAATATAAATACTAGTCTAATTACAAATACCACATACAATGTGTTAAATTTATAATCAGAAATAACTAGACCGTTAAACAAGCGAATACCTGCCAGCAATTATAACAACACAATTAACATTCACTATTAATCTATTGTAATGGCATTGTGAATTCTGATCTAAAAATATCTTACCTTTAGACGGTCGGTGTGCGACTAAATTAGCCACAGTGATCTTATAAACGTTGCAGTTTGAACAACGTATTGATTGATTGGAAATATTGTGGTTAGATCAAAGAAAGTGTTTTTTTGTAGTTTGCTTTCTAAAAAATAGTTAGTTTTCCTGGTACTGTACTTGCTAACCATTGGAGTGTTGATAAAATTCATAAGTTTATTCTTGGAACCAACTGTTAAAGATATTCTGGATCGTCGTTATCGAGTAAGTTTGGACAATTAAGGATAATGGTTTTTTTTTAAGAATCTGGTCATGGATGTTATTAATAGTTTTGGAAATTTTACTTTTGGTATAACAGGGTGTTTTCATAATAGGGATTTTTGGGCCTTTTTATATCTAAATAATGTTTACTATTTCTGTACACATCCTAGGCGCAGGTTATCTTGATTTATTACTGTAGGTGTTTTTTTAACACGTTATTTACGTGTCACACAAAATATTCTTAAGACCACACCGTATGCCTGCTAAGTTGCTCATAACCGAAGATTTTATGCATCCTCCAATTAATATGGTTCCATATTTCTAGTCTTAATCATACTATGAATAAGAACAGGTACAAACTTAAATTTTTAAAGGTTTTAAATTTAAAATCTCTCCTAAAATGACGAATCTAGTTTCAACATCTGGTACTTCTACATCTTTTTACATTATACTTCTACAACCATACATCTAGATTAACCTGGTCTGTTGCCCCCCAGCGGTCCCGAAGGTCCAGCGACAGCACCTGGCGGAGGCCCCGCGGCGGCGCGAGGCGCTGCCCTACACGTTCTGGCAGGAGTCGAGCGAGACGGCGCCCGCCTTCACGTTCCAGCTGCGGCCGCGCGTCATGCAGGCGCGCGACACCTGCAAGCTGCTCTGCTGTCTCAGTGGCAAGCCCACGCCCACTGTCAAGTGGTCAGTATATTTGAACACACTGTTACTACATATCTTACTAATATTATGAATTATTAAATGATGCAAAAATTCACTAACGGATTCCCTCACTAGTTTCGGACCCAACCAGAGTTCTTAATCATGAGTTGCTCTTGACGCGAAAAGTATTGAATGGATTTAGAAGAAACATACACACAGTTACACAGTTTGTTATCTTATCAGATTAACACACAAGATGGTTTTAATCCCGATATGAAGTTCCGGTGGGATCATTTTTAATTTAAAGAAGGTGGGCCCGCAGGCAACAGCTAGTAGTAACATCGAACATTAATGGAAGCTGAGATATATTATTATACGAATGGAGCAAAAATCTTTCATTCAAATGGTCTTTGTCTGACGCTTAATTCATAACACTGTAAAAATAGATGATGAGGCAGTAATGTCGGTCTGAATTATCGATTCCTAAAAATAAGTAAAAAAAAAGAAATATGTAATGTGATATCGCAAAATTAGACTTAATGAACACCAAAAATATTTGATTTTACTGATTTGATCCTTTCTCGATAAAAAAATTAAATCGACTGATTAAAAAAAAAAATCTCGATGAATCGACATATTTGGCAAGGAATTTTTTGAAAATTATGAAAATACTTTTTAGATGTATACATACTTTATTCCATAATTAAACTAATATCGGATCAAGACTCGGCTTTAATTAAATATGACTCGGCGATGGCCTTCACACATTAGTCCAATTAACGATGTCACTCGTAATACATTGACAACAGCTATTTTATACCGTGTCATAGTGTCAAAATTATAAGCGTAATTAGTTGATCTGTTTAATTAAAAAAATAATCATGCAATTGTGAAGATTTTCGGCTGATAAGGTTTTTTGTATTAATTATTTTTAATGGTTTTTTCGGAAACTCAAACGGTAGTGTTAGTGGCGTATCTTTTTTGGTTATAAGTGTATTAGTGCTGGTTGGGGTGAATTTATAAGTTTTGCTAATGTGAATTAAAAGCCATTTGTAAGTCGTATAATAGGATTGTAATTTAAAGACTGAGGAGTGATTGAGAGACGGAAGTTACAAAATTATGTTTCCCTCCCTTTAGGTTTTGTATGGGGTTATTTGTATGAAACCCAGTTATATAGCCAAAGCTTTCAAACCAGCTGCTCGAACAATTAAACACGTATGAAATATACAAAAAATCTACTACTAACCTGCTTATCTTAGGTTTATTCGTGCTGATCATCTTTTACCCTGATTTAAATATTCAACTCATAAACTAAAAACCCCCTTCACCCCCAGGTACAAAGACAAGCGAGAGCTATCGAAGTATGACTACGCGATGACACAGTCCGACGGCGTGGTGACCCTAGAGATCATCGACTGCCAGCCGAGCGACAGCGGCAAGTACACGTGCATCGCGACCAACGTGCACGGTACCGATGAGACCAGTTGCGTTGTCATCGTTGAGGGTATGTACCTTACTAGCACATATATATTTATAGGGGTAAGAATTCCAGTTGTGGAAAGCAGATATGATATAGATGTTGGTCTAGTGGTTAGCGACCCTAACTGCTATACTGGAGGTCGTGGGTTCGATTCCCAACCAGGACAAATGTTTGTGTGATGCGTTTGTTCTGTGTTTGGGTGTATTTTATCTATGTTATGTATGTATTTACAAATATATATTTAAGTATGTTTATCAGTTGTCTAGTACTCATAATACAAGCTGAGAGTGATGCTTCATCTTTGATGTTTTGTAACTATACTCTTGTTTAAGGGCTTACTTTGGATTGGCAACACTTATGCCGCATGTATTTTTTACTCTCATAAAGTACATACATAACTGTTAATTAACAATTTGTTCTGGCAACCAGGTGAGGTGACCTCCCCGGAGCAGGCGCAGATGATCCACAACTTCCTGCACTCGGGCGACCGGCGCTACATCGAGAAGCCGATCAAACCCGCGCCGCCGCCGATTATCACCAAGACTAAGGTATTATATAACCCATAGTGAAATATATACCCAATTTGTGTATTCTGACCATTTATGTTAGAATGTCATTGAATCTTCGTGAATGTGCTATAAATGTCTGAATGTGTTTCAAAGACAAAATCCTACAGACCAAAAAGAAATAGTTATTTTTAGTAAATAATGGAAAATTACAGTAATCGTTAAAAATAAATAGTTATCTGCTGAGTTTCTAAAGTCAATGGTATAGTTAAGGCTTCGTAGTATTTTACTATTCTACAGCCTTGCAGAACTTTTAAGGTATAAATGAAGTCATCCTTAGACGCTGCTATTTTGCCAAATCGGATAGTCGAACTGATTCTTCACTTTCTCTCACTACCAATAATAATTAAACTTAAAATTGTCAAAATATACTGCATCTGATTAGAATGTGCTAACCTCATAGGTAAAAACAACATAAGGTTGACATGAAAGTCATCCCAATGAATCTAATAAACTAATATTATCTGTTTCGTAGGTGACAATCGACCCGCCCGCAAAGTCCACCCCCAGACCGAAGTACTCTCCACAGAGCTCGGTTGAGGCTAGCAAGAAGAAGTACGGCGGCCTCTCGCGCCTGGACTCCGACACCAGCTCGAGGTCCAGGAGTGCTACCAAGGAACTTATATGTAAGTCAACTGTTTACTTTGGCACAGCATACTTGCATATACTCGTATTAATATTGCTATTGTAAATGGAAAGACGCTTACCGCGTGGGCTGGCTACATGTGGCCCAGAACAGAGAATGACGATGGCCTAGAAGTGAGACACATTGGACTAGAAGAAATAGAATAGGGAAGTTTGTTGCGCCCTTTCTTCTTTCGCAGCAAAAGCCCTTAGGAAGCGTTGAAGGGTGGTCCAATGTAATTTTAGGTTTAAAAAACAGATTTTCGATTTTGAGTTTTGAGTTGCGAATTTTCGAAAATTGTTTAAAACCATAAAAATGTGAACTACGATTAAAAAAGAAATGTTGTAGATTACTCAAATACGAAGTAATCACGGTAATTTACATTTGTCATGTACCGTATAGTTTATTTTAATATTGTTATGGAACTATCTATCTACATTTTGATATCTTGTGAATATAAATGACTGCCTGTTTTCCTGAATAAACTAAAATGAAAAATTCCCCCTTTAGTACCGGCGTCGGACTCGTCGATGTGCGCGCCGTCGTTCGCGCGCTCGCTGCCGGACGCGCTGCAGGCCCGCGACGGCGCGCCGCTGCTGCTGTCGGCCGCCGTGCGCGGGGACCCCGACCCGCGCGTGCAGTGGCACAAGGACGGCAAGCCGCTGCACTCCTCAGAGGTCAGATATACTGACATATGTCGTAGTATCAGCTTCATAACTTCCATGCCTCACAGACAGATCCCGGCAGTACTATACCCATATTAATGTCCCCGCAGTACCATTACCATACAACTATCCCCACGCTACCATACCCACAGTCTGTACTATCCCCGCAGTACCGTTCCCTTGGGGCTATACCCACAGTACCCGCTCACGGTACCATGCCCATAGTACCATCCCCTAAAATACCATTCCTCACAATAACGACATACGATATGGGAATATATCAATCCACTGCATGACTTCAAAGCCCTTAGCTAAAAGGTTGAAAAGTTCGGATATTCAAACTGATTTGTGCATGTGTCTCGAATATGGGTTATTTTTTTAGCAAACACAAATACATGAGTTTGCTCTATAAGATTGTAATTTAACTCTAATTCTAAGCTAGACTTTTAAATATATAAACTATGCTCTTATGCGACATTGGTCGTGAATATCTGGAAATTTAAAAAATGAAAATCTCTTGTATCAACATAAAAGACTACATAACTATGTTATTACATAGTCTAACTTCTTTCATTTTTCACCTACAGGTTGTGGACCTCAAATACAAGAACGGTGTAGCTTCACTAGCTATCAACGAGGTGTTCCCTGAGGACGAGGGCGTTTACTCGCTGAAGGCCATCAACAGCCAGGGCGAGACCGAGACCAAGTGCAAAGTCACTGTTAAACGTGAGTGTAGATAAAAAACATAAATAACGTACTTCTAATTTAAACTATTGAGCCAAAGTTTATGGTACACAATGAATGATAGCTATTTCAAGTTAAATGAAAAAAACAATTGCGATATCGGTAAAATTATAAGTAAGAATACAGACGAATTGAGAATCGTCTCCTTGAAGTCGGTGGAAAAGAGTTTGGATTAATGGTTGGTTATACATATAACTAATCAGTATAGACTTTCCACCATAAGGATAATCTATCAAAACGTATTTTATAAAAAATAGAACTTAAAAAATCCTAACAATATGTCCAATCCACCTGACAGCAAAAATTGGCAAATTTTAAGACGTATATTACACATTCAAATAATTCCTTCAACTCTGACCATACATCTGACCTACCTAATATTAAACATCTACATTATCATTAATACAACATAATATCATAACAGCAATGGACAGCAGCGCGACGACAGCGGCTGTTAAGTTAGGCGACAAGCCTCCCAGGATAGTGGACCACGCGCAGTCACAGACCGTCACCGATGGAGACGCCGTCACGCTAGCCTGCAGGTACGAGCGTGTTTGGAAACTATATAGATAACTGATCAATAGTAATTTAGTAATATTCGTGGGTTCGGTTCCCTGAACAAATGTTTTCATTCTGATCGGTTCTGTGTTTGGGTGTCATTTTATTTATCGGTTTTTATCACTTGTCTTGTAAGCATGTTACAAGCTCTGCTTAGTTTGAGACTAGATGGCGTTGAGAGAAAGTTGAAGAATATTGTATTATATACTAGATCAGAACGAATACAGATTATGGGGAAACAATTATCGAACTTCAGCACTTACATTCGTTTTTGCCATAGTAAACTTTGAAAATTGATAATGAAATCAAATATGTTTCGTGTAGTAAAAAATACTAAAAAAAAGTATAATAAAATTATTGAAAACACAATTTAGAAGCAAGAAATCTCTGAATATGAAAATTCTGATACGATCCTATACCTTTACCCAATCAATAACTTTAGTTATTAATCCGAATGTTATAAAAAACACCTAAACTTACCAAACTCATATGTACAACAGGATTGTTGGCGCGGAACGTTTCGACGTCATCTGGCTGCACAACAACAAGGAGATCAAGCCCTCGAAGGACTTCCAGTACTCCAGCGAGGCCAACATCCACAAGCTACACATCGCCGAGATATTCCCCGAGGATGCCGGTTAGTGTGCAACCTCCTTTAAAGATATCAATATTTATAAACCTCTCATCAGATATATAAAGCGATCAGAGACCCTACCACCATGTTTGAAATTAATTATAAGCTACAATTATGAGTATATGTATATAGATGTTCACTGTTTATGGAATGAGGGGGCAGTACTTTTAATACCGAAAAAAAATTATAGCAGAAGACCATTCCGTGCACCTATGAAGGAGCTAAATGTGATAATGAAAGTGTGAAAACTGAGATATTTTGAGTTAATACAATACTAAATATTTTATTGAAGAACCGAATAATAATCTATATAGTTTGACCTTTTCTTAAGAAAACACTCTGCTTTAAAATTACGATAAGAGCCATCTATAAACTCCGTCATTAACTAAAACATCATAAAACTGTCGTCCATTCATACCCGATAGGTACACCATGAACGTGTTAACACTATGATTCTCAGAGAGATGGCGCTGATGTCACTACTTTAAATTAATTCCATTATAAATATGTAGATGGCGTTGTAAGTAGAAATAGGATATAATATGAGAAAAGTAATTTATTGTTTTGTTCATTCTTATTAGCAACATACAATTGTTCAAAGAGTAGAAAGCTTTGTCTTATAATTAATAGTATGTAGACAGAAATTATATAGATTTTACTTCTTGGTAAGCCTATGAGTATGATTTTTGTTGTCTATTATATTATGATTTGATTTACATTTTTAATGGATTTTATCTTTTGATATTGATACTAATGATCTGGAAAGTTTGAACTAAGAATGCCACAGAATAGGTAACAATGGCGTTAAAGTAAGTAGATTTATAAACTGTAGTAGTTTGATAAAAGCTGCCAAAAAACGATGAAGTTAAATTCTAAACTCTATTTGGTTTGGTACTTATATGTTGTTATTTGTACGTTTTTTAACGTCAGGCTTTTTCTCAAAAAAACTACAAAATAAAAAGATAAAAACAATATGAAATAACAAAAACCAACCTATAACCAAATAAAAAATAACTGCCGCTTATTTATTTTATTAGAATATGTTAGTATTTAAGTATTTACTTGATAGAACTAGGAAATTAAATAATAACACGAACTGAGCAAATCGACAGAATAATATAATGTAAAGAAACAAATGACAAGACCATAGATTAAAAAGGTACAGAATATAAACTATGGATGGCGTTCAGTGTTGCAATTAATCATTTCAACATCCTCTTCTTAATTGCAAACCCATAGCCATGGAACAGTCATCAGTCTTCTTCTTAGAAATTGGTTTTGTAAGTATGTCGGCAACCATATCTTGAGTCCCAACATAGCAGAGTTGAATTTGCTTATCAGCAACTCTTTCTCGGAGGAAATGATGTCTCAGATCAATATGTTTGCTGCGAGCACAGTAAGAATCATTACCTGCAAATTTGATTGCGCTTTGATTATCACAATAAATTATGGTGGGCACATCTGTAAGCTTCCAATTTAGTTTCGACTCTAAATGCCTTAGCCACATAGCCTCTTGTGTGGCCATAGCTAGTGCCATATATTCAGCCTCCATGGTTGATAAGGCAACTGTGTTCTGTCGTTTAGAACACCATGAGACTGAAGCACCCTGAAACAAAAAAATGTAGCCCGAGCATGATCTCCGGCTATTAATGTCGGAAGCCCAATCTGAATCACAGTAGCCAAACACTCCTCTTTCATCTTTATCTTGGCAAAATTTTAATTTATAATCCTTAGTTCCTTTTAAGTAGCGTAGCACTCTTTTTACTGCCAACCAGTGTTGTGTTTCTGGTTTGTTGTTGAAACTACTCAATTTGTTTACAACAAAACAAATATCTGGTCTTGTTCCTTGTGATAAGTAAAGTAAACTTCCAATAGCTTCTTGATAAGGTACATTACTAATAATATTATTTTCATCTCCTGTGCTGATCAATTTGGAACTAAGATCACAGGGCGAATGGACTGGATTACAATCTGTCATATTGAATCTCTGTAGAATTTTTTCTATATAAGCAGTCTGATCAATATAAATTTGATCTCTGGCCGCGCTTTGACTTATCCTCCAGCCAATAAAAAAATTGACAGGTCCAAGCGATTTCATTTCAAATTTACTTTTAAGTTGTAGCTTGATCTCTTTACCTTTTTCCTCATTATTATAAAAGATTAATAAATCATCAACATAGATCAATATAAAGATGATGTTTCCATTATCATTTTTGTAGTAAATACATGGATCAACAGACGTACTTTCCAATCCTAATTGTTTGAGAACAGAAGTAAGTTTCAAATTCCATTGGCGACTAGCCTGTTTTAAGCCATAAATAGACTTATTTAATCTGCAAACTTCTTGTCCGTGTTCATAGCCAGGTGGTTGATTCATATATATTTCAGCATCTATATCTCCCTGCAAAAATGCTGTAACTGCATCCATTTGATCTATATATAAATTTTCTTTTACAGCTAGTGCAAACAAATATCTTATTGAAGTGTGCCGTACTACAGGAGCAAAAATTTCATTATATTCAGTTCCTTTCCTCTGTCTGAATCCTTTTATTACTAATCTTGCTTTGTATCGTACAACTTCACCATTTGCATCTGTTTTCATTTTATAAACCCATTTGCAAGGGATTATTCTTTTGTCTTCAGGTAGAGTTACCAATGTCCATGTATTATTCTGAAGGAGCGATTCATACTCGCTATCCATAGCTTCTTTCCACTCTTTTGCTTTTGGGCTTGATAGAGCGTCTTCCACAGTCTCTGGTTCCTTTAATAATGCTGATGAACATGTTGATTCCTCTTCATAACAAAAATAAGTAGTAGGTTTGGGTTTGATATTCCTTGACCTCAGAGTTATATTTCTTAATGGTATAGAATCGTCATCATGTTTTTCCGGTGTGTAATCTGGGTCATTATCTTTTTCTGAATTCGACATATCACTGCTGGCATCATACAATTGTTCCTCTTCTGAACTTTCACTTACTAAAGTATCGGTATCAGATTCTTGTTTGGCTGTTCTTTCCTGTGCTTGCAAAGAAGTAAGTGGCATAATTACACAATTATTCCTAGCTGTGTGTTCCAAGAAAACAACATCTCTACTCTTGTATATTTGTTTTTTACTCTCATCATACAATCTGTAGCCTTTAGTATATTCGCAATAACCCACAAATATCATCTTAGTAGCTTTTGAATCCCATTTTCGTCTGCTTTCTTTTGGTACATGAACCATTGCGTGACAACCAAATATTTTCATGTTATTTAAGTTTGGTCTTTTACCTGTCCACAATTCATATGGCGTCTTGTAGTCCAAAGCTTTTTCGCTGTTGTGGCCTCTTGTACATGGACGTAATTAACTGGGTCCACCAACAGTATTATTTTCGATTTTGCTTTCGTATTTTTCTTGCTATCAGATTTATAGGCTGGATCAGATTCAATCTCTTGCCACAATTCTTCATGTTCGAGATAGTTTTTTACGGCAAACTTCCAACTTTGGTAATTTTCTCTTCCAATTAGTTTCTCAATAGTACCCATTGTTATTTGTGATGCCATTTTATTAAGTACTTTCTCAAAAAATAAGCTGAAATTGCTGGAAGAAAAAATAAGCTCGCCGGTAATGGCCGATTTTTATTTGAATTTTTAGGTTAATTAACTTTAATCTAATTGAATCACAGCGTCTATATTTTGAAATACTTCCCTAATATACTATCGGACATACAGGCCCATAACCTATTAGAATATGTTAGTATTTAAGTATTTACTTGATAGAACTAGGAAATTAAATAATAACACGAACTGAGCAAATCGACAGAATAATATAATGTAAAGAAACAAATGACAAGACCATAGATTAAAAAGGTACAGAATATAAACTATGGATGGCGTTCAGTGTTGCAATTAATCATTTCAACATATTTAATGTGTGTTAATATAACCAGGACCATTACAATACTTAAATTTCGTTTAGCGGATTCATATTTTTTCCCAAATAACAGTTTACTCTCCTCCAGGATAGCCCAAATAATTTTGGACTTAGCCAGAGCTCGTGGCGGTGGCGAGTCCTACACCAAGACTGTTTACCCTCTTAACCTCTTACAGTACATATTACCTATTATGTTAACCAAAAACTGAACCCACATTATCTTCGACCAGGTGTATACACATGCGAGGCCTTCAACGACGCCGGCGAGTCGTTCTCGTCGTGCAGCCTCGTGGTCCGCGTGCCGGGCGAGGCGGTGACCACGCCGGCCTACACCGCCTTCCCCGCCTCGGCCACCATCAACAACGCCGAGCCCGCCGTCTTCAGCACTGAGCTGGATAAGGTATGGATTTGGATGGGTGGGAGGAAGTCAGTAGGTATTCAAAAGTAGGGTATTGGATTATTCAAGATATGAAGATATTTCAGCAGAGAATTAACTAAGTCGGAAGTTTAAGATAATTAAATAACCTGTGGGTGTAATTCAAACAATACAGATAGGTTTAGATTAATTAAAAACTTATCCTAATAATAATTTGTGTTCCACAGCCACCACTCCAGCTCCAGTGGTTGAAGGACGGCAAGCCTATCGACGAGACGTCAGCGCGATACAAGTTCATGATGGAGGGCACCTCCCGCTACAGGCTGGAGATCGTGAAGGCCAGCCCCGACGACGCCGGCCAGTACCAGGCCCGCGCCGTCGGCTCCAAGGGAGACAGCCTCGCCGCCTTCTACCTGAATGTCGTCGACCACTAAACTATGGACTGACTGTGGAACCCACAAGGGACCCAACTAACTCCCCTGTGGGACACCCACAACAAATATTACAATACCTATCTAACTGGATGCAAACGATATATTGAGTATGAGTAACGATTTTTATACAATTCGGAGTCTAAGTGTGTAAAGCAGTTTTTTTATAATAATAAATTATTTATTAATAAACAAGTTACGTTAAGTGTTACACCCTGTCGAATGCCTATGAGAAGTCGCCTGGACGATCGAATCCTCGTACGCTCTCTAGTCACTGTTAACTTTTAAATGTTATTTTATTTATTTGTCAACTATTATCCGTTGTTATTTTTTTGTTTATTTATCGTCCTGACCTAACAGATATTGCAGCTTATTTTAAAAAAGCTTGAGTTTAATATATGTTGGCATAGATTGTAGGCCAGGATCCCGGGCCGGGCCGACGCCACCACGGCGCGACCTTCGATCCTCGCTGAACAAAATCTGTATAATTATTTTTATATAAATTTAACTGTATTATTTAATTGTACATAATTTAATTTATATCATGTGACCGCGTAATTTATAAATAAATATGTATACTTAAAAATAATCATATTGTTTGATTTTCTTTTGTTCCTTACCACTGTCAGTTGTCATCTAAAAACTATCTTCAACAACGGCTCATCCCTAATAAAAGCTTTGTAAAGTTTTGAGAATCTCAAAACATTTTTTTTGTCTCAATCTAAGTTTTATTTCACCACAACCATAAAACCAAGGCCACGAGTACTCACTTTTTACCTCTCTATTAAAAAAAAGCAATAACCATCACGACAACACAAATCTTACATTCCATACACAAATAACATACAAAATCTATTCAAGTCCCAATTCAAAAAGCTCGCATCAAAGAAACAATTTTATCCCATACATTATAATAGTAATCCAAATCTCTGGCCGTCAGACGTGACTTAGCACAAACTTGGAGTATATTCAAAATAATCTTATTTTAAAATATGAAATCCTTAAGAACGAGTTGTAGGAGTTTTTATTTTTTATTCGTCGGTCGGAGTGACGTAGCATTAAGCGGGCTGTATGTAAAACTTATTAAGGCTCGCATTGTTTCTGGCTGTTCCTCTTGATACGATTCTTTATCGTTACGAAAGTTAATTGTTCGATGTACCTATATACCTGTAGTGTAGACTGACCTGTAGCATTAACAGTTTCTCTAAAGACTATGTGATTAGGTAGGTACCGGTCAACGGTGTGTGTGAAGGATTGCAACGCATTGCCATACACCGATACAAAAACGCGGATGACGTAGCACGGCAGTTGAGGTTTAGCCAGCAAGCAATTACCCATTTCCTCCCCCGAGGAAGTTCAGTCCATGAGGATTCCCCCACCTTAGCAAAAAAAAGGTACCAGTCAACAACAAAAGTAGAGTCAGGGCCCCAATTCTGCTATTTAAAATGGCCGATGAATGAATGAAATTTGGCTTAAAATGACAATTTTCGTTTCCCTTAAGAATTTTTCTACCTTTGGAAATTCAGTGTGGCACGCTTAACTCAAGGTCAATACAATTAAGTTTCAATTTTTGTATTTGCAAAATGCTTTACAGAATAGGAATAATTTGTATCCATTGTAAAATAGCAGAATCGGAGCCCAGATGTTTTGCGTCGAAGTTATTCCAAAGTACTTATGTGACCGAAGTATGACCCAGCCACCCCAGCACAACGGACGAAAAAGAGTTCTGACGCAAACTCCGTTTATTAGTATTGAATTTTTGATGTGCTGTTGACTACTTAGAAGACAGTACTTTATCTGTTTAAAGGTGCAAACAAAGTTACTTAAAAAAAAACACTACGGGAAGAAAAAATTACCAAGTCAAATAATTACCTACATCAGTCGTTTAAATTATTTTACATTCATTTGTATACAAAGATTTAGGTAAGAGCTACCCAATAATATATAACGCCTTTTATTACCAGAGTCATCTAAATACCATATATTTAACATGAACATCTAATCTATTCTCATAGGTAATAATCTAGGTTATGACGTAGAACAGTCTATCCGAGACAAACGTTCTAAAATAACCGCTAATTAATTAACAAAGACATTTATTAGTTCTAATTGGCTATGATATGGGATGTTACGCGAGCAAATCAAAACCTTTGTACCTATCGGTGTGAAATTAGGTATAATAAGTTGATTTAGCATAGCTTATGCATATGCCTAAGGCAGCAGGGAATTATGATTTTAGCAAGAAATAATAAGACAAGTTCTAAGTTACATTTCAAATAAATATTTCTATATTTTAAATGTAACTTAGAACTCGGCAAATATTTTTGTTATTCAATGCAAAATATCACTAGACACCCACTTTCAATATTTGCCGGTAAGAAATAAATCAGGGTAGATAACTCCAATATCGAGTATGGGTTTAGATCCGTGATAATAATATGACAAAGATGAAGCCGTTATGAGCTATTGATTTGTTTTGAAAACTCTTGCGTGCGTTTGTTATTTTTGATTAATTCGTCAAAAAATATCAGTTTTCGTGGGTGTTAACGATAAGTTCACACAAATACTTGCCCTACGTGGAGATCGAACCCGCGACACTTCGCGTTCAGTGGTTCTTTCATGGTGATCTGAACCACTCGGCTCTCAAAAACTGAACCTAACTATTTCAAACGAAAATCGTTAGAGTTGAACAGTTTAATCTTCACGGAAGCCCTTTAGAGCTGATGATCTCAACATTATAACCCTATAACAATTAGTGATTCAATAAATATCGTTTAAACACAATCCCAAAAATCTCAGTTCATTAACGTTAACCACAAAACCGTTCAATTCTCGGATCCCTTTTTTATAGTCAGTTAAAAACATATGGCGTCAGAAATAAGAACAAAATATATATCATATCTCCGCCATATTTCAATATTTATCACTGGATCGTTCTTTTCCGAACGAAATTCGTAAAAGGTAGGCTTTGTTTGTGTTTTTTTTTAAGTTCGTTGTCTGTTATTATAAATGACTGGTCAGACGCATTTTGATTTCCAAACGTTTTGGAATATCTTACGTGCTTGCTCGGTTCATTGTGAATGTGTTTCGAATTGGATGCGATTTATTGTGAATTCTGATATTTTGAAATACTTTTTTAAGACCAGTAATTGCTTACCAAGGTTTGTATTTGATCCTGTGATATTTGCGAGATCTGTCATTCAACGATTTATCGCGAAATCACATCACATGACAATCTCCTATCTAGATTTACCTAAGCTGAATACTAATTGACTCGATTGGCATACATTCACGCATTTAACTGATACGTCATCGTACAAAATACAAGAAAAAGTGAACTATCCATAAAGTTTCGACGATCGAACAAGCTGTATTCGGAGACCTCAACATATTTCTATCGAATGAACAAGATCCTATCGCAGTGGGGTAAATAAAACAAACAAAGAATATTCTTTCCCTCAAATATCCCTTATTACTAACCCAATTTTAATACTCCGTATCATTCGAGACTTTCTTAAAGAAAATTATTTATGTGCACGGCACACAAGTAATTAATATAATCGCCACGACATATTTTATTACTTACTCGGGCCGGTAATCGAACCCGGTGCAACGCAACAAAAAGTCCGACCGCCGTGGTATCCTCTTTGTGAGTTTTAACTCATTTTTGTAAGTTCAAATCATTTCTTGGTTTTAGGGGTCCTTGGGGTTGATTGCGAAAAAAATATTTTTGAAAGTTGGAACTTTTGCAAGTAACGGAGCAAAATTACTTACCATTAAAAGCCGTTATCAATATCCGGTCACGAATTACATGATTCAAAAAGAGACAACATAGAATATTTAAACGGCCGTAAATCGAATATTGATGTACATTTTACAAAAAAAAATAACTGTAATAAATGAAGACGTTTCTCCAACTTTCATCTCTATTTTTTTCAAACACAAACACCTTTTGAACATCAATAGGTTAAAAATTCTGTTCTCTATTTGATTGGCAGCGTTATAATTGAAAATAGCCAGTAGTTAACATATTACGACAGTAATGGTCGCTAATGGATGTAAAAATCAATTAGGTACGGGACCCGCGCGGCGGCCGCGGTGCGCGCACGCCCGCGGTTTTCCATATCTTATTTGATTCTTGGACTGCGGACAAATATGGCATGGAGATGGCTTTTAGTATACTTTATTCGTTTTTTTTTTAAACTTTGTAGTAGAATTTTCGTGGTTTGAATAGACCTCGTAATTTTAAAATATTAAATAAATCAAGATTATTTTAAAATAATAACGCTCCGACAATACAGTAACGAGACGCTTGACGTCACTTGTTGAAAAAGAAAACAAATCGACAAATCCTGTTCTTTCAAATTTGACATTAAATTACTAGAGTTCGGTGCTATGCAGCCATTTAAGCATCTTTCTAATTTTACAAACACAAAAGTTTGTACGTATGGAAGTTATTTCCTGTTTTAGGCAAAAACCACTGAACGGATTTAGACGAAACTTAGAATACAGATAGTTAACACATAGGACATAGACACATAGCTATTAATCAAAATTTTATGTTACCGTCAAGGTGCCAATTAATTGTAATTTGCCCAACATCAATATTGTAACGGTTTTGTATAATCTTTGGAGACTCTTAATGGACTTAGTTTCCACCAGTACAGACTATGGTTAACACATTATGGGTGTATGTAGTAATTATATTGCCCAAAAATTTACATATTTTTAACAAAAATCTTCATCATATACCGTCTCCATAGTTTCCCGTGTGGTTGCACTTACAATAGTTTATTACGTCGTCGGCGCGTCGTTTATTTGCGCGATCGGCTCGTACTGATTTAAAACGCATGTGTCTTCGGTTCGATTCCCCGGCCTTCATTCTGTAACTGTTGGTAACAATGGTCGCGCGATTATTGCGTTGCTGTTGCCGGTTTGGATACTCTGTTGTTTCACTAGTATTGAAATTGTTTTAAATTAAACTTTGCTGCCTTATTAGAATCATCCTGAATCCTGAGTCTTGATAACTTCTAAATAAAACTTTGACTGAAATTATTGGTCTTAACCACTTTCAAGCGGTGGTCAAAGCCATTGTAATTTTTACACGCTTTTTATTAGCTTCACCTGTATGTTTGTTTGTATGTTTGTTTGTAACCGACTTCTTTGGGCGCGATTTTGACCCACTTTAAACGGCCAGATTTCGTTCAAACTTTGTAGATTTATTGAGGACCGATGACAATACACTAATTTGATAAAATTATTCTATTTTTTAATTTGTAAAATATGATTTTTGTTAATTACTTTTTTCTGTTATGCCATGCTCACCATGGAACACTAATCGATCCTATTAGATTCCAATAAAGTAAAAGAAATATTGTTGGTAAAAAAGGTACAAATACTCCATTTGAAACTTTACAATCCTGTATCTTAGCAACAACTGGTCGCAAAGCAACTGATCGCTATCTTTACACAATAAGCCCACAATCGAATTCGTTTTAAGATTCTTATTCACTGCTTGCCATCTACTACTTACAACTTTATTATTTGCTATTCAAATGAACTTTAATTCTTTGATGTAAGCCTCAATATCGAATGACCTCAACAAACAAAAAAATTGTACTCATTGCAACAATTTAACTTCAACAACTTTAATTTTGCGGCTGATTTCGTTCAACACTCGAAGAGATTAAAGAGAAAGATTGAATTGACAACTGCATTTAATAAATTTGTTTTATAGTAACATCAGTAGATAAAAGTTATTGATATATTTGGAATTTAAATTGCTGTAAATCATTTCTGGGAATCTAGAATTAGACTTTTGAGTCTGTTTTTAGTGTAGATCTAAAAATAATTGTAATACAAACCGTTTGTAACGAGTGCACGTTTTTACTTCATATTATTGTGGACGAGGGATTCAAAAGACTATTATTTGAGGCATGACTTGTAACTTTAGTTTACAAATTGTGAACTAACAATTCATCACGGATCATAGAATTACATTAAACATTTTCGCATTAGCAAATCAAAATAATATTTACTTTGTAAACTAGATATTTATGTGAACAATTATTGTATTAAAAGCATCATTATATGACAAATATTTAAAAAAAAACTAGTTTCTACAAATAACAAGATTTATATTTCCACTTTTCTCGAACTATGATTGGACAATTAACTTACATTATTCATTAAGCCTCACAACCTTTTTTTTCAAATGGGTAAAAGAGGACTTTTAAATGTCCCACCCGAAAACTAAATTTATATAATAAAACAGCTCTAATCACAGAAAGCGACACAACCTAATTACGTAAACAAAACAATTTATATTAATAACAATCTCACAATGGCGGCCGTTTAATCGGTTTCGTTGCTAGCCTTAGGTGTTATCTGAATCCTATATCATTGCACGCCCAGCGGATAAAAAACGATTTGGACCGCGTAAGGCGAAATTAAGCGAAACGAAACGAGAGGCCATGAATTGTGGATTCTGTTTTCGATTCCGACAGTCGCGGGAGATAGGCTTGCTATTCATTGTTATGGTAATTAGGTAGTTAATTTGTGATTTTTAGTGTAATTAAGTGCGATAGGTTAGTGTCGTACATGTTGACTAAACAGTGTAGAACTAGGGTTTCGGGTACCAAATGTATTTGACAATAAAAGTATATTTAGTCCATCAGACAGATTACAAAAAAATATTATAAATAATTGAGGCCGATACAGTCATTTGAAATCTTGTGTGACGTCACTTACCAGTACTGTTTACTAGCCCGTACTACATACATTTCATCATCTTAAGTCCTTTTAATCGTCGTTACTTTTTAGTGTGATAAAAACAAAATCAAATTCTGCCACCAGGCCCATCTATACTAATATATAAAGCTGAAGAGTTTGTTTGTTTTATTTGAACACGCTAATCTCAGGAACTACTGGTTCAAATTGAAAAAATCTTTTTATTTTGTGTTCAATAGACCATTGATCGAGGAAGGTTTTAGGCTATATAACATCACGCTGCGACTGATAGGAGCGAAGATACAATGGAAAATGTGGAAAAAACAGGGTAGATATATATCTTCTAACCACGCGGACGAAGTCGCGGGCAACAGCTAGTATCTTATAAACCGTGATAGGTAGAGAGTTAAGACTTTATAGATGTATTTCGGTTGCCGCTCCAAAAACAATAATAACTGAAAATCTGTATCAAAGTTGAGGAACGGTTGTTAAGGTCATTAAATTTATGGTTAAACGTTTTCTTTTGTTAAATCCAATTATCTTAATATTTGTTGTCAGGGTAAGGTTTATTTATTTGGGCTTGGAGGTCTACCACTTGAGAAGACTGCAACCTACAGAGGAACAGAGAACCTAAGGAAGGCCTGCAGTGGGACAGTAATGGCTGAAGAAAAAAGAGTCATGGCAATGTCGGCTTCGGTAATCACTCAAAACATCAAAATCGTTCCAAACATTTATAAAGATATCACAGTTTCAGACAATCAGACTTATAGGTACGGAATCTTCCGAATTCAGGCATTACATCATTTAGAAATATCACCTGGTTATTATCATAAATCGCTAATAACTGAGCTTGGAAACGATACCAAAAAGATTTCATAAAGAACTGTGCTCTCTGTATGTTTGTTGCTAAAAAGTGCTTAGTTTTTGAAACGAATTACAATGAAGTTTTATTAAGAAACTTTACTTAATCCTGAAAGTTATAAAACTTTAAGATATGACACAACAATTATTCTTTAATCAAAAACATTTCCACGTGCCAAAACTAATTGCTCTTTGAATCAATTTCTTCCCCAGGATCAATTACTATTAACAACACAGTACTTACAATAGAAACCAGTAATTATCAAAGTCTTGTAAACGCCAATCTATATGAAACAATTAAGGGCAGGCGAGTCCGGGGCACGACGCTAACACCACAATAAGTCACCGGTGCCCGAGGGTCTTTCTTCAAATTTTTATAATACTCGGCCGATGACCCCGCGCCCTATTGTCTCTGCCACAAAAGGGCGTTTAAAAAAAGGCCCCGAATTAAAAAAAGACCAAAAAGACCAATATTCCGTCATTGTGGGCCTGTCATTGATCATTTTTCAAAAAACCCACAAATTCCTGTCCTAAATTGAGTTTCGTTTGAAAAGGGTATAAAATAAGGACTCGAATAGTGTTTTTATTTTTTTGAGAAAGTGTTCGGTTTTTGAGGAAACGTGGGATGAAGAGGGTAAAGATAAGGATTGTGGTATGCTTTGGAGGAACTCTGTATTAACAAGTGTCCTCTAATTGTTTAGAATTTAAAGGGAATCTTTAGCTTTATTGAAGTTCTGTAGGATGTGTCGAATAAAGATCTGAGTATTCAAATAAACATAGCTGATTGGCAGATGATGCATTTCTGTTGCCGCTTTAATAACAAATACTAAAAATTATATTGGCACTTAAGCAACAGTTGTCACCGCCAGTTGTCAAATTTAATATAATTCAATTTGTTTGTCTTTAGCCTGACACTTTTGAGCTTAACTCCCACAAATTTAATAGGCTTGCGAGTATGTCAATAATACGAAACGCATTTAATTACACAAATCATTACTATATAGAAAGTTTCGTGATTATGATTAATCATTAAATGAAGCAACAGTTTATTCACGCGTATTTATCGGGAGTGCCCGACTAGTTTCGGACAAAACCAGAGTCCTTAATCGTGAGGTGACAAATCATAATGTCACAGTCACACTGCAAATAAGTCATAACGCATGATTGCAACAAATTTCGCGATTACATCTCACAATGATATTGTTGACCAATCATTTGACTGGACTCGAGGTCTAGACTGATTCAATGAACTAGATCTATACGACATAACATCATCATATACAGGGTGTTTGGTGCATGGATAGACATTTTTTTGGGAGATTGGGACCGTCATTTGCTTGTTCTCAGCGATCTCAAAATGTCGTTCAGCAGAAAGTTGATGTCCGATTCTATGTTATGCACACAAAAAATCATAGGAATCGGTCAAGCTGTATCGGAGGAGTTCAACTACAGACACCGTGACACGAGAATTTTACATATGAGTATTTAAAAATATCCAAGTTATCAGTAAAGTTGTCTTGTACTACTCACAACGTCTACTTAGTTTGACACTAGATGGCGTTGTCTGTAAGTTGCTTATTGTCTATTAATTAAAGTTATTAGCGTTCACATCTAAAGCCTGGGCCGAACTGATTTATAAACAAAGCCGGGCATTGACAAAGGGGATGTATAGACGGACAAACAACAATGTACTTTTATTTATAAGTAAAATGTATGTACGTCCGCGCGATCGTACTGCCTTCACCCATACATATGAATTTTATGAATCGAGAATAATGAAGCTGTGGAGTCGATGTTAATGCTACAGATTTTTATTTAATTAGTCTTGGTGTTTTTATGTGAAGAAATTTAATTGATTATTTACTTTATTTAGGTTTTTGTCGAAATTCGGGTAAGTTTTGTTGGTCAAAAGTAAGAATAAACAATGCGTCAAAAATATATGAATTTTATTGTTTTGGACTTGATTTTGTTAAGTCATCTAGTCAATATAATTATACAAACGCTACAAGTCACAACTTTTACTAGAACATTTCTCATTAACAAGCACTTTAAATGACAAAATCAGTTTACGGCAACATTAAAACATTTCAAGATTTTTTTAATTTAACTTCACAACATTTAATTACTGAAATATTCCAAGAGTACGAATAAAAGCATTGTCTACTCGCGGGAGGCGCGTGCGCAGCGCGGCGGCGGGCCCGCGGCGACGTGCATCGATTTATGCCGATACTCGATAATTAAAAACAATCCGCCATATTCCTTTTTGTCTCTCGTTTTATTCCCGTTTTCGTTCATCCCTCATTTGATTGTGTTTCTTTTTTATTTTTATTTTATTTTTTATATAAGTTTGCCTCCTTAAACGGCTGAGAGTTTTTGCATTAAACTGACTATCTACTCGTTCGTTTCGGTTCGTATTGCATTGAGACGTTTTAATTTATATTTTTATCGTTCCTCGGTGTGGGACCCGCGCGCTGCGTACGCGCACGCTTTGTTTCTTTATATTACATCGGTAATGGATTTGTACTTGCTTTGGTTATTCGGTGCAGTTTATACGATTGTATCTTAGAGTTGAGAGTCAATTATTTTAGTTTATCGATGTAATACGAACGTAAATAATAATCAGTTGTGTTATAATGAGTGGGCTTGAAACGTTGTTAAAACTAGTTTTCTGGAAATATAATGTACCTATATCTGATTGTCGGCAAATGTCGAGAGACAACAATAATGGTTACTTTAAGGACTCTACATTTTTGTAATTTACAACAAACCTTTACCTCCGTGTGACGACCTCCGTGGTCGAGTGGCGTACGCACCGGTTTCAAGATGTCGCTATCTCTGAGGTCCCGGGTTCGATCCCCGGTCGGGTCAATGTAAAAATTCACATTTCTACATTGTCTCGGGTCTGGGTGTTTGTGGTACCTTTGTTGTATCTGAATTCCATAACACAAGTGCTTTAGCAACTTACTTTGGGTTCAGAACAATGTATGTGATGTTGTCCGCATTTATTATTTATTATTATTACCTGGGGGGTAAAAACGTAAAACAAGATTATTAAGTTGAAGAAAACTCATGAGTAATGGATCTTGGACTGTTTTCTTGTATGACACAAACATGAAACGAAAGTATAGCATCAACGCTCATATAGTTTATAAATGTTTTGTAGTGATTATTCGGTTGCGGATTGGATCCTAGCGATCGATCGCCAAATTAATTATCCTGCTTTTAATGGTTACTGCTCCTATTTTATTACAGGCAGTGCAGCAGCAAACCTCTTGATATAATATTGATTATCATTAAACTTTATCAAATTTTTCAAAATGTTTTTCAGTTGTCTAGTACTTATAATACAAGCTAAACTAAGCAAGTTTGAGACTAAATGGCGTTGTGTGAAAGTTGTTGCATATTATTATTTTAAATTAAAATTTTACAATTAACAATAAATTTCGTTGTTTTTTCTTTGTTTTTAATGATAGAAAACACTCGAAAATGTAGAGATCAAGTCAAAGAACAACTGAAACTTACCATTCAACGTTTCGCATTGGTGCAAACGATTGTAAAAATATCAATTGGCTGAGGAATCTATTCTATACCAACTAAAAACCAGTTACAAAACAATATTCCCACAGTTCCTATAATTCTAAATTATTCATTTAAAGTCCCTCCTACAATATTTATCAGTCCAAAGATGGCCATATACCATAACGTATGTATCTCTGCAATCTCTAGATTTCCAACGTTATGCTATTTAATTTCAAAAGATTATATCTCTAGGCTGTGTTGCGTCCAACTTTCCAGGAATAAAAACATTTATTAATACAATTATACAGGCCTTTATTAATATGGTCTATGATTGTGTAGAAAAAGAGGTTTTTGAATAGCATTGGGAAGACTTGATGGAATGTTGGACTTGAATAGGACTTCAACCATCTGAAGTTGTAGCGTTAGAGGTATGGATGAATCTAAAATATCTAGACAATCGACGTTCCTTCCTAAGCTACAGATTTCAAAACCAAAAAGGACATTTTCTTAATTTGGTTTTGAGATACCTCCTAGTAATAACAATTATTTTTTTATTTCTTTCTATTACTAAATAACTAAAATTTCGTCTTATTTCTTTTTAGGTACGCGAAATTTACATCACAACTTTAAATATGATAGCTTTACATTGCCTTACTGAATAATACTGTTAATATTATTGTAAAATTAGCCCGCAAAAAGTACACAAACTTGATTTATTCGAACCAAAGGTTAATAAATGGCTTTCACAATACAACTGTCTATTTACCTGATCTAATATTATATCCTCAATACCCGGAGCAGATATCAACTGTCAACCACGTCATAGAGATGCGAAACTTTACGGCCTCATTTAATCTGTACCAGATAACGAACTAGTATTGTGTCCCGGCGCTGTTTGAGCCCAAAAAATCAATATTGACCTTACAACAAAAGGAAATTTTGCACTTTTTTAAATTTCAACACAAAAACATGTACGATAAAAAGCGGTCCAGGTGCGGCGAAAGGGTTGACTGGTATCGCCATCCTTTTCTGACTACATACAAATGTTTGCTGTCTCGCTCTATAACCCTTTGATGGAGGGTGCGTTTTTTTGGGTCAAATCTTGTATTTTCTCATTGATTATATATTTTTTTTCGATATAATGAGATATTGTGTTTCGGGGTCTTTGTTGAAGTTTAAATTCGAACAGAGTGATTTGAAATCATTTTGTATTTTATGGTTTATGGGGCAAGCTGTGGTTTATTACTCTACTTTCGTGCTATTAAGCTATATTAAGGGATGATAGAAAGTATTCATAGCACCTGGATTTAGTCCTAATGTTTTAATAGTTTGTTTTGGACTTTAAGAGTCACACACAGATATTTTATTATGGAAAAAAACACTTTTTAAACTCTAAAACATCGCTTATACTATATTGTAACTATATTGTAACTATTGTTTATTTTTAAGTAAAACATAGGAACTATGTTAAACTTATAAAGTAAACACCACAAATGCTCGAGTAAATTTCAAACTTTTGTCCTTTATCGACGTTAATAAATTCAAACTGTAGTAGGTATAGCAAAACTTTAAGCAAGATGGCTTATTTTCAACTGCTTTTAAAATTTATTATGTTGATAATAGTAATGGTAGACGCATAATTAAACTTAAATAGACTCATCATCAGCCTTTTCGATACCACATTTTGTTCAGCATCCAGTCTAACTAGTGTTGTGCAACGTTGTTGAGCGAATACCTTTCTGACCTCCTCAAGTGTCCTCAACCCAGTCACCTGGACTACACCAAACCCTTAGTAAGACTGTTTGTCAGACTTTGTAGCCTATAACCACTGTCAAAGATATATAAATAACTGCCGGTTTTAACGTGCTTTTTGAAACATGGAGGGACTCGTTATGACATAGATTTTCACCCAGCTACTGACCAACCGTATCAGGAGTATCTTAAACTATCATCGAATTGACTAATGAACTTAAATAAATACCGCTTCTGCTTAGTATTCAACTAACTGTAAATAGCCTTAAGAAGAAAATGTCAATCAAAACAAACCCGACAAATAAAACAGTATGTATCTAGGCAATGAGGTTAGTCCATACATATTAGTCATTCTTAGGACACCACTATTTCATCACGAACGCCGCATGCAATACTATTCACGCAGCAAACGCAAGACTCCACGAAACGTATTTATAAATTAAAAAACCACCTACAAATAAAAATTAACAAGTCAAATACAATTTCGGCAATAACGGAACGTACGCCATGACATTTCGAAAAAAGAACCGATTGTTCTTCGCCTAGGCTGAGCAGCGCGACGCCCACGTCCAAAATCTAACTAACGCGCGAGAAAAAAATAATTAAATAGAATTGTAATTGTGTAATGCCCCGCCATCTGTATTGTCAACACACCTGAGAACGAAGCCACAATACCCGTCTTTGTCACGCTTTATTGAATCCTTGATGTAAGAAAGGGACAGAAACAAGAAATCGGTTCATACGAGATGTGGAAGTGACAAAAAACTCATGCTTCCTGTGTCTTTCGTATCATTTGAAAAAGGAATAACGCTTGCGTAGTATATTGTACGTCGGCAGATAAATCATATAAATTATTTTGATTTTGTAGAATAGAACATTTTTTTGTCTTAGAAAAAAGAGTTTTGCTTGTTCTGAAAATTAATAACGAGATATAATATAAGATCCAAAAGAAGAGTTATTATATAAGAAAGTAAATATTAATTACATCTTTACGTTATTACCTAATTATCAACATTTGAATAGTCTATTTCTGTGGCTTAAGTCTACTGTATTAATTGTATTGTATTAGTATACATTTGCATTAATCACTTATGCATCAATGTTTGTCAACTTTACACTTACACAATCTCATCAAAATACCTTACATTTAACGAGAGGCAAGTTAAACAAATAAATAAACATTTCATCTGAATTCCTCACATGGTCTACAGTCACGGTGTATGAAGTTTTGACGTATTCCATACAATGTGGACTTTTTAACAATTCGAAAATAGAACGTTTTTAACTTAACCCTTCCATATTTGACAAAAAAGAACTTTTTTATATTTAGATGCGACGCGCACCGAACAGGGATTTAGCTCTTTTGAATTTAGAAACTGTTCGAATATGGAAGACGTTCGAAATATGGATTAGAATAACGGACATCGGAAAGTATGGAAAAAAGGGTTGCCATATTTGGAAGATTTTGTAATATTTTAAGTGGTTTCGTCTCGGCAATTCAGTTCGTGGAGTCGGTTCAAATAATATTTTATTTTATTATGTACATGATACGAGTGTGAATGCCGTGTGGCCTTGAGTTTATATTTAGGCGGTGATCTGCTCTTTATCATAACTCCAAACTTATTAGAGTTGCTTCAAGTACTTCAAAAACACTTAACTTTGGGATTATTAAGCACCCTTTATAGTAATTAAAATATAAATAAATACTGTAGTACGTACTGTATCAAAATTTGGTAATCCACGTTTTAAAAATAATAATTTAAAAATATACAGTTAAGAACATAAACTTCCGGACCTTTCTTTGCTTCAAAAATTAAAAAGAAAATAAAAAAATATCCTTTTTACGCAAGTTATCATTACAACGGTTATCTTTGATCGTAAAAAATATCAGATGTCATACAACCCTTCCAATGAAAAGGAACGCCAAGAAAAAGGGGTATTTTTTGGTAAAAAAATATTATACAGTGTAATATTTTGACAAAACTGTAGAATCACGTTACGGCCGGGTGTGAGGTAAAAAAAGCGGGTGAAAGAGTAAAAAGACAGATTTCTTACGGAACGAGATTTCGTTACAATGTATTGAATTTCGAATATTTATAATTAATTTTTGGGTCCACTGTTGGTTTGTATGAGAAACGGATGCGTCGGTTTTTTGATGACAATGATTTTTGAGAATAGAGTAAACATGTTTCGAATCGACCGGAAAATTTTGGATCCTATATTAAGTTTTAATTCATTTCTGTGCTGCAAAACCCATTTCTGGAATGTGTATTTGTACCTACACTAGGTAAACAGTCTAAACACAACGTTTTTTTAAACTAAAGATTCTTGTCTAAATTTTCAATAAGTAAGTTGGGTGTAACTACGTTCCTTAGTAAAGCGAGCTTCAAATCCGTTCTCAAAACTTAAAACTAAACTCAAATCCAAACAATTTACAACAAAAAATAAAACAACCAACAAGGCCTCAACAATTCGACACGTTTTTGACAAAGCTATGTAACCTTTGCCAATAAAACAAAAATATGGCGACGAACAACAAAAAAAAAATGCTGAATCTCAAAATATTTCTAATTAGACGGAGTTACGGACAAACGAAAATATCCCGACTGGACCCGTTATTAAATTTACCAAAATTTAAACAAAACTGACATATCTCAACTATGCTGGATATTTGGCGCGCAAAAATTTTGACATTACATTTTTAAAGCGCGCGGTGGGAGCGAGACGGGAGACCGGTGAGCTTGTGCAAGAGCGGGACGGGTATAGGAGCAGTGAAAGTGAATATTTAAGCGATTTTTATTGTGTTTTTGTATTATTATGTTGATCTTGTGGTCTATAAGTCACAGATCTTTGCATACAATACAGTTATGACGTTATGAGATACTTTTTTGTGCATTGTTACGAAGACTTGTATGTTGATCTCATGACGCATTTCACGTAGGTATCGGAGTTACTCTGTCTTTTCGATTTATAAGGAACTATTAAAACTGATGCTCAGATAGTTAGAGTCAAGTTGATCTTTCCTGAGGAAAAGAAATGTATTTTTTAAACTTTGTTTAGACAGTCAGCTTTCCAAAGAAAAAAACTGTATTGAATTTTGAAGCTCAATATTGATGGATATATAATCAGCAAAATATTAGCCTATAATCGTCCCACTGTTGGGCACAGGCCTCTTGCTGTATAGGGATGATTCGATTATGGATCACCACGCTAGCTGAGTGGCCTGGAGATTTCAGATTCCTACATTTCGAATCTAGGTTTTCTCTAATCTTCACTATTTATCAGTAGTGTCTTAAGATTACAAAGAAAGAACATATAACTTTGACAAAGTTACATTGGTACTTTTCCCGCGCTGGGATCGAACCTACATATCGTGCATACATTCATAGAAACGCAAGACCACCACGAAATTACTTGTATAATTAATCATGTTTATTATATGTAGGACGAAGCGTAGACCACCTCCGGACTAGATAAGTAGGTAAATCAGAATTTCCTTCCCAAAATCCAGAAAAAAAACTGAGCTTCTGGATATTGACGACCGAACTCTACAACCTGAAAATATTAAAAGAAACAGGATTAACCTCGGGACACACTTATGCTTTATTTTATTAAAATTCTTCCAGTTTCTTCGGATTCAGCAGAATACTGTAATTTACAGGGAGCAGCCGCTTATCTGATCTCCACAAACATTTTACTGGGTAACATTTTACTCCATATTAAGACTGCCATTTCATATGTTTTATACTTATGCCCTTATACTTTTAATAAGAATTCGGCAAATACAATAATAAATGATACAGCACCATACACGATAAGGTCGGTTTGAAAAACGCACATTTCGCGTCGCCCACGCTTGGCGGCCGGACGCGGCGAATTTCCAAAAGCGATCTTTTTGCTCCGAAGAGTAATTTTCGGAAAATTCGTGCGCGCGCGCCGCCCGTTTAGCCGAAACCGTAATTATGCCTATTTCGATCGACGACTTTTTCGACTACAATCAGTAATCAAGATTATTTTCGCTTAACATGTAATAGCCGGTGGTTTTGACGATATTCAGAAATCGTGTTTCTGGATTTCGATCATAAAATGCTTTTAATTTTGTATTTTAATGATTTTTCTGTACTGACAAAACATAATATTCCATACGAAATCTGGCAAATATTAACTGAGAGTAAAAACAAAGACAAATAGGTACTAATTTAAGTATCAAAAATAAAATAATGAAAAAGTTCGAACTTTGATCTTGATAACAACAGCAATCATAAAATTGAAATCATTAAAATGATACACCAAGAAAATAATCTTATTAAAACCCTAAAACGCGCTCGGGGTACGATGTGACCCACCTGCTAAATTCCCGGCACACAATACAAGGGCCCGACCCTTCGCCCCTGCGCATCTATTGCGCGAAAATAACCAGAAACTGACATTATAAAAAAACGGGAAAGATGGCAAAGGTGTCTCGATTTTTTGCAAAAAAAGTTCACCAAGGTTAAGACCCATGGGAAAGAGTTAGATACGGTCCTTAATCTCCCTTTTTTAACAGAAAGACGATATCTTCCGCATTTTTTTTTCTATCTAACTGTTTAGGTAGGGTACCGCTATTGTAAAGTTTTCTAAAAAATCGCTAAATTCAACCCCTTTAGCAACAGATGATCGGGAGACGCGTGAGATAGTTTTTTTTTTTAATTTTTCGTACTTTGATTTATAACTGTTTGCAGTAATTTGAGAGTTTTATAGATATTGTGCTGTTGTAGGAGTTTTTTTGTGTTGGTTTTATAACGGTTTTTGAGAAAAGTGTAACGTCATTAGTTTTTTTGGGGAAGATTATTTTGTATCAATATATCACGGGACGGAAAACGAACATCTAAGATAGTTTAAGAAAAAACGTTATATATTTTTTTAAATTTATTACCTATTTATAATTTCCAGTAATAATAGTACTTAAAGATCCTTCTAACATTATTGCACGTTACAAACATTTTAAACTATTTCCAAACCTCAAATTTATGCAACAGTATTTTAATAACAACAAAAAGCATATCACTTAACAATGATGTTATTAATCCTTTGCTTCGATACGATTAAAATGTCACGACCGATCCAAAAAAGCTTAAAATCAATAGTCCAACAATGTTTTTGCTCCAACCTCTTTAAATGCTGGTTTTTGCCTCACCAATCAGAAGCCATTGTCCACCCGTCACAATGCTATCCGCGATGCCCCTTTTGACCATAGTCGAGAAAAAAAAACATTGAAAAAAGGTCGCCGGGGTCATAAGTCACACGTATTGAACGTCTTAAGGTCATTGTATTGCCCTATTTAAGTGAAAAGAGGTCAGTTATTGAATCCGATATGCTTGCGAATTTTAAGGGTTGAATGGTGCAATCCGGGAAATTGTTTCTTTTTAGTAATATGATACGTGTGTGACCTCGGGTCAATCGGGTTACTAAATAATTGAATTGTATTGATTCTGAATAAGTCAATTTTGTATACAATAGATTTTTTAACCGCATATTTCTTAGTTCAATTAGTGTTGTAAGATTGTTAAAAAAAGGTTAAAAAGTTGTGGTCGATTTTTATTATTTCCTGCGCTTTTTTAAGTCGTTAATTTTCTTTTGGTACCGAACATTAAATTAAATTAACTAACTAGTATGAAAACGTGTTAGTGGTTTAGTACCATGGTACTTTACCTTTTAAAACTTAAGACTTCGATTACGGAGCGCAAACTGGTTTTGTTGGCTCAAATTTTGGTCTTTTTGTTGTAAAGTTTTAATCAATTATTAGGTACTAGTTGCTGCTCGCGGTTTTGCCTACCTGGATTTCAATCATAATTGAATAAAATTACCTTCATTTAAAGAAGTCGGATGAAAAGTAGACTACTATGTTACCTTACCTTAGTTTTTTGTACTAAATTACATCGAAATCTGGTCTAAATGTTTTCGCGTGCAAATGTAACATACATCCATACGTAAACACTCACACACACACATGAAACACACTGACAAAATTTCGCATTCTTCATAATAGTGTGATGTAGGCCTTTTATGTAATAAATCAAGAAATATATAGCGTAAAATCTTCATTATCTCTAAAACCTTATTTGTTTGGTTCACTTTTTTATTGAAATTCGTGAAGTTACACCGTTTATTTTAAATGTTTTATCCAGTCCGAGAATCTTGGACGTGTTATAAATAGTACCATCTGTGTTAAATTGAATAAAATCAAAATGTTCTTTAAGAACTTGTGAACATTTCTACACATAATAATTAGTTACAAAAAACATGAATACTTAATATTCACCAACTAAAAATTGAAACTTTTTTGCCACATATTCCGCACAATGCCAATTTTGAACTAGGACTTTAATATGCGCATAATTAAGAACTTAACCCTAAGACATTTGAACTCGAAGATAAATCTTATAGAAATTCTAAAAAATAACAGATTGCCCTTGGATCTTTTTATATAGTGACCTTCCTCTCCCTTAGCGATTCCCACGATTCTGTCTCATTCACCCCAATTTTAGGGTTGTATTTTTACGCGGGTTGAGCAACAAAGTAGATCACTTTAGAATTGCTATCATTATATTTTTTATCTTTTTTGGCAATTTTTTTTTTGGTTAAAATTGTAAATCGTGACCCCATTTTGTGATGAGGTCTCGACATCGCGAACTAGGGTTAACCTTGTGTTTGTGAAATTCGATCTGGTACTATGACCTTTTGTGTTTTTTTTTTATATTGATTTGTAGTATTTAGCAGGTAAACTAAGACTTTCTTATGAGAAGATGACTTTTCGAAAAGAAGTAGTTGAAGTTTTTTTTTTATTAGGTTTGTGCTTGAAATGATTAACTCTTTTGCTAAGCATATCCGGATCTTTAAGCTTAGGTTAAGATTTTATTAGTTAGTACTAATGGCACCTTAGATACCCAATAAAGGAAGACCGACTAGTTAAACTAGAAATAATTTTCAAAAAATATCACTAGTAATAAAGCTTCAAATTTTTAAATTAGTTTTCCAAAACATCCTTTCATCCTCACATTCTTATGCGTATTATGTATAAGTGTTACACCGCATATTAATCTCGTAGAAACTAACTAGCATTAAACAAATCAGTCATTAAGTAAAGGATAGAATCGAGAAACATTATTGCTACGTAAGTGCCCTTTAACTATTTATCTTATTTTTCTCAGCTAGCCATCTGTAGGACATTGGCAGAGCCTGAATAATTGTTGTTTATGAGATTTCTCCTTACTATATTAATATGAACTTATGAAGCAAGGGGTTATACGTGAGGTCAGGTTTAATATGAATGTTCATTTTTTTCATGAAGAATTTCGTACAAATATGGAAACACGCAAATATGTTTTAGCAATTCAGGTATTTCAAACTGTAACGCAATTATGAAATAGTTAATAACACGTAGGCAACAGCAATCAACAAATACCTTTAACAAAATTAATAACGTGCAAATGAATGTTTTTTTACTAACAAACATTTTTATTCGAGTTATAGATAATTACTACACCTATTTAAGGTACCTCAAAACGCTAATAAAAATAACTTACAATTTCAAAAAATTAAACAAGAACAATTCTCGTTAACCGCTACGTTGAATTAATATTAAAATAGACGTCATTACAGTAAAGAGTAACAAACAAAACAACATTCTATCATTAATAATACAATATCGAGGCAAAAACGAGTCGACGGCGCTGTTTCAATGTAAAAAACTACCATACAAGTCCTGCATCTGCAAGACTAAAAATAATTTTCAACGTTTAATACAAAAATCGTAATAATTAACTTCGTTACACACCAATAAATTACAATACGAGAAAGAAATGCAACACGACACGCACACAGCGACGTCGCCGCGTCCGTGCACACGCACACACGCATGCGTAGGGCGGGGTGGCCGTCCAATGTGCCGAATTTATCATTTATTTCAATTTCAGATAACGTTTGTTTTTAACTTTGATACTGTGATCGGATTTTTTTTTGTTTATGTAAATGTTGTCACAAACATGTTTTATTTGACATTTTCTCTGATTATGGTGCACGAAATTTTGTGACGTAATTTCGAATGATTCTCAATTAACATATCATTGAAACCTTAAAATTTCTGTAAGCTCAATATGATCTATCGATCATTTGACGGCTAAGAAAACAAATCACTATTTAGGCATCCTGTATTTTTTTAACAGGATTATTTTAGTGGCAGTAGTGGGCTAGTTAAAAAAAACTTTGAACTTCTTATCATTATACTCATCTTTCCAGATGTTAGTGTTTCTTACATAGGAAATGATTCATCTTGTATGCTGTCATTCGTTTTCACTGTGTTCCATTAGGAAAAACTCGTAGAGGAGAATAAATGGTTCAGGTTGCGACGAGTTTTCCAAGAAACGACATTGTTTTCAATTACATATTATATTTTATCATGGAGCTTTACTTAATCGTACACATAAAATCCGTCATTCTAAAACAAAACATCATCGTACTTTATCGATAGCCATCGATGTGCAGACTTGCCCATCCCTAGTTCGGCCGCCATCACAAATACATTGGTATGATTTATTGTCAACACGGACTACAAGTTGTGTGCAGAGTATCACTGACGTACTCTCACAGAGAACGGCCGACGATAGGGTTGTCACTGCCAGGTTTGGGTACTGGGTGATAAGGTTATAGGGTATTTAGAAACACTATTATATTTTACCTAATAAAGACTCGTATCAAGCGAGATATAAGTATATTTATTATGTAACATAAAAGAAGAAAAATACTTAAGTCACATGCACAAAAAACCGAGACTCAGAACAAGCATTCGTGGATCACACATGATTATATTAAATTGGGATCAAACCCGCGACATGACGCGCGCAAGCTGTCCATGTAACATTTACTATGAGTTTATGAATCAAAATGCTGGCATTTGAAGTAGACAGAGCTACGCATTATGTACTCATATAATCGTTTCACCTGTACAAGGCACTCTGAATCTCTATTAGGTCCATGTCAAAGAAATTTTAATAAATTAATAATATTATAGATTATTTATTCTAACAATTTCAATAAAATAGTCTTCAAAGGAGTGTTTGATTGTAATTATTAATTTTACTCGACCATAAACTACATAAAATATTTTCTTTTATTTTTGCAAGAAAATCCTTCGTGACAGCCCTACGTCCAGTCCAATGCGATGCGTCGAAAAATGTACCATTTGTGTATACTCGGTTATTACTTGTTCATCAACCTTTTAATTTCGACAATCTGACAAACAATTAAGTTTTTAGCGTTCGCCAAAGTCAATGTTTTATTGGTACTGCTTTTTGCAATCACGGGATGTTTTGGCCAGTAATGAGTATTAGGTATTTATACGGATAATGGCCGACCATTGAAATGTCAATTAGATTTAAGTTGCCGTTACGTCATACTTACGAGAGGCCTTCTCAAAGTTGAGTTGCTTTTTTCAAGGTTCGAGGTTTCGAGTATTGAAGGGTTAGATTTTTATGCTTGCAACATTATATAGAGTAATCTCAGGATCTGGTGAATCGATTTTCAAAAACTTTTTTCTAATAGCAAGCGACGTTATTTGTCAATTTATCAGTATCAATCATTATCTAACTTAAGTTTTGTTAAAGTTGTAATTTAATTTATCGGCTAGTAAATTTTAATTAAAAATGTTATTACTAACATGCAAGTGCTAATAACTTTTGAGGATAGCTGTTTCGTTTAATTCGCGAGAATACGCTTTTTTTTCAAAGAAGTTTATACACTTTAATGAGCTTCGAAGTTATTTTTATAAAAATATAAACCTTCTTTTTCTTTACTTAAACTAAAGATATTTTGGCAAACTTTATCACTGAAGGGTATTTAAAATAGATGATAGCCGATTCTCAGACCTAATAAATTTCAAATGAAATTAATAAAATTCGGTCAAGCCGTTTTGGAGGAGCATGGTATCTATCATTGTATCATTATATTATACTTAATTTCACTAAAGATTAACGTATTATTCCAGCTATCATCATCATCATCTTCATCCACAGCCTTTATCCTCCCACTGCTGGGCATAGGCCTCCCCTTTTTCGTGCCAATTTCTACGGTTCTAGCTATACCTACCAATATTTAATTCCTTGGCTCATTTACCGCATTAATTTGATGAAAATTTGTTTTGGCAGTCCTTATTTACCTTATTATTCAAAAGCCAAAAAAAAGAATGCGTAGCTTACCTATCCTGTAATCAAACTTAGCACATACAGTTGAAACTGGTCAGCTACACCACTGTGACATTAACACCAGTGATAATAATTCAATTGTATAACATAATATATGTCAAACGGTTTAATATAATGTATGGATAGAAAAAGTATAAAGGGCACGTATATATGTATTACTATTGTTTTTGTATTAATTTATACTTTACTGGCTTTTGCCCGCGACTTCGTACCCGTGGGTAGAAGATATAAGTTACCATTTATACCTGCCCTGTTTTTTTCACATTTTCCATTGTATCTTCGCTCCTATTAGTCGCAGCGTGATGGTTTATAGCCTAAAGCCTTCCTCGATTAATGGTCTATTCAACACAAAAAGAATTTTTCAATTTGGACCAGTAGTTCCTGAGATTAGCGCGTTCAAACAAACAAACAAACTCTTCAGCTTAGATAACTCGTATAGATAAGTATCTTCCATTGTAAAAGATAATAAAAAATGCTTTTGCTTATTAGTTTGTTGGGAATGATCGCTAAATTAATTGTAGAAATTATAGAATTGAACCCTTGTTTACCACCTAGTATTACAATGTGTAAGGTACCCCTAAGGTAAGGGTACCTACACATTATTCTACTATATAGGTAGGTGTAATGCTAAGGTATCCCTAAGTCACAGATTTTTACCTCTACATTGCTGTCCACGATTCTTGTCTGCGTTGTGTTTAATGACTTTTTATTTTATTTATTTATCAGTAAAAAGTTAGAAAATCTAGAATTATTATTAAATAATATCAATCAAAAATCTTTCTCAATAGTTAAGACAATACTACATACGCGGGGCATTTACATAAAAATGATAAACACCTGTTGTCTAAAAACTCAGTTTTAAAATTAAACGTGGCTAAATTACAAAGTAAAACGACAATTAAAGGGAACAATTTTTTTACATAATATCGCAATATAATAGAAACAAAACGAACAAATTGCAAATTGAAATAAAACTGTACTTCGATATTTATAACAACAACGTCATTACAAACACGGAATAACACCCAATAAACATGCAAAACAAAACGTTGCATTACCAGAACAATTCATTAGAATTAATCAAAAACAAAAAGCATGATAGTCTAAAGTAATTGCGGCGCATATCTCGCAAGTAAATAGTTCGATTCCCGCGCGTGAAAATGTCAGCGGTTATTTTGGCGCGCAAGTCTGTCTGTTATTAAGCGCGTGCGCAGCTCGATCTATTGTCACTGTGATTGGCTGAGAGATGAAAAACAAATCATTGTCCACATGTTCACAATTTTTTGATACGTTGGCGTTGGATTTTTTGCGAGTGGGTTTGTTGACGCGTTTTCGTGTTTTTGGCGGCTGTTTCTTAAGTAATTATAAATATAGTTTATTGTTATATTATTAGGTATTATGTACTTTGTATTATTCACGATATTTCTCTGTACCTGTGATGTAATACTTTTTGAAATAGATATTCAATCACTCATGATGTATCGGTGTCGCGAAATATTTGTAAATGTTTTATGTAAATAAAAATGTGTCGAAAGGACTTTTATAATTTGTTTCAAATTTAAAATCACAAAGGGCTACTGGTAATGATATATACCCACCAGGAAGCGATGGGGGGGGGGTCAAATGCAACCCCTTTTGACCTTATTGCGTATGACCTAAGTTCTACAAATAAGTCAAGTCCTAAATTATCCTCAAATTCTTTCTCAATTCTCATTTACACTATAAAGGTTTTCAAATATCTCAAAAACGATCTGATTATAATAAATAGCTAAGTATTAATCCTAGTTGCATTAAAGATAGGTGGTAAGGCATAGAAGATGGATTACAAACATGGATCGCAGCCAAATGTTAGATTAATGAGGTCGAAAAGAAGAATAAACAGCGAATAGGAAGCTTAAGATGTGGAACTGAGTTCTGAGATCAATCTTGATATCAGATGGTATATATTTGATGATATTAATGTTTACAACAATGTAATGACAAGAGAAATGGTTATTACAGCCAAGGTAAATGTTGGTGATTGGTGAAGGGTAGAAACGATTCAAAGTAGGTTTATAGGCAAGGCAAATCAGTCATGAATTTTGTGGAGTATGCCGACTGACAGTGGAAAAGTCATGATGAAATATTTATTTAATTAGTAAATAAGTAATTTGATGAAAAAGCTCATAACGAGCTCTGTGGTTTTTAACGCCGAAACAAAAATGGGTTGGAATTTCTGTCTGTATGTCTTCATAGCTCGAAAACGGATTGAGCGTTTTGTTTTATATTAAAGGTGAATTATTTGCGAGTGTCCTTACCCTCAGACAGTTTTCATGAATGTCGGATTTGAAAGTTTTTACTATCAGAGATGTTTTGATATTTTTGATTTTATAAATCATGACCTTCTAGTTTTGTGATTTATTTAACTGCAAGGATGGCAGCTACTCGGTTGAGTGGTGGACATGTCGCGGGTTTGATCCCCGCATGGGACAAATATTTGTGTGACCCATTAATGCTTGTTCTGAGTCTGGGTGTATTTGTGTATGTGACTTGAATGTTTGTGAAACCTCCAATTTAAACCCTAACTAGTATTAAGGTAAAACATACAAAACAGCAATTTTAACATCTGCAGACGCACGTTATCAAGTCAATAATAAAAAAAAAATATTCGGGTATCTTGTTTAATGATTTCAATGCGAATGAGTCATAGAGCGATCAAAACATCTCAAGAACAACAATGTTCAATAAACAAACAAACATTCAGATAATGGTGGCATCTGTAGTGACCTATTACTCACTAATACTACCTAAAGACCTTCTTAGGGTTACGAACACAGAGAGGTGAACATGGAACCCTATTAACTGAAGCTTCGCTGTCTATGCGTATGACGTATATATGTATACCGTAATAGCTTAAACAGTTAAAAATGACATAGATGATGTATTCAAGTTGGTTTCGAAAGGCACATTCAGTTGTGGGCCCCGGCTGTAATTCAAATATCTTTGACAGTCGTCAGAACCTAGAAAGTCTAACATCCAGTCTAACTGTGTTGCCCAGGTAACTGGGCTGAGGAGGTCAGATAGGCAGTCACTCTTTGTATAACATTGGTATTCCTGTTGCCACTATTACAACAAAAAACAGAACTTGATCGGTAATTATTAATAGCTTATAATTATTACGGCGATCCCCGCGTAGTTTTGTTTTGACTGTTCTGAGTCTGGGTGTCTTGTGCATGTAACTTGTATAACGCATTAAAAATCTTAGCACAGCTTGTTTATTAGAAGAATCTGGACTAATTTCGTAAGGGGAATTCAGTTCAGTTGTTTCATCAATTTAGTATAAGTATTGAAGACTCATATTTGTTTATTGTCCGTTGCAGTGACCATTGGACTGTCAATTCAAAGGTCTTATGTTGAATTCCCTGTCTGTCCATCTATCACACGTAGAATTTACACAGATTGATTCCTGTTGCTGTTATAACAGCAAACAACAAGAATATCAATAATTTTTAGTACGGATATTAGATTTTTTTTATTCGTTTTTTAGCCCTTTCATCGATCTACGAAATGTTTCATGCTATCCAAAGTAGCCAAGTATGCTAGAACAATATCCGAACATTTACCGACGTACTTTCTTCAAACAGTCAACAATATCTGTGGCGTCTTGGGTCAGGTCATCTCCTCCCCTCTAAAATGGCGAGGGAGGTGATGGCTGACCCTTTCATCATGCTCGTGAACGGGTGCTGCTTGCGGTGGCTGGTCGTAGTGTTGTCCTTGGTCTATATTTCATTAAGTAATAGTGCTAGTTATAGCTCACTGACCTTAGCTTAGACATTGTCTTATTTTGCAGCGTTTTCTTAAAAAATAATTAATGTAAGGAGCTTGTATAAAGTTGCAAAAAAAGTGGCAGAAGACCTTATCACCTAACCTCAACATCCCTCACATAATAAATAAAAAAATCATACTTCTAATCAACCACAATTTCCTTCCTCCAAAACTATGTGATTCTGAACCTGTTTGTCGCTACTATCCACTATTAATAATAACGAAATTTCATTTTTCAGTTTTTATGTATTTTTTGTTATTTATATGCCAAGAGCATGTGACAACGTATGTAACAGATGTCGCAGAAGAAGCAGCCACATTTCAGTGGGAGTAGGCTGCTCAGGTCGCGTAAATGCACCCTGACCGATCGGCAAAGATCGTACCACTGGACTCTTGAGCAAGGTTCGCCAAGGTTGTCAGCGGCGATGGATATTACACATTGGATATAATATTGGTTAAGGGTCTGGAAGAAAAAGGCCGTGGCCTCTGCCCAGCAGAGGGACTCTCAAAGGTGAGTATGTTTCAGAACATTTCTGGAAATGAAATTTTCAAGAATATGAACGAGCAGCCCTTATAAAGATGCATTTCCTGCCTTCAGCCTACGAATCGTTGAAAACCTTATATTTGGATCCTCAATTATTCAATGTGTTATAAGTAATAAGGCCTATTTACTAAGCAATATTATTATCAGTTAACTGCACTCTATTACATTAATAATTATTTATAAGAACAAATAAAAAAAAGAGTAATTACCATCTAAGAAGCGTATAATAAAATTATTTTAGCTTTAAAAAGTATGTGTAATAAATATTATTGCAATTACAGTTCTGTTTCACGTAACCTCATATCTGATAGTCTATATCAAAGTAACTAACGAAATTAACTCTCCAATTAACTGCTCGACGGAACAGTGGCCGGTTGCTGCTCAAAAGTCATTATAACATCATTACTGAACTTATATCCTTTTAACTACCCACAAAAAACTCAACAAAAACCTAAACGCTACCAAGTTAGATGTTAAAGGTCTGTAATTACGTAACGGAGAGCTTTGTAGTGACCATTGCCAACATCCACCGAGACACCGGCAACAGATGTTATCGGAGCCAAAACAAAAAACGCAATGTAAAACAAAAGTTAGCGACAGAACTAATGTCGAAGGTCAACGCGCGTTGAACGCTCCAGTTTAAAGACTTTACAAAAAAATCATCCGCATTGTCGAGCTAACAGTTAACCCTAAACTAAAGACCCTTTCTTAGTTTTTTGGCAGAAAAAAATGCCAAGCGGAGACGGCGGGCGCGGCGGAGTTATTCGTGGCCGGGCGGCTGGAGCGCACGGTCGCACTCGCACGCCGCGTACCGCACGCACGACCCGCACGCATACAGGAGCGCGGGAAAACTCGCGCCAACAACCCGCACTAAGGTTTCCATCTTTAAAAATAATACACCGAAACGCATTCGAAGAATCGATTATTTTCGATAACACAGTAACGCGGCCGTGTTGATTATTATGATTCGTACAAATTAAACCGTGTATTGTTTTAAATATTTCGACATTGTCGGAATTCTATTGTGTGACTCTTAATTGTTTAATGTTTTGCTTAATCTAGGGCTTTGTCGAGATGAATCCGTTTGGGTTTACATTTTTGTCGTGATATAAACAATTGATATTTTCGCGGAGGAGCCGAGCGTGGTTTTTATGAATGTTTTTGCGTGTCGGCCGCTGGTGGGGGAAGGGTGGGGCCTCGGTAGACTCGTCCCTCTCTAGCCAGTATTTTGATTTAGTTTCCGAGTCTTACGCAGATGTGGCAATTTTTTCAGTCGCGTGAGTAAATCGCGCGCGGCTGTTACATTTGCCGTGTTTCGGACTATTATTTTTTTAGTTTCGACTTCGCGACTTAGTATTGAAACTTTTTATTTCAGGTGTCTATTATTAAAAGTTAGTACAAAAGACTTTGATTTGAGTTTAAGACTGTGTTGTAAACTGTGGTCAGTGTGAGTGACACTATTTATGGTGATAAACACAAGTGACGTTGTGCATGACCACCTCATTGTTACACCGAGTTAATATCAAGTTTGGATGTCTTAGATTAAGGTAAGATTTATTTTTATTATTTATTTGTCCATCTAGATTTTTTCTGACCTTTTTTAACAATTGTGTGCTACAGAATCTGCTGTGCTTTGAATTTAACAAACAAATTAAAGTAACATTATTAAAATACTAATTTTAAACGTAGTTTTAAATATAATTGTTTGTAAATAATACTTGAATTAAATACACAAATTATTTTTTAGTACACAAGCATACTCTAATTTATTTTTAAATTATACATCAAGTAAATAAATCCAAGGTTAATAAACAATAATAATAAGCCTTTAGTAAACACGAATTAAGTAAATTAACTATTAAAAACATTTTAATGTCTATTTCAATTATAAATGAAACTGTTTGTAATAAAATAAAATTACAAGATATTTAAATTCAAATTTAAATACTTCAAAGATGGCATAAAACAAAGATAGATTATGTGTTTAAATTGACAACGAATTTAAAATGTAATCACAAACTTATTAACGCAATTTTTAAAGCTTATAATTAAACTTGTAACTAAACTATCTCTAACTTTTCTAGATCAAACTAACTTTAAGTTAAATTTAACTTTGTGCTTAACCTTTAGTTATAACATGGATTGATATCAATCTCGGATGCTGGGAACGTGTATTTTTTGTCTTATCATCTCAATCGAGATCAGATTATGTGAACATCTAGTGCTGGGGTCACAGGTCATCCGGTTAGGACTGCGAGATTAGATGTTGCAGGTTCTATTCCCATTTTGTATATTACTGTTTTATTCTTATTCGATTTTGATATCTGATAATTGAATTTGGTTTAGTTTTGTAGTTTTATTTTTTAATTATTTTATTTAACGTTTAATTAGACTGGTATTTCGATTTCTACAGCTTTAAGAAGCTATGATTTTTTTAGTTATACCTTAGTTTTCATGCAGTTGGTAGTACTTTGATTTATGGTACAATAACTCTAACGTTTGTAAAGAAATATATAAACAAGAGTACCTTAATTTAAATCATAGAATATTACGAGAACAACCATCTAATACACAATAATATAAGTTAATCTCGTGTAATCTTCAAAAGTCACTATAAACTTTTAAATCACTTACAAAAACAATTATTTAGGTTGTAATAATATTTGTGTTTGTTTGTTATTTACATTAGAATGTAGACAATTCAAAACAAATCATTTTAATCACTGTTTTCCGAATACCAGAAGCTTATTCTTAAAAGCTTGAGAAAAATGAGTCTTAATCTCTTATTAAAATCTTATTTCTCGTGAATTGTTGAAGATTTTTATTTTATTTACAACTGTTACAAATATATTTACAACCTAGATGTATATACACTTAAAGATATACATTTCGAATATTATACATTAGTACCTATAACCGTTCTTATTTCGTCTATATTATTACATTATATATACTGTGTTTATCCATTAAAATAAGATAGATAAGACATTAGACAATCCCTTTACGACAAACGTTATTCAGTTGAGTCCGATAGGACTGGACTGACCCGAATATAATTATATAAGTTGGAAAAATAATACAAATATTACGTTTTATTTTCTAATATGCATTATCCAATCCTTTATTATTTTCAATACTTTATATTAAGGCAGGAATTTAATAATTATTAAATAACAAGGTCTGAGTTATCTTATATATCTATTATTTATCATACTATCAAATCTATCACGTTGGCAATTTGAGGTGAAAAACGAACAAGGTTAAAAGCTTAGTTTTGTTTATAATTAATTAAGTAACGTTTATAACTTGGAAATAATGAAGTTAATGTTCTTGGTTTCCAATGCTTAAAGGTTCTTAAACAATTAAACACCATATCAAATGAAATAGATTATTTATTTTGTTCCATCAAGGATATAGACATAGTTATGTCTGTTAGAACTAAGTTGTAACTAAAATTATTAAATAGATTTTATTGAACTTAAAAGCGTAATTTTTAGACAAGGAAAAGTCTAATTAATATCTCGATTTTTAGGAACAAGATATTTATTTCTTCTTCTGTCTAGCCTTTTACTAAACATTGTTAGAATAAACTATTAACAATACAATATTCTAGAAAATCAAAAACTATTGTTGACACTACAAGGTAATTTTTTATGTAACATTACTCTTAGGTAATCAAAGATACAGTTTATAGCCCCCAAATCAGCCTAAAGCTATAAAACAAAAGATAAAGATTTCCTATACTAAACTTAGTTTATCTAGATACTATTTAGATTTAGACAAAGCTAATTTATCACAACTATTAGATATTGCTGTATTTATTCAGTCACGTTTGCACTCCGTTCATTGTTATAAAATATATAATTTATTTATTTATTTGTTAATATAATTGGTGTAGTTTATAGCTGAGATATGGGTATCTTATAACCTAATCTTGTAGGAAGGATAAGCGTGAAGTAAGTTTTAAAAGACTTACTCTTACTAACTAAACTTTTAAATAGTGGTTTCTTAGGTTCACGCGAATGTTAGACATTGAAATGAAACTACTTTAACGGATTTTATCGCGATAAATCAGTTTGCCCGTGACCATGATACCTGCAAAGGTGTCGAAACGTCGGGAACTAAAATCAAAAAATTAAACCGCGATAAAATCCGTAAAAGTAGGAAACTTTTAAACTTACTTTTGTAGAGTTTTAGCGACGATTTTTTGACGCGGCTAAAGCTCTTACTAAGCTGTGAAGGGATTGAAAATTTAGGTGCTGTTTAGTTTATTTACATTCAAATTCTTTGTCTTTCTTTCTAATTTTATTTTTGTAACTGGTATTTTATAAATCCATTATTATATATTTATTGTAGAGTATTGGTAGAGTCAAAAGTCAAAGCAACGAGTAGCGATTGCTGGGTTTGTTGAAAAGAGACATCTGCTCAGCTGTGTTAAAGAGTTATGAGCTTACATTTGGATAGATGGAGAGGAGATGGAAGGCAAAGGAAGATGTATGGAATGAGGAAAGGAGATATGAAAGAAAAGAGAGTTGGTGATAACGCGAAGAGGGACAGGAGAGAATAAAAGAAATAAATCGTGTTGTTCTGACCAAAAATAATATGTAACCAACTAATTTAGGAAGAAGTATATAAGTGGTTTGATTTATAGTTATAACATTGTATGTTGTAAAACATATATTGTGTGGAACTCTACATTTCAAAAGCAAAAAGCTATCGGTTGATAGTTTTCCAGTTACTGTAACTGGTCTTGTTGTGATAATTGGCAGTAATAGGAAAGTGTTATTAAAAAATACTAAAGAAATATAATAGTAGTAATTATCAATTTCAAATACAAAACGTAGTTTGTTTCGTCAACCGTGAACGTACATTGACTTGTTTTTGTTAGTTCAAATAGTTTATTGTTTAGGTGATATGCAATATATTAGTTTTTCCATAAATATTTAACTAAGATAATTAAGAACAGTTATCTCCAATATAGTGAGAATAAGTTATCAAAACTTAGAAAAAAGTGACTATACAAAAAATCTAATAAGAAAAAATATTGACTAATAGAAGCGATTTTAATGCTATTTACCTAGTTTTAGCACTTAAACTGTTAACTTTTAATAACAAGAAAATAACTTACTTATAACGGAATAATTTATAAATAAATTATCTTGTAATTTGTATAATCACGATTTATATTAAAAAACATAACGTGGTCAAGGTTACGCAACAACTTCATTTAATTTAAGTTTTAATATTCGGCCTCTTAATATGCTAATTAAAATGTGCAAAATATTCAATACTCGGCGAAAAAGAAAATACTTCTATAACAAGTAGAGTTAGGGATCCGTAGAACAAATGTAAAATCCTTTATAGAATAAAAATACACCCAGTTACCACTTAGGTAAACTTTAGCTCAATTAAGTTTATTTAAACAAACATTTAAATATAAATATAAATAAATTGAACACCAAACAAAACAAATACAATTGCACAATAACTCCCAACGGCAAATCCTAATTTAATTATATTTACTAATAGATTTCGAAAGCTTTTATTCGTTTTAAATTTCCAATACGATTGAATTAATTTATATATTTGTTTTTAGAATGTTACGTATTAGAAAAAATGTATAGTTCAATTGAACAAATAATTCAGTTAAATTTTTCGAATGTATACTTAATAAAATTGTTCAATTAAATTCAATTTAAATTGCTTCTGATTATGTTGTAGTGTTTAAAGGAGTCCGTAGCTAAAAGTTGAGAGATTATTTTGGCAAGCTGCATAGATTGTGTTTGGCAAGCACATAATACGTTGAAAGATACATTGTACTTTGTTTTAGTTATAGCTTTTGTGATGAAAATTATGTCTTTATTACATTTTCTTTTGATTAAAATCAGCGAAATTTGTAATTTGACTAGATATTAACTAATTTGAAAGATGAAATTGTACGGCTGTTCGGTTTTGCATGTTAATTTTAGCATGCAAAACAACAATTACCGAAAACTTAAACGGAACTCAACTTAGAATCTTAATAGTCGCTATGTCTTTATCTTAAACCATGAAAGTGCTAGAGTAGAAGGCTATTTTAGCCGACAAAAATCTAATTGGTCTTCCAGTACTAAACATTACTCGATTCAGTGGGCTCACTACCGAAATAAGTTTAATTCTGTATTTCTTCTTGAACCAAAACAAGATCGAGCAGCCAGCCAGAGTTCAACGTCATTAGCTGTTGAAGTAGCTTAGTTCCAACTCATGCCACTGCATGAGTTAGCGCTAGAGTTGTGTCTCGATCTCAAATTGCTCGAAGCAGAACTCGATGCTATCCGGCGTAAAGGAGATCTCATGGAAAATATAATCTTTCATACTTTCATCTACATAAACTTATAAAGCATTACTTCTCCAATACGGGTAGTCGTGTAATGTATGTTTGTGTTTATTCAGTCTCAATAACACGTCATCGTATAAATATGCATCTTTCAACACTTCACATCAGTCTAGCATCTCTTGAAGTATATTAGCTATCATCATATGTGGCCAATTTAGTTAATTCAATAAACAAAATTTCAAATCAAAGCTCTTCGTTTAAATATTTACCCGACTGAGTCAGGAGAGTACTGCTTTTGTCAATATCATTTATGCAATAGGCAATGTGTATGGTAGCTTTTCTGTCCTGTCTGTTGGGAAAAGCGTCCTATTTTCCCCATCCCTTTTTCCCGGCTCTTAGCCCTCCTTTTTCATTCTCCAGGTAGACCACAACTCTTTTTAGCATCCTCCTTATGGTCTATCACAAGACCCTCTCTACATATTCGTTTTACAAGATTTATTTAGTTAGATTCTTAATTATTTATATCATTGCTGTGGATAAGTTGTTTCTTTAAACTGTGGTAAGTGGATTACAAACATAGCTTATTCCGGTATTTTTCTAAACCCCAACAAGGAGTGCCAAGAAATGCTGGTTCTCTACCTTCTGTAAGCAAACTTAATTAATCACAAACTTTAATATAACTGAAAATGGATAATGTGTATGATTCTCATTTATAAACAACCTGTGTAATTAAATACACTGTTCAATTGAAGATGTGTTCATTTTAATCAATTGGCAATTGCCGAGATTTACGAGAAAGTAAAAAGTTCTCTCCAAAAAGAATCTCATTCTTAAACTTAGTCAAAATGAGTTCATATAAGACCTATTTAATCAGAATCTCCTCCAAAGCCTTATTAGTTTTTATTGCTATACAGTTTTTGTTCCAATTCTCAGAATTTGTTAGAATGAGGAAAATCCAAAAATGTATTAGTTTTTGCTTCGCGTGTTTATTTATGCTGATAAAAAGATCTAATATTTGATTACTTGTTTGATATAATTATGCAATTTATTATTATCATATTTCAACGTCATCTCCATTACATATAATTTCACATATATCGGGGTTCTATAGATTCTTTAATACCGTTATAACGTTTTATTTCACAATAAGGCTAATATCATCTTATCCTTATATAACTAAACTTTGAGTTGTTCCTAAATCTCTATACGTCTCCTATGCACCTTTAAGTGATCATCGATAAGCGACTCAACAGACTGCCTGATATGACTTATAACGATATGAAGTTTTCCTTTCAAACATTTGTAGATTTTCCCCAAGTTTAAAGCTTCACACAAGAGCAAGACACCATTTATTTTAATACAAATTTAAATTAATATTAATAGAAAATAAGCGATACATGTTTACAAACTTGCAAATATCCAACATTGTTTCAATTTGGCTGACATAAATGTAAATTTTCCATTCGAAGGATTTCTTGTTATCGATACAATATTTGATAAACTACCCACATTATACAGTCTTGCTTTTATTAGAAAAAAGCTTTCTACGTTTGGTATTAAACCTTCTTGCCAGTTTAACTTGCGTAGGGCTGTGCGTAACGTTATTAAAAACGGTTTATCGATACGTAAACATTCGATTTCTTTAAATATTCTTCTTTATTCGAAAATTAAAACAATTTTAAATTTAATTCGATTATAATGTTGACAGTATTTGATTTTCAATAGTTTTAACAATATGTCTATTTGATCAATGTTATTCGGGATTAATATTCTATAGCCATACTAAACTAAGTTCAAAGTTTACGACCGATCAATGTTTAATCCCAGTCATATATTAGTCCATTTTGTCAGTAATTAACCATAGACAGTAGTTTATATTGACAAAATGTGTCACAACGCGCTTATATTAGTCATAATTATTTCAACCCTATATGTCTATATGAATTTATTATCCAGTAGTACCGTGATATATGGTCGACAAATCATAAATTATGAATGCAATTATTATTTTATGCAACACCTTGCCTTTTTATCACGGGTTGCATTCCAAAAAAAAATCGTCCCCAAAAACGTAGTATCCTAACAAATTCGTCCTCAAAATGGATAAGGTCGTTCGTTTCGTTCAATCGGTCAGTCATTCACTCAGGCATCGGTCAGGATTTTGACCGGAAGTGGCCCTTATCAGGCGGCGGAGGTGACGTCACGAGGCTCGAGCACAATCAATGTGAGCCGAACGTGATTGTTATATAAATAAAAGATATTTTTTTCTTTAACTTCTGAGTAAAACAATGCGAAACGGGAAATGTTTGAGTTAACACAAGATAAACAGTTTGTTAATGTAAGAGGAAGTTATAATTGCGTTGATTTTCGTCAATAAACAATTGAGCATCTAAAATTATGTTATTGGTTTACAGCGCTTAGTAATGGTACTGAGTACGTGCTTCAAGAAATTATTAATTAACAAGTATTTTAGTGGGCAGCTACTGTATCGTAAGGCTGGACATCATATGCGCCGCCATAGAGACAGCGGGCCCCGATAATGTTGGAATACTATCACGCCGCTTACTGGAACCTTGTACGTGTGTCATATATTACCTCCCATTGTAATTCCGAGTGGCTTTCCAATAAAAAACACATTTCCTAATTTACTCGGAGTCGACGTAAGTATTGTGTAGGAACAATGGACCTGACTCACGTCACGTGATTCATTCAAATATCGAACGCTTAAACGATATCGATAAAACAGTTTTCGATTTTCAAAAAGTTCCGACGCAACCATTCGAAAATGGAATGCGAATTTTGAAATATGCGATTGTTTTTTGATTGGATTCGATTTTTGAATTAACTTGAGCTGCGTTCTGGATTCGAAGTTTCATTTTGTTTGTTGACATTATTAAGATGTTTAACTATGTTCTAAGCTTAAACTTCGATTAGTAATTATAATTATGACATCAATTAGTGTCAAGCGCGACAATATCAGTTCGAAAGCTATTACAGTATAATTTATGTTCCTATAATTAGTCTAATAAGTTAGGCTGTGTAGAGAAAATCGTTGTACAACAACTAACCATGCGTTTGAAGTAATACTACCAAGTTACTCACATGCTTAACTTGTTGCTTCTTCAAACACCTTTTCCCTTACCTATTAGTTCATGTAACATTCAAGTTAGATTTCATTCAAACACTAATTTCATTTGGTTTTAGAAATAGTCAGGTAATAGGTGTCTATTTTGAATCTCCAATAGGACATGTACAATGGTCTGATTGCACCAAAAATCTATTAAATATTTTATGAAAAAAGATCTTCTTAACTTTTCTTCTAGTTTCTTTCTTTTAGGGATATCCTAATATATGTTTTCTTCTGTTATTATCAATTTTTATCTCTTTCTATCTCATGCCATTTTCCGTATGATCCGTCTCTCTTCAATCCTCTGTTACGAGTACACCCTTTATCTATAGTCATTAGCTTGTGAAAAAAAAATCATATCCATATTAAAGAGTTGTCTACATATAAATATTATCTAAAGTCGCCATATTGCAACTTGGTTTTCCATCCAAACGTCACTTTAATACTGTCTGTCTGTCTGTCACATGTGGAAAGCACCATAAACGTCTTATATTAACCAAGTAAGGTTGCAAATAAGCAATTTATTTATTAATCGCTTCTAATTTGATACTTAAATGGAAATAATTAGGCTTTTTTATTTTTGAACCTAGGTTTTTTCTGGATAACTACTTGTTTATGGTTAGTAGCGGTTAAATTTGAATTGAATGGAGTTTATTTAACTGAGGAATACTAATAATGTTTGTTTAGCAAACTTATGACAGTTGTAGTGGTTTGTTTATTTTATTTTGACTGTAGTCATGTTCTGTGGTTCGCGGGGCGTCATTTTTGGTGTCGTTTCGATTCCCGTTCTTTTTAATGTTTGAAAATAATTTCGTAGTTGTTTAAGCTAGAAATGGATTATTAAACTTATAAGAATTGTTTAAAAGCATAGTATATTTACTGTATCTACTTCGGTTTTTTTAACAATTACCATTTATAAGAATTTTGTTTCATATAATAGGTAATACAAATACAAATGCAGTATCAATAAAAAAATAAGTTGTATCTATAGTAACACAGACAAACAGATTAATTAGTATGATTTTCAGCTGTTTAGTTCACATATGTCAAATTAAATCAACACAAGTAACAAGACAAATATTATTATACTTGGAATCGAAATAATTCGATTTTGTCGTCGCATAATTATCATAATAAACGGACACATTGCAAAATCGTGCATTCTCTTTGTCCTTTTCTTACAGTATTGCCATCCCGCTCTTCATATATGCGATTCCCGTAAACCAATTAGCGATCAATTTTCACCCTATACCCCTAAAGATAAGATCCAGTTTTCTTTAAGCAAATAATCCGACGAACACAGCTGCGCTTTCATACACCAAGCAAATAAGTACTCTATTGGTAAGACATAAGGTGCGGTTTCTCTTGGCTGGATGTAATCAATGAGGCACTCGCGATGAAATGCGAAATGGATTATTTTTTCAAAAATGGAATTAAGAAGAGACAATAACGTTCATTGTTTTTAAAGATGGCGGACGGGACGGGTTCAAATATGAGATTATTACTTGTGTGTTTCGCTTATGATAATTTTATGGGCCACAAAGGCACAATAGCGACTTTATTTAATGCGAAATTATTATTGTAGTTGTGCATTACGAAGACGGAAATCCATCTTGTTATTCCGGTTGCTAACAAACAAAAAGCTATGAAATGAGTCTTTCGAAAACAGGAAACACGATGTTGAGCTTCTTTCTCCGGTCTAACGCAAATTAACCGAGATGTTTATATAAAAAAATAAGATAATTATTTTTCGCCTAACGCTGCACGATCACGTCTAAGTATTTTTTGTATCGGAATTTTTATTACCATTTTAAATACTTAATTTTTATTGCTCGATACTTTTTAGTGTCTACTCCTAAGAAATTTTATTGGAAGCCAGTATTTCGTTAACGTGATTATAAAAATGCTTCTTGATTTCGGGATCACAAACAGGTGGCTATTTAATTGATGTTTTTTTATGTTTAACATCACAAAAGTCAATGAAAACGATAAATAGACAGCTGTGGGCTACGTATTGTACAATAACCGAGTGTCAAAAACAATGTCCTGTCGTATTTGAACAAAAAACAAAACAAAGAAAGGCATGTTAACACAAAAATCGAGTGAGTGTAGTAGTGGCAGCTGCGATATAGATTAGTGACGTGTCTCATGCTTCCAGAAAGCTGAATAGTGCGTTACGAGTAATTTAAATAGAGCGGTCTCTCAATTGGGGTTAATTCTCGTGTTTAAGGAATATATGGAGTTTAATTATGAGGACGGCACCAAGCGATATGGCGCAACATATTTTGAATACTTTAATAATCGATTCAGATGGTACTCAACTGTGTTTTTCGTAACACGCGGCTTTTTATCAACTTTCAGCTTGTCTAAGATCAGAATCTTTATAGAGATATTTCAAAAGTAACCAAGTGTGGTTACTTAAGTCTTGATAAGAAACACAATAAAATCAATTTGCCTCCCCACCAAATAGTTTGGGGCCGTTAAAAACTTTCAAATCAATCCGGAAACTTCAAATTCTAATAACATAAAGAGCACGTTTGCTATCTACTTACATCACAAGACTCGTTTCAACTTTTTACCGAATCGTGATCCAACTTTTTGTGGGGAACACATATTCAGATGTGTAATGACCAATCTCCGGGCGTCGGACAAAAAAAACCTAAGAGATCATTCGAAGCATTAATGCATCAGTTACTAAACCGTCAGACGCATGCTCTTGCGCATCCTTAACGCATTCATAATAAGAACAACAAGTTCCATTTTCAAACGGACGAATTACAAACACGGGGAGCGTTCAGAACGAATGTAGCTTTCGGTTCATATTCAAATTTGTGTTTTGAAAATAGAACGAACGGGAACGATTCTTTATGATGCGTTCATAAGTAGGGATGATTGATTTTTTAGTTTAGGAATAATCGTCTCTGCCTTATTTTGTCGTAACCGGATAAGCTGTGGGCTTCGTTTAAAAACGTAGTAACTTACGAGATACAGTATGCTCATTACTTTCTAAACGAGATAATTGATCTGAGTGTTCTTAAATCGTCTATTCATTAATTTTATAAGTTTCGTTGTAACAATTTGTCTTAGTAATATCGTCTTGATGATTATTAGTTTATTATTCTTGTAGTGTAGGAAGCGTATATGTAAACAAGTGCTTTAGGCAGTAATAAAAAATGTTATAAGATGCCAATACTTATTTGAGTTCGTTACGTAATTTAATGATTGATCGATATTTTTAGTTCTAAATTTCCTTTTGATTTTAATGACATGTCATTTTACATCTCAATGGTTAAGAACATGTTGTGAGTATAAAAAATGAATATTTTTTTGTTGAAAGCTATCTGGTTTGTTGGTCTACATTTTAAGATAGATATTTTCAGCGTATACGTATATTCCCATTTTAAAGTGTCTAAGATGTGAGTCACTTTGTCCAGTCATTTGAAACCAACAGGAAACTTGATGGATACCAAGAAAACATCATTTTGACTGACAACAAAATTGTTCTAAATCTCATTCAATTCATAGTAATTACAATTTTGCTTTACAAACACGGAGGCGTTTTTGACACGCAATAAATTCTTTATACATTTTTAATTAAGTTCAAAACATTGTAAAGTCTAGTCCAACGACTTGGGGTCAACACACTTGAAAAATATAACTCCCATTATATTTTGACCTCTCTGTGTGTGTATAATGTTAGAAAGCACGGGTATTTGTCGGGTGGGCGCTCTCCACTCGCTGCGTGGTCACCCATCAATCAATGGGATCATATCGCCGAAACCAGCCACGTCTAACATTATGATTTTATATGTTTGAGTAATATTTTATTTAAATTTTCGGTTGATTGAATGTTTCGGTCCGGAACGCTGCGGTTCTATGAGTTTAGAAAATAACGACTAAATAGCTGATGATTAATAATATTTAATATATTTGCAATTCAAATATTCATGTACGACAAGTACTCGAATACGTACATTAAAGTGTAAAGTAAAAAAAAGACAATTTAAAAAATATGATTTGTGTGAGACATGTTCCAGCGGCTGCGTCATCCATCTCTCGTTCGATATTTGAATACGTTTGAATTTGGAACAGCCGTCCGTAATATGAACTTAGTTCGGTTCGTTTTTCAATTGCTTCACTTATATTTTGAATATAGAACGTGGAAGATAAGAATGTCGTTCCGAGAGCGTTAAAGCCGACGCGTGGATTTAACTATTTTTGCGTCTAGACATTTTTTAGTGAGCAATAAATTGTCTAGCTGGTATTGTCATGGTTTCGTGTATGAAAGGTGTGATAGAGAAATCGCGGTTCTATAATTCTGTGCGCGTTGCGTGTTACGTAAGTTTGCGTATTGTGTATTCCGAATGTCCGCACGCGCCACCTTCACGTACTGGCAATAAGGCACGCGGGGTGGCCGACGCATTCTTTTACGAACGCTCAATTCATAGATGAAAAATAACATTCGATTTAACGCAATGCTAATATTTAGTGAGGTATGTAGCTCGGCTTTGAAACTGACTGAAATTAATGGCTTTATAAAAACATTTATTGAACAGACTACAAAACGGAACGATTATGAATATAACTCGTTTGAGTTATGCCAAATTGTATTGCCCTCATTTTTGATGAACAAGATCCATTACACGGTAACAATTTAATGTACTTACGTGTTTAATATAAGTCAGATGTGGGGTATTTCTAAAGTCTTCATGGAACGCTTTCTTAGTACAAATTGGAGTCAATTTCCATACATAAGTTGATGCATTCAAGAGGTCACATCTTAAGACAATGCTCAATGAAGGAGGGGGAGGTGCTAGACCTCTCTGGCGGAGGGGGGAGGTGTAATTATTCGCCGCTAGCTCGCGACCACGCCCGCCATTGTAACTTAAACACGGGCTTCAAGACTTTAAACTTCGAAGTCGTTGACGTGCCTTATTGGGCTCTTATAGTGTTGAGAAAAATGTTTACAATAACTCAGTAATTTATGTAAACAAACTTTCGTTCATTCTCGATCATTCATTCACTTGAGCCAGGTCAGAGCTTTAAGTACCCGGTTAATACGTAAAATGTTTACGTTAAAAAGTTTTATGATAAACAAATAAGTTAGAAGTTTCCAATTGACCGACACACCCCAACATAAAACCAACCAGACAAATTAACTAAGTTAAGAGCGAAACACTTAAATAATACCATAAATAAACTCAAAACATTAAAGAAGAGGATTACACCAATAACGGAGGGATCCCTAAAAATATGAACCATCCATCCGTCTGCTTGAAACATCGATATAACTTATCTGACTGGAAACCACTCAAAACGTCTATTTTTAAGCTAAAATTGAACCGAGGGCAATGTAAAAATTGTTCGTATCTTCTTGTTGTAAAATATGATTGATTTTATTACCGCGCTGTATCGGTGTTTTAAAATATTATGTACTTGTACCATTTCGTATTTCGATTCTCGGAATTCGGCGTTTGAATTTTTGAAATAAAACATGGCGGATTGTCATTGAAGAATGTTATTTGTAATGTTTGTTTGAATTTGGAAGGTGATAAGTAGGGTTCTTTGTTTTGTAGAGTAATTTATGATACCTACTCAGTTTTAAAAATACTTTACTGAAACTTGTGCATCTTTTCTACCTTGTTAAATGTACTTAGAGTGTACTATTTTGTAATATATTGGACTTATATTTCTATTAGTATTATCAGCTATTAAGACAACCAGCATATTGCAAGACCTAAAAACCGGACTACCACAAAAACCTATAACAGCGACCAGAAGAATCCCTACATATTTATTAATACTAAAACAACACAATAAACCAATATTATCGATATAATCGTAAAGATTCCCGTGAACTGACAACGTTTACTCATAAAAGCTGAAACAAATAAACAATTCGCTTGGAATTAGTCATCGTATTGGAAGGCGGCCTGTTTCGTCTCAATATTGTACTCACATCTGCCACACTTATTATATGTTCCGCTCTGTAACGTATCAGTTTTTATAAAATTAATGTTCTCAATATCAATATGTTTTCAATTTAATGTAAAAAATGTAGAGCATTTTCCATACATACTCAATTAAAAGTACCTAACTTTAAATATGGAAATCCGTTTATCTCATCTATGTTATTCCAAATTCAAATATTCAACACGTAGTTCGAAACTAACAAATGCTTGCAAGAATCCAAGAATGCAAACAACGTTTCATTTGAAATTCAAAAAAAGAAGCGTGTTTCCTTTTTTGTTGACATGAAGTTAATTTATGCCAGCAACTTGTTCGTATAGATCACGAATCTGATCAGTAGCTTTTTAATCTTTCTGACACCAAAACTAATTAAATTACATCGGAGGCTAGCCGCACCGTATGCGCCCCACAGGTGATAAAGTCAATAATTCATTTAAAATCGGAAAAGTAATTAATAATATTTATAAAATAAAAAGCCAGAACCGAGCCAGGGCAGAATTGATTTTCAATAAAATGAATATTCGTTTTGGTTCGGCGACACCCGCTCTACACTCAATCACCATTCACCGGCCGCTTATGAATCTGGAATTTGACCGTTTTTAGCCCCATTCCACGGTACCAAATTAAAAATGTAAGAATTCTCGCTTGCAAAAGGAATTTATATTTTATTTCATTTCATTAAATCCGCCATCTTTTGTTTCCATGGCCCGTTCCGATCGGAATTCATATTTTTCTGTGTTTTGTTTCGGTTTGCGAGCGGCGTATTGTTTTATTGTTATGTCCGTTCTAAATGTTTCGTTTCTCGTTCCGAACCGAGTATTAATTATTTTCTTATTTTTGATGAATGCGTCCGACGAATTTTAAGACGACTTTTAGCGGCGATTAAGACTCTACAATAATAATTCGGCCTTTAGAAAAGCAATCACGATTTTCATTAAAATTCTGCAACGCCGCGGACTCTTAAGAAAAAAATCTTACATCCGTTGATCTCCGGGTGAAATCGCGGTTGCCAGTCAAGATTAGTCCGCGGCCGACCGAATACTTACTATGCTTAACTATTAAACGCAACGTCGAATCCGAACAGACAGAGATACGTATCGTTTACCGAAAATAATACCGGCCCGTAATCTGACATTCTCATACGAGAGCCCGGAGCGTTACGCAAGTGACTTTCCGCCTTCCGACAACAACAGGGATTATTTGTTACTCATCAATCTTAAATAGACACGGACACTCCATTGTTCCCGTGACATTTAGACGAATTTATAAATAACGCCGCTGAATAAATTCTGTCACTGTCGGTCATATAATAAATTTAATTAATACCTACCTACTCGCACCGTGCATAATTTGGAGGATTTTAAAATCGGAACGTAACGCCGAGGCTGTGTCCGCACACGCCTGATTGATACATTTATAATTTATTCCAAAATCAAACGACACCCGCGTTTGAATGTGGAATAGAACGCATTCCTAATTGTTGGCATACGCTCTAGCGCTATCGGCCGATACGTTTTCGTATTTCGAACGTCTCTTTGTATTCGAATTTAGAAAAGCCGATTATTTTGCTTTCTTTCTTGACGTTGAACGTTATTGTGTGCAAATGTAATTGTTGCCGCGTCTGGTTATTGCTGTAAGTATGAGCGCCGATGGATAGTTTCGTCTCGCGCTCGTCGCTCGCTCGCATCCACTGTCCATAAAGATTACGTCGAATGCGACTCGATGGTGACATACACCGCCTGCGAACTGTTTTTTAATGTTCACGGATCATATTTTGTCCAGTTTCAATCGATTTTGTTGAACATCATATTATACGTCATTTGTTTTCGGTACTAATTTAGTGAAGGGATGACTAAATGAAAAATGTCATGCTCTATTGACGCATAGCAGAGTAACATAGAAATGCAAGTAAACAGAAATTGCATTCCGTGTAATGTATTGTAACGTTGCCAATGTAACATACTGCCAAAATTTTCGTCGTCTCTTCGGATTTATGGCCTATATATGTTTGATGTGAATATGACAATTATTTTGTTTTTGTTTAATGGTTTTGATGGCAGCAGTCAGGTTATAATGGGAGTCGTTAGTTTCAGTTGAAATGCTGTTACATTATCTAAGGTGTCACGTCGTGCCGAGAAACTGACGAATGTCCATTAAAATTATCTGAGTGAAAATAAACATTCAGTTCTCAGTACCTGCGTAATGAGCGGCCATTCTTCGTAATCAGATCGAAGATTTAATTGTGTTTGAATTACACTCTTTGTTATGGAAACAAATATTTGAATGTTTCAATATCATCTCAACATTTTAAATAAATAAGTTACAAAACTGCGCTCGTCAAATTACAATCGTCTTCAAACAAACAACGTTACAAAGTATTCGTATTTCAAAAATCGCTTTTGGAATAGGAAGTTCGGGTTTCAAAATTCAAATCGCTCGTTTGCGTTCACACCTAACACTGGTTGCAATGAACAGTGGGATAATAATGTTCTAGAATTAAATCGTATCTAAACTGTAGTGCGCCGCTCGAAATAGGGCGCGTTTGCAGCAATTATTTTAGCTCTGTCTTTCTGAAAATTGGCAGCCGTGTGAGATCTTTTGCGAACGGTATTCGGTTGGGAAACCGTTGTAGCCGCGTCCAGCCACACGAGACCCGCGATGCGCCCCCCACACCCGACTTTTATTAGAAAATCACTCAAAGGGGATATGCCAGCAGAAACTGGACGGTCTTTATAAATAAAGTGCCCTGATATGCGAATAATAGGTAAGTCTGTCCGTCAGAGTGCGTTCGACGTGCGTAGTGTACCGCCGCTATTTTATTTTGGTCTAAGTTGCATTAGCTCCGCTTTGTTCGCCGGATTCACTAATCATTCGTTATTAATTTAATGTAGTTCGCAAGTAATAAATTTCAGTTGTTTACAGCATTTGTCTAGAGCGAGCAGGCACACAAACTTGATGCCCACATCGCGCCATAACGCGAGATTCCCAGTCAGCGTAAATCGTTTATTAAAACCAGTTTTTATTCAATACAACAATAGAACATTTAAAATTAAAAAAAATCGAGCATGGCCATAAATGTGCGCTATTAATTTCTGCTACAATTTAATACCATAGAGAGAAATCGAACAGAAAAAAGTCCAACCAACGCCGTCGCGCGCTGAAAATTTACATTTGTAATCAGAGCCATTAACGTCGACAATAAAATGCATTGACATGCGCTAGAGAGGGACGGAGCTATGGCGCAAGAGCGAGGCAGACGCTCCTCGCCGAGTAGCGCCAGACACAATAGCGGCGCGTGCACCGAGAGAGCGAGACCGCGGTATTGAGACAGAACAAGACGGCAACACGTTTGTCCGTGCCGCTTCGATTCAATAATAGGTGCGTTCGGATTTTATGCGTTTGCGAAAAATGCACTCAGATTTATCGTTTCGCTTTCCGCGTAGTCTATTATCGTGTACAGTGGTCGAGGCGATTTTTATTGTTTTTGATGTATTTTATATCTGGATGGGCATCATTACCGCCGTCAACTCGGTTCTTGAATATCAATCAATGGGAAAAAAGTATCATTATAGAATGTTAATTGACTTCTTGGGAAATATTAAAAATATTTATAACAACGAGATGACATTCCTCTATCGTCATAAATTTGATGCATTAAAAGAAACAATAACTTCTAAGTCCGCGGCGTGCATACAAAGTGCGACATAACAGAGTGCGGGACAGGTGCGCGTGCGCATTCTCGCGCGTTGTGCGAAAACGAGAAACGCCGATTAAAATGAAATACGCGACGTACGCAGGTTAATTAATATTATAGAGTATTTTGGGTTGACCGACGAAATATTGTTGTAATTTACGAGTCTGGATTTGCATTGGATTAGGGGATGAGCTTGATGTATTTATGATGCGCATGGACATACAAATGGCGCTTTTATTGTACCTGCATTACCTGCTTGTATGAAATGGAAAACCTTTACGACTATCTACAGGAGAGACAAATATTATGTAGGCATTTAATGCTAAGCAAATAATCAAATCATAGGTTAAAGAAAAAGCAAATGTTGACATACACTACTCAATTTCAACGAAGAAACTTTATTTGGAAACCAACCTAATAAAAATAAAACTCAACCAATAATAATGACTCTCCAAAATAACGAAAGACAATCAATTATTTATATCTAATAATCAAAATAGAAAGTGAACAGCATAAATTGACACAAACATCATTAGCTAGTACGTAACAGAGGATTGTTACATTTGGAATAACAAAACGTATCGCCGCAAATAGCCGACCGTCTGCCCCGACTTCGATTGCAGAACACAATCTACTTCGGGTGATAGCTACGAGACGGCTATAACAACATACAACACTACATAATCTGTTTTTCCCAACACTATTAGACTATAAACGGAAAACCTTTGAAGTTAGAATTAAAAGTGCGGGGTTTAAGTTACAAGTTTGAAAAAGGAACTCGTAGATCGAAGGCGACAATAGAACGCCAAGTTTTTGAAATAAGAACACAAAACTTCTCTATCGGAGTCCAATGACAAATTTGAATTTTATATTGAGTTAACAGGCCGAATTCTGCAAACGCTTTTCATTCCTTCGAAATTTAAACATTCAAAATGTTTTCCAAAAAAGAAAATGAATACTTATGTCGTTAACAAATAATTTACTCATTACTTTAACCACACACTGTTAAGGCAACGTCTTCAGGTAGTTCTACAAAGTAATATTAAACTTTCTGCATTCGAGTTAAAGTTTAAATTTGCTTGTTTGAAGTTTACTAACAATTCAGCAAATCACGAGTTGTAGAGACGTAACAAAGTGGAAATTGTAGTGTTTATTGTTGGCGCGATAATAAAGAGAGTTTACAACTGTTTTATTAACACTTATCTCGTAAACTATGAGGATTGTCTTCGTGTTATTGGTGTGTATTTACTCGAGTGTGTTCTATTCTGCAAGTTGTAAAACCTATTGAAGATTTCTCTTAGAAATTTCGCCTTTTACTTTAACCGACGAAATGTTAAAAAAGTTTCATAAAGAAGTAAATGCATCTTGAACTCTATTTTTAACCTAAAACTACGTATCAAGGAAGTAAATGAATATTTATCTTTCCACCTCAGTGGCATAATAATCGAACATCTGTACCGCATTTTTTACTTAAAGACAACTAATGTATTATGAAACTGAATCCGAGAGCATTCGGCTAAACTTCCTCTAATATACTGCAGACTTCCGTCTAACTTTAACATACATTGCCTTCTCCATACTAAATTCTTATACCACCCACGGAGTCAAATCCTCAATGTATACCTTACAAGGCGATGTCGTCACATGTAGCGGGTTTCCCTTCCAAGGACATTCACCCTACTTTTTTTACGAATACGATCTCATTCTTTTTTCGAATCGTTTTTATTCGATTTTAATTGTGTAAGGGTTTCCTTTTTTAAATAATGTTGACAAGTCAAAGGATTAATTGTTTTTGTGAATCAAATCGTAGGTCATTTTTTGTTTTTTTTTTTTACTTACGAGTAAATCTTGATGCTTGTTCGATTGTGGTTGTCAGCTTATGCTGTAATAGTTCTGATGTTTAGGTAATTAAATTTGTTCAAGAGCCATGATAGTTACTTTCCTTTGTAATTCAAAGTCTTCTGCTTCATATCAGATCAAAATACAATTAAATATCTCCTAATTCAGTAGTCACAGCTGTACCATGTGTGAATCACAAACAAAACCAAAAAAAAATTAAACAACCATATAAACCAGTTAAAAAGAATCTAAAATCTCCGAACCCTTTCTATAACAATCGTATGCTATTCAATCAAAAATATTAAATCTAACGCCCGCATCGCGTAGACGAACAACTAAAAATATCGTACCCCTTTATATCAAAAAACATTACCCTCGCCCCAAGCTAAAATTGTTCGAGAAATATTAAAATAGTCAAAAGAGTTAAATTTAAAATGGAGGGTAGACAAAAAACGTAATCCCAACACTAACACAGCTGACGACCTCACAATAACTAGTTTTTCGGATGAAGTTTGAGACGAAGCTTTAAATCGACTAATAAAGATAAAAAATGTTTCTCCGATGTTTTTGTTGATTTATTCGTTGGCTCCCAAATGGATTGAATCGTTGTGCATTAGTGAAATTAAATGCGTTTCATTCAACTATCCTTGTCGATATTGCTTTTAAATAGTTTAAAGATTATAAAAAATATTTTTTTGTTGAGCTTTCATCAGTTTTATATTATCTTTGGTACGCCACGGCTGATTTGTTAGTTCTCATTTCAAATCAAACTCATTTTTTTCGTTCTTTATTTGAAAACACATAATGATATCTAATCCCAACCCCCCCGAGACTGGACACACAAAGGTACTTTTACATAATTCTCCATTCAAATATATTTGACAAATGACATTAAAGTTTAAAAAAATCCACGCATTGTTGTTGGACTTAACACAGTGGCAAAGGGAGCGCATGACGAAAGCAATTTAAAAAATGGAAGGGTTTCACTTTTCGTTCCAATTTCAAAAAATGAACCCGCGACGAGTGATTTGACGATTCGGACGGGATTGTAAAACGAATTTTATGATGCGAGAGGGAACTAGCCATTTTATCACTTTTTATTTTATTTTTATTCTATCTATACACAAAACATAGACATTATTGTGTATCGTAACCTCGTGTTTATACAGATGACATAGCTATATATCAGTTCCTCGTTAAAGCTATCTCGTAAATCCAAAATTTATGACATAACTTTTAATAAACTGCGATAATAAATTCAAAAACTAAACATGTGATTCTAAAATTAAACTGAAAAGAAATGAGTTCTGAAAACGTTCCCAAGTTCCCAACCACTTGAGGCGTGTTACTTTTAAGTAATTTCACTTGTGTACATAAACCCTCTCGGGCTGCCCGCTCCCACTACACGCACGCACACATCCACACTGACGCAGATGTTGATTCCATAAAATAATATTTCATGTAAAGCACTAACCGCCCGACCGAGGGCGGAAGGATTGCGTTCTATTTTTAAATTTTTATATTTCGAAGCAATTCAAACTCGGTACGGCTGCTTTATATTCAATTCCTTGCACGACTTCAATCACAATGCGCTCTCTCATTTCTAACCCAACCTCGATCATAAGCTTTAACAAAAAATAATTAATAATGTCGTTATACTTACTTATTACTAAATGTCAAGTCAGAACTGACCTCTAAAATTGTTTGAACATTTCGCTCGTGACCATTCGTCAATTAAATCGGACGCGGGGACTCGTTATTAAAGGCGTATAAAAAAGAAATAAATCTTGAGGCGAGTTTTAAAAAGCTCCGTTTCGAAGTAAAGAATGTTGTGTACAATCTCGGTTCGGACAAAAAAGTGACAACAAATAAAAAACGTCCCGCAACACGGCCGACCAACAGATTATCAGCGCTAAAAGGGTTGCTCCCGCGCTCTCCTCCTTTTGTTCCTTCCAAATTCAAACTTGGGATCCGTACAAGGAGCGTTCGAATGCGAATTCTATTTTTGAATATTCTACCGAGAATTTTTAATTAATGCCGCTCGGCCGCGCTCGTATTTTTAAAATTCGTATTCTGTTTTAAATCGAGTTCGATATTCAATTTTTGCGTTCGATTTCTGAGTTTTTTATTTATGTTGTGCGATAATGACGTTTCGCTTTTAAGTGCTTTATTTCGATTGGCGATTTTATTCCGATGTATCTCCTTGAAGGTCGGTAGTTTTAGTGATTAATGGTCCAGATATGTGGAGTGCTTTTTAAACGAAATATTGAATTTAATGATGTTTTGTGGAACTGCGATCTGTTTGTTTCGACACGCGTAGGCCTATAGGCGGTCTCAATGACACCGTCAAGTTACCACATCGTAGATACTTGCATTATCGATCACTTGTTCACGGGCAACCCAACATCAATAATCTCATATGCTCGAAAGAATTTTGGGGATCCGAAGATAAAATTTTATGGCAGATGCTTAAATGACGAACAATCCATGTTTATTACATAATTACTTAAACCGATCCCTTATAAAAATCGAAGATGCCACAGAGTAGGGAAATGTTAAAGTACGACATCAAAGTAGTCAGTGTGGAAATGTCTTGTTGTCTCGTATTATTTTAGTCTGTGCGCGTGCACTTTAAATGAGTAACCAATAAGTCGCATTAAGGGGTCACTTGACGCATAGCATCACACGCGGCCAGCATACGCAAGTCGTTGACCCCAATACGCAAATGGGGTCTTATTATGATATTATACCTAATCGATATAATATCGAATGCCGGAGTCGAGGCGTGTGGGTAATAGCCGTGACAACCTTTTGTATGTATGAGATGTGCCACAAGAGGAAACTGACATGCCCAGCTTGTTCTAGGAATATAATTTGTACTATTTATCATGTTTAACAAAACAATCGATGATAAGGTCTAGAATTGTACAGACACACTAGTTATTTATATTAACAGCTGGTCGATAACCTCATATTAACACTTCTACCAATTCAGCCCGCTCCGGAAGGGAAAACCAGCACGAAACTAATTTCTTAAACCTTTTTTATACATACACGTGCGTACAGTCACATTCGAAACATATTCCTTTAATAACATGTTACCGTCTAGTAATCATTCGTTCACATAATGGCGTTCACTTAATATTCCATTTTCGAAAATATTTGAATCGTCATGCTCGTTCCATTCCATTGTGTCGGCGTTCGGCTATCTGATTTTAAATTTGGAAGGCGATCGATCTCTTACTAGTTTGAACATTTGAATTTGGAAACTTAATTGTGGTTTGTGTTAATTTAATTAATTGGAATTGATCTGAGCTTTGCGAAGCATCTCGGAACAAGTTCTGGTCTAAGTGGACTTGGGAAATAGGATTCAAACTAAGTTTAACAAGAACGGCTAACTTCTACTTGAATCTTAGAACTTAGTCGTAACCGATAAACTTATGTCTCTGTATAACATGTTCAAACAGACCTCTAGAATGGATTAACATTTGCTATTAAAGTTAAATTGCCTGACAAACACAACCTACACAAACCTTGAGAAATAATTAAATATTTCAATATTTGTAACAATAACTTGCTCTGTCTTAATTAATCATCATTAGTAACTCAATCAAACAATGTCTAATGTTTTCATTTTGTTTCCAGGTATTTTACCGACGACCATTTTAAGAAATTGGCGCGCAAACCTACAACAACTTGTCACGAACCTCGGTACCAGTGAGTCGAAACCAGATACTATTGGAAATCAATACTATGACAATTAAATTAAACAATTCAGTATCGAGAAACCGAAGTTTAAATAGATTTACTAAACTAGAACGTATTTGTGTAAGGTAACATTAAACGATTAGAAATTATAGGTCTAACAATTTTACAACATGTTATCAAGCATAAAAATGGGTGCTTTAATTATTTTTAAACTAAGCCCAAAAAATTATATCATACCACGCGGCAACACTCAAAAATATGTCCATATTAAAAAATAACCCCTTCCCCCAGCACTAATGTGTAATTTTATTAAAGTCCCCTTCTTTCAGAGATGAGTTTATTTTAAAAATGGAAAGCTAAGCTCACAAAAATAATTGATGTGACCGGGCCCCTTTATAATCTCATTGCCCGTACGTATATGATCTCGATCAGACAAAGCCGAAAAGCGCAGTAGTATAGCCCGGGGGCACTTAAATCATCCAAATGGAACCTAGTGCTAAGAGTATTAACGGACCCTCGTACCTAGGGGGCGGACTTTTGGCTTACGGTAACACTCTAATGAACCATTCCCAATCAACTCGGTGACTTTTTAATATTTCGACACAACCAATGTGAAACTGTCGAGGCCCCGTTATTGACATTCCTAGGTCTAATGACAAGACAAATCGAATTCCTAATTCGAAATTTGAAATGCACGCGCCCATGATCGATCGACCAATAAGGTTATACTCAGATAAAAGGCGCCAAAAACGCAGTGCTCTTTAATTTTCAAAATCGGAATTTCTGGAGCGTTGAACTTTTTTCACAACGGTTTTATGGAGCATCGACACTTTAATTAGAACGTAGCTTTATTCGTTCAATAATTATAATCGAATGTGTATAATTACATTCGAATATTGAACCGAGCCGGGCGTATTGATATTAAAAATGATGTTTTTGTCTGTTGAACGTTGAAACAAAGCGGCGGTAATTCGTATGAAGTGACTTGCGTTTAGTTAGCTCTTTGTCTGTCCATCTGTATTCACAAAACGAAGTATTTAATTTTTTTCTATACTTTCAGAATATAATTGTCGTTAATAATCGTCTATCGAGATTAGATACCGATTGTGAATACAATGAAGTGAGAATCTTAATTTGAAAAATAACATTAGGGAACAGTTGAAACCTGTCAGATAATGACTCCCATACACGGTGCTGAAAAAAAATTGAAAAAAAAAACTACGTATAGTGACAGTTCGGAAAGTCGAAACGTAATTTTATCGGGATTGCAAGTAACAGTGACTAAGTCCCGAAAGTGTATGTCGCATGAATAATTTATGAACAACTTTATACTTCCCGGGCCTGGTTTCGCCACAAAAGCGGACGTTTTTGGGAATAAATTCATCGAAAAACGCCTTTTATACAGCATTAACATTATTTATGTTCCGGACTCGCGGACACTACGCGACTCGAAATGTTATTGTCGAAAGTTGCTCTTTTGGCATCTTGCAGATTCTTTTGGAACGAATAAAGCTCTTGCGTTCGATCAAGTTAAAGCGATATTCATAAATCTGTTACATTTATAGTTTTGATGGTTCGAAAAGATCAAAATTGGTAATTAAAAACCCAAATCATGTTTTGTTATAAGTTTTTCGCATTTAAGGAAAAGACCCGCTAGATTCTAAATTCAAATATTCAAACGACCATCTCTAAAACTGAATTCCTTAATTAAACAATCTAACCGAAAACATTCAAATTTTGAATACCAAGCAATCTAAATACAAAAAGCTTTGTATAAGTAATGAATACAATATTGTAGTTACAATGTAACACTTATTATAGAATCGCATAAAAATCCCTCAGATGATTGCACCGTGGGATTTTAAAACAATACGATTGTTGCCTTTGTGAAACATATTCGGATAATGTTTAATAATAAAAAACTTTACTCTGTTACTTTTTGTCGTGATCGATGTCTCACTCAATTTAAGACTTTGACTATTATTGATGTTGACTCAGTAAGTCCCGATTCGGTTCAGTTTTTATCGATTAAGATCGAGTTGTTTATTCTTATTTTATTGAAAGGGCCTTGTAAATTCTTAGTTGTATCTAATTCCTTTTTCTACATGATTTAATAGCAGGCCATTTGATAAACGACGTGTTCTTTTACAAGCAAACCCTTTATAGTTACCGCCAGGATATGCCTCTCTATTTGAATGTGGAACTATAAACCGTTACCCACTAAAACTATCATTAAACGGATATAAGTAACAACACTAAAATAAAATTTATAAAAAGAACAATCGGAAAACGCCAACACGTCGCAGCGATAACGCAAACGGATTCGAAATTTTAAATAGTTCCATATTCAAACGGCCGATTTCAAATATGGAACGGCGATTGTTTCCCGTTTTCGCTCGTAGTTAGCGACGGTCCTTAATATGCGGGTTACGCATGCGCACAACTGTTTCACAATGGATGAAGTCGACAATCGGTTTCTATTTTTTATTGATATTTATGTAGGCAGTTTATTGGATATTTAAATGTTATATTACGAATGTTATTTATTGTAAGGTATTGAATGATTGAACAATTGTTTAAGCGGCAGGTAGCAACGGTCTTAAAAATATCTGAGTAACAAGAGACGGAAGTCTGACTTGATTAAACTTGTATGAACGTTGATATTGCGTTTCAGGATCAAGCGAATCGTTTGGTGTCGAATCGAGAAGTCTTTAGCTGTAATATAAATCAGTTTCACAATAAATATGATCACGACACTCGAAGTTGGCGTAATATAATCTAATGTAATCAATTATACAACAAATTGACGTCAGTTAACCCTTCGCATGCGTGCGTGCATTGAAAGCGCGAATCGCGATGCGCCACATCGGCCCCGACTTAAAATCGCGCGATTCCTCAGAAAACGTGTCGAGGGAACGTATGCGTTCGGAAAAGTCGCAATAACTCAGCAATCAGTATGCAGGTCCCGGATTCGACTCCCGCTCACGTCTCAGTGAAAATATTCGTTCGTGATACGTCAAATATATTTATTATTTCTACTTTCTACGCCATTTTCGGTGTATCAAACGGTCGTTATAATCGGAAAATATAATTTTGTAAGTTCTATTTTATGTGCGCTTCTTATGGTTCTGTATATTGCGTCAAATAACGGCATATGAATACGGAATGGCCGATCAAATTAAAAGGATTAGATCGCATTTGAAATAATAATTAGATATGTTTGTGTCTATTGTAACTCCTATTCTGTAATTAAGTGGGTAATCAATGAAATCAATTCATAAATGTTGCCATATAAACGTCTGCTGTTTACAAAACCGCTACTGTTTGAATCCAAACGATTCAGTTTCTTAATCAGAAAATGTTAAAGTCGAAATTAATTTATTTAAAACGTAGTCCCATATAAAAATGAATCCAGATGAAATCATAACGTTGTATTAAAATCAACGAGTAGCACCAATAAACAGAGCCCATCAATAAAGTACTAATTTAATTGATTTCACAATCTATCAAAATCACTTACGTATTCCATATTGAGCCTTACGTTCAAGAGATAAGGTTGAAAGTCGATTGTTAATCAGTACCATCGTGGTACGCTCGAACAAATTGGTAACTTCCTCGAAGGATTTTTATTTTTATTGATAAAAGCGTGGCTGACGACAATTGGTACGGATTTGGCCTTAAATTGGTCAAATCACAGCGGCCTCGGTCTTAGTTACCATGTTGTGTTGCGTACGACTTGTAGGGTTAACATGAGGCCTAATTGTATCATTTAGGAATTGGACTTGTTCATTCATTGAATGAACGTACCTATACTATGGACCTTCGTTCGGTGAATGAAAAGTTTTAGAGTAAGTTGTAATCTTGTTAGAATCTCGAATTAGGGAAATTGGGAATGATTTTCGTTTGTTTAAGTAGTTTTAGTTTACGGTTTTAAGAGTATTAAAGAAAAGATTCGAAATCAAATGAAAAATGTAACTGTTTAAGAATATTAAAAGGTAGAAGTGTTTTAAAGTCTGACATGATTCTAGTTAGCCAATTCAAGATCGAAGCAAATCGTCCCTGAATTCGATGTTAAAATAAAAAAGTTCGATTGGAACAAAGGCTGTTTGATATTTGCGCCGCCCAAAAAGCTGTATAAAGAATAGCGGGATTTATCACATTTCGCAATATCGATCTAAAACACTCACTATTCCACGCTGGACACAAACATGCAAAACTTTCACCCTATTTTTGAAACATTGTAGTGTCAAATTTTCCTTCAATCCCCGCGTCCACTTACACAACCCTTCCGAAAAAAACTAAAAATAAAATTCGAAGGGGACTTTAAAATCGTTATTATAATCTCGGACGCCATTTTGCCTATATGGGGACGCGCCCTTCAAATTTAAATCTTTTTTTAACAAAAAACCCCTTTGATGTTTATGCATTTCGGCAATATCTCCCGCACGGCTAGATACGCGACATTTGGCCGTTTCGGGGATTTCTCTGATGCATATTTTAGATTAAAACTTAATGCTCTCTGCCCACCCGCGCGGACACGTTGCCAATTTATATGATGACAATATATCATATCGATGTTTCACTTTTGTTAGCGAGCCCACTCTGTCATGTCTCCGATGGTCATAGCAATTATTTGTTGGCGCTGGTACTAGAGGTACTAGAGGTACTCCGTGTATGAGCCACGATGCGGACTAGAGACACAACAATCAGCGCACAAACTAACATCCAATTAATCAACTCATTTAACTTAAAAAGTCGTGTGGGAAAATGTACGGATGTATCCAACCAACGCATTCCAAATTCGAATGAATCTGAAAGGCGAGCGAGATTTGAAAAGAGAATGAGATTTGAAAATAGAACACGCCATTAGGAGTGAACACAATGGTCTCATTGGTCGATTTGAAAAAGGAACAATTTGTTAAACGTCAAATATGAACTTTTTATTTAAGATGTAATGAAACGCGCGCGGTGTGATGTCTAGTACTCACATCTCTAAGGTTTTTTGTGTCGGATCGCTGCGCTCGTTTTTCATTTGTTTTGTTACACGTACCGCCGCACTTATTAATGTCAAAATTAAAATAAGAATTCAAGCAAAAGCCAGAAACGCCATCGGCGACAAGATTATTACCTTATTGAGGCGGACTCATCTACAGAACCGTTTTAATTAATAGCCAACCATGCGCAAATTGACGTCAGAATGTATGTAGATACATACTTAGCTAAGAAACGTTAGTTAAAAAAACAATAAAAACCTACACTGTAATATAACATAGATTTGTAAAACAGACGGGTGAGGTCGATCATTTTTTGCGTTTGCTGCCTACGCGCTCTATACCATGCATTCAATTTAGTTCTGTCAAACTTTCTATCTAAGAAACGTTTATCGTGTGATCACAAACACGAGCAATGACATGGAACTATCAATATTTCTAATAACATTTAAAAACAAAGTTATATTAGTTTCTTATACGCATGAGGCGGCCATATTAATCATTGGAACGAATTTCCGTGCGCCATGTCATACGGAGTTCGTTTATTAAAAATGTGACGTATCAAGATCAACATCTCTTCGTGAGAGAGGGACAGAGGTATGTGTTCGATACTTGTGTGAGAGGGACGGATATGTGCTGACATTTCAACGGGTCATCAACCCTACGGGCGTCCTGCTCTAACGAGAATTCGAAGATTTGATTTGAATTGTTCTTAATTTGAAATATTGCTCCGGACAACAATTTTTTATTATGTACACATTTTTTTTTCATGGTTTATTAAAACCTTTTTAATAGGTCCGTCATGTATCTATGGGCTTCCGTTTGATGTTTTAATGGTCGGTTGATCTATAGAAGTGCGCATAAATTGTAGAAACATAGTTTTATGGCCCAAAGATTGATAAGAAGAGGCGTAAACGGTCCCCAGAAAAAAAAACTTTGGTTTTTTTATTGGGACCATTGCGGATATGGATTGTTATATGATTATGAATATTTTTTACAGTATTTCATTTTGTATGTATCGTTTTTTGTCTATTTGTAAGTCAATTCCGATTATAGATAAGTCATTACTATTGTTCTGCATTCCAATTTAAATACAAGTATCGCCAAACGAGTTACATGATTTTTTAATAAAATGTCATTCATTATATCTTAAGTAATTATGTCACAAAACACGATCAAACTGAATTTTATAATTAATTGGCCATTCTTAATTACTTTGTTAATTAACTTAAATGTTAAGAGACATGTTCTCAGCAATTCATTAAAAATATCTTAAGTATTTTACTAGTAGAATTATCATTTCGTTGTAGACAAAAAAAAACTGAAATAAAAATGTAAATTCCTGAAACGTTTCGTGCTGTTTTTTCAGTTGTAGCGTAGCAAGAAATATTTCCTTTAATTTGTCTTTTCACAATGAACAGAAAAAGAAATAAAAAAAATAATCTACTTTTTTTCCTTTCAATAAGTACCCATTTAACTAACAAAAAACAAAATATGAACTAACAAGAAGCTTCCAAAGCTGAACGAACAAAACTCCCGATCCATACACTTAATTTAATTCCTCCACAACCCTTTTCAATGCACACAACACAGAATTATACTCATATCATATATGTATCACTAAAACCGAATTAAAATGCACGAACACAACTCTATTTGAAACAAAAGCTACAAAAATACAGCGAGTCATAAACGATACATAACTGGTTTACAACACCCTATAAGGGCCTGTAATCCTATTGTAAGTCTCATAACTGTGTGAGTTTATATGAATATATACGTTAAAAATGTGTTCAATCATTAATTTAAGGCGTAATTGAACGACTTGAGATCTGTACGGCAAAAAGACGATGTTTCGCCGAATCTTCGGTTAGGCTGGTTGCAGTTTTGAGAAGGGTGACGTTTCAAGCGTTCGAAAACCGAATTCGAAATTTGAATTTATTAAAAACGTTTCACTGTCGTTTTGTGTCTCGGTGTGGATTTATCTGTTAAATATATTTCGTTTACAAATGAATTGTGCTTGGGTGGATATAGCCAGTTGTAATTTTCATTGTTCCAAGTTTAAAATAAACTTGTAAGTAATCTCGTTTTATATTAAGAACATCGTTTTCATATTTAGAACAATTAAAGACTATCACCTACTTGAAGTGTAATACCAGTAGTTTACTTAAAGGCAAAACGAAAATGCGTTTAGTTTAACATTGTAAACAAAACACAGCCGTTTAAAAACAATCGCAGTTTCAAGCCGTCGATATGCAACCATCCTTAGTTGCACCGATCGAATGACGTTCCCCGACATTGCGAATTTATACGTTCATAAAATTCTTTTGTCAAATTTACGTCGGAGTTTCGTATATGAGAGAGGGCCCGCGAATTCTTTAACGAAATCATCCAACTCTGTTTTTTACCAATGGTTATTACGTACAACGAATGTTTTCTCTCGTTTGACGGTGATTCTCACGGTGTATCGGTGATGCTGGTGATTTAAGCTTTTTGCTGTGTTTCCGACTAAACTGTGCCTTGAAAATGCTTTAAAACGTTCAGGTTTTATTGATTGCGTAATTTTGTTTCGACGATCAAAATCTCTTAAATAGTCATTATCAAAAATGTTGAGTATGTTCATCTTAGCGTAGCATCGCTTAACTTTGAGCGAGTAACAACGGGACCAGACGGAATACTATCGATAATTACTTGAAAAAAAAGCCTCTCCGAAGACGCATTCATCATTTATCTTAGTCCAATATCAGCTACTTGGCCAGTCCACTTTTCTATTATTCATTAGCTATTGTTGGTTTGCTTTGGACTGAAATTCGGTGGCCATTACATTAATAATTACTTCTCAAAATAATACTAAGTTTGATGCACGACTCTGATAAGGAGGTACTGGTTGCTACCACACATACCACAGAGCAACATTAACAGTATGACAAGTACACCCACACGACAGATTGGTCCTCCTCGAAATTGTATTTGATTGGGTATTGATAGATCATTTAAAGGTAGTTTGAATGCTTTCACTGTTATTTGATATTCGATGTTTCGTTTTAACTGTGCTCTTAACGTCACTTGAGTTGTAGATTATGACAGATGTGAGGTTAGTTTCTATGTTTTTAATTAGTGAAGTATATGTCTGAATCATCTTGTACCGAAACTTCTAATAGAGTAAATTGTTATCGTGGTAAAGGTCTAGTTAGGAGTAGATTTGCTTATTGTCCAGGATTCAAGTGTAATTACGGGTGGAACTCTTTAGAGTTTGACAGTTGCCATTTTGTAAAGGAGACAAGGTGCTTCTTTATTTACAAGACGGTAATATGCCTTTTGGTCTTGGTAGATTTGGCTCATATAGCTAAAACTTAACTGAACATGATTTTTGAACGAAAAAGGAGAAGGTTTTCAGTTTGTGATTTTTATATTTGTTACCTTATAACTTTGGATGAACCGATTTTGTTGATAAATTTAACATGAAATAGCTTCCCGTCTCACAAAAGTTTCATCAAATTAGCCTTAGTAGTTTTCATTTGATGTTGTTTTTGTTTTTCAAAATATTATAACTCCCTGATTTGGATTTTCTCCATCACGTTACCTCCATCAGCCATTAAGCTACTGTATTTTTTAGTCTACACCATTGCAACACTTAATTAATTTCATGCGGTGTTTGGACAGTCACACACGGTAGGGTAGCCGTCATAGATCAAACGGTTTTAGGTTTGCTGACAAGCCGTGTGTGATGACGTAACTCAAATCGTGATTGGAAGTCATAGTTATGTTGTTATATAAGTAGAGTAAAAGAATACAGTATGATCAATTAAAGGAAAAGTTATTTTTTACGAAAAAAAAATCTTTGGCTGTATATTGAAATGTCACCGTCATGCTTCATGTTTTTTTTATAACTGTCAGTGGTTAGCTTCAAATCCACTTTTGAATGTTCTTATAATTCTTACAGTATTCCATATCTGAATAATATTATGTCAAGTAAAATAGTAGCAGATTAAATTGCAAAGCAATATTTAAAATGATTTATACATTGATAAGCACAAATGTAATTTAAAAGCAGTCATTTTAATAAAGACATTTGCGTAGTCAATAAAAAAAAAACTAAAGAGTGTTAGCAAAAGCAATTTGATGTATCGTTTTTTGAATTTATTTCTCTATAAGTTTTTATTAGTTTTAGCATTCCCACATAATTTATTATTCAGCCATCAATTTTTATCTGTCCAAATCGGTCGATTAGAAAGATAAAAGTTCAGAATCTTTAGTTTCGATTCAGATTCGAAATATCTAGTAATAACAGAGCAATTAAAATACAAATCCCAGTTTAGAAATCATTTCACAATCTAGTTTTACCTAGGTCTAGATTTTTGCTAGAACATAGTCTGTCGGGGCAATAATTAGCTTTATCTCAGTCTAAATATCTTCCAGCCGATAGAAAACGTATTTGCATTGTGACACTATGGCCCTAAATAATTCTCGTTTATTGGTATTGTGGCTTTAACTTACTTTGATATAACAAAGATTGTTATTAAGGAAGAAATACACCAGTAAATTATATTGATAAAGAAAAATCACACTTTTCGAAAAGTTCTTTTGACTTCCAGTAACATCCAATATCATAAAAAATCTGATTTGTTTAAAATCCAAAAAAAATCTTTTAGAAATGTCACAAAAGACGAATAAATATTAGAAGTACCTAAACACAGATCAAACACATATATCAGTATGTTATTTATATAGTTTATAATCACTGGAATATGAACTTTAAGCTTTAAGCAATTTTATGCAAATAAACGTATAATTATCGTAATTTTTATAACATAATAGTTCTAACAGCTGCCCGACTAGTTTAGATAAATAAATTATTTTAATTACATACAGAAGCGGCGGTATTTTACTGGCCATGAATTAAAATCAATAAATAAATAGATATTAAAACTCTTTCGTAATAATCTAGACCGTTCTTTTTTCAAATCGAGCAATCGATACAGCCGGTCACAATGATGACATTAGAAAACATGGCGGTCGGGAAACGTCAAAAGTCTAAAATACTTGAGATAATTTAAAGTTTTGATGTTAAGAGATTGTATGTAGGTAGGTACTAAACTTCTCGAAAATTATAAATACTATAATTTCTCACGTTTGAAATCATGTAATAATCTCATACATCGTACGTACAAATTGTTGCGTTCCCCGCGGCCATTACGGTACTTGCTTGCTCCAAATATTCAGACTGTCAGAATTCGATTAGAAACAAACTTTGATGGAAAACAGTTATTAGCACCCAATAGTTAGCTCCATAGTTTTTTGGACGCGTAATTATTTACAGCTTAACGTTTGACGCAAAAAGGCATGGAGTTGCGCTATAGTTTTTTTTAATAGATTATACATAATGTCAGGTTTCATTTAAAATGTTAAATTCGTATGTAATTTTTGTTGGATTTAATTTATTACTTTAGTTTGTATTACTTAACCTTTGTTTAATTAAATTGAACTTCGTTTTTGTTACAAAACTTACATTATTTCTCGTTTGGCGATGACAAAGACTTTTTTAGTGTTCGAGAGGCACTTTACATCTTCAAGAATATTTAAATCTTTTGTCAATACGCGGGTAGGTGTAAATTTTGGACGTCAGACTATCAAGTGTTTGACTTAAGATATGAGGGCCGAAATAAATACTTAGTGAAGATACTTATATCTTTACCATAAAGAGGTAATATGATTAAAGTTCCGTTGTGAAAAAGAGATGGCAATACCCGTCTGTATAGCTCCATCTTCTTCTATCAGGGAAAGAGTTGCCTATCGATAATTTATGTAATGTATTTTTTTTTGTTTTTACTTTTCATCTGAAGGTTGAAATGCTAATTCCATTGTTCTTGCATATGCGACATCGTCATCATTAACCATGGGAATTTATGCCATGAAGCGTCTTTGGGCCAGAAACCATGAATTACATGCGAATGAGATTCTACTGGTTCATAGACCTTATACAGCATCCGTTCATCTCGTTTTTGCGATGATATAAGGCAGTTAATTCAATCAAGTAACTAGCCGTCTTTAATAAATACTTTAACTGAACCCAACCCGTTTGAGACTTCATTAACCAAAAAAGTCTAATCGGGCATTACATTTGAATATCAACTTCCGTTCAGCTTAAATGATCGATATCAATCGAAAACCCAGCGAGTATCGAGTATTCGATTATACCTCACTATAAAATATATTTTGCCAATCCAGTTTTTCTGAACAAAAACTTGAGAATTGATTCCTAACAATACGTTGTCGTAATTCCGCCACAATCATACGTCTAATCACAGTAAACATTACGTACTCAAATAGAAATCGTCGAGAACAGGATTCGTAACAAAAACTAACAATGTATCATATCTGATAGACGTCTGGCCGATTGTGGCCGACTGTGGCCGACTCGGGCCGAGCGGCAACTATCCACTCACTGATCAAATCGAACCTCACGTATGACGAAGAATTCGAATTTCAAAAACCATAATGATTGATTGTCAACCAATGACAATCGCGTACCTATTCAAATTCTATTCCAATTTGAATTTGGAACGGGTTCTTTTTCCTGTTACGACGTGACGCGTGCCAGTAACAATTCCATAGACATAACAATGAGCAATTACTTTTATAACGATTTTTTCTTATATTTATTGTTTTATTGTCTGTACAAATATATAAAATTGTAATAAAATTCTGTGTTGTATTGCGTAAGACAGGCTGTATTAGCGGCACGGTCCAGCACACTTTTTAATTCTACAGCCGCCTTGTAAACACTAACAAACGAGTACAATTTTAAACCGCATTTCATACAACATTCTTTTAATTAGACCACATTTGTATCATGCAAACGATTAGTAATTAAATTCGAATAAATAACTTTCTTTTAATAAGCTGTACTTACAAAAAGTTTTTTTGTAACTTTTTTACAGCGAGCTTTTTACTGTGAGCGCAGGAAAGTAATCTAATATTGGTATAAGTTGGAGCGTTAGGAAGGCCATATGTTTATCTTATAATTACTCGATGTGTGTGTGTGTGTGTTGGCGTCCATGTGGGCGTATAAGTACGTAATTAAAGTATGGAAATAGTAATATAAGTTTTGAAGTGTTTTCACTATAAAATGTTCGAGTGTCTGGGAACATAGGAGTCGACGAACTCGCTAGATTTTTTCCCCTACTATAATAACAGCTCTGTTTACCAACTGCGTCTGTTTCTTCTTTAAAAATTCTTCAAACTGTATGCTTTAATATTTCTAAGAATGTGTCGTTGGTGTTGGGAACGTTTAGTTATAAAGCGTTCATTTGTGTTAATAAGATTTAAATGAAGGATTTTCTAATTATAAATACTAATTAAAGTAAACTACGACGCACAAAGCTCTAAGAAACATAAATGCAACAAAGGAATAAACAGAAACCAATTTCTATAAATCGAATAAAAATATAATGTTCTAAATTCGATTACAATTTACACGTAATTTAGAAAAAATATACTCGCCAGTGATGTAATCGTATTTTTAACTCGATAATCGACTTTTTTCTAATCGAGTGGTCGGATTGTTTATTGCCAAAGCGGTTTGTACCGGTAATTTGTGTGTTGCGAAATCTGACTCGGTCTGTTAGTGAGATCATTAATCTTGCGTTGATCCGAAACTGTCTATTTGTTTGAAAAATGTACGCTCTTATCTAAACTGGAACGGTGACGTCACGCAAGCCTCCAGGTGATAATTAACAAGATTCGAATAAAAATAAGATATTGTTTTTATCAAGTATGAATTTATTGTACGCTTCGATAAGGCTATATTAATTAAACTTTTTTTTAAAGTCACACAAAGTCATTGCCATGATCGATTGCTAGAGTATTGTTTCGACAAAAACTTGGTTGAGTTATGTCCCAACATCTTATAAAGTAACTTTGTATCGGCGTAGTTAATGTTACCGATACTTAATGAATGTAATGTTAAAGCCTACGTAAAAATTTCACTATTCAACCAACGCTTGAACTAAAGCAAATGAAAAAAAATATGTAGGACAATAGCACGCGAGGCGGCGCGGGCGCAGCCACGGCGGTAATTGAAAATAATAATTGAATTCACATTTAGAATTCGAAATTTGAATATACTTCGCTGTATTCGAATTTCGCGCTTGGTACCTTTACTAGTGTCGTGACATTATTCGATAAAAACTATTACAAAGTGTATTCGATTGAAACTCGATTATTCATGTAAAGGAGATTAACTGCAATTGTAGAGCTGTAAAAAGATAATTGTTAGCTAATACGTCATTATTCATGCAAAAATGTACACTGTTCTTTAATAAGAACAGTGATGTCGAGTTCAGCAATACTTATACAATAGGGTGAGTTTTTAATAGCAGCACTAATACTGGTTTATATTGTTATACGAATATAACTAATCGAATAAATACTTCGTGGCCACGGCACTAGCGCGCACTTCTTTTTTTATTAAGTTAAAATTTGAATTTTGAATCGTGTGTGCTCTATTGTGTAGCAAATGGAATTCATTGTACTATACATTGCGTACTGGCCAGTATTACTAGAACCCTTGTCATACTTAGTTTATGAGAAACGGAGCTCATAATAAAATGGCTAACCATACGGTTGTAACCATTTTGCAAAATGTTGAATAGATCTCTGCTGATATTTATTTTTATTAGAACAGAATTACAAAATGTTGCATGTAGTTAGCTGTTGCACAACGACCTAGTTGCGATTTTTATAAAACAAGTTATCGATATGTAATAAAATTGTCAATTACTTGTAAAACATTTATTTTGATAGATTTCGTTATGCGCTGCAATAGAGTATTTTTGTAGAAATAACCTAGTTTTTGCGGTAATAACACGTTCACACGTCGCGCTAAATGTCAATTGATTTCATTAGCCGTGTAATTTGTCGCCTTCGCCTAATTTTTGAATATCGAACAGACACAAAAGTCAAACGTAAACTTAATTCAAATCAAAATTGGAATTCGACCGTTAAATAAATCAAGAAGAAAGTACTTTAATTGATGTAATGTAGAGTTCCTCTATTGCTCCTACATTTTATGAAGTGCGTACAAAATGTGTGTCTGTGGGTATGTGTGTGTGTTTGTGCGCAATCGGTCGGACGTGACGTGCGTAGCAACAACAATACACTTTACACCGGATATTTATGAATTTAAATAAGAAAGTGTGAGGAATTTAATGACACTAGTTCTTAGTACTGCGCCTTCCTGGTGATCGCTTATTAAGTAATAAGTTTATTTATGTACCTACTGGTCTATACATTTTATTGTCTATGGAAGTGGTGACAGTTGATGGATTTCGTTTTTTGAAATTTTATGGTTGTCACGTTAGTTTTTTTTATTGTTTTTAACGTTTTATTAAGAACTCTTTAGGTGGCTTTTTTTAAATTAAGTACTTAGAAATTTTGATGTTTATCAATTGGATTGTCATTTTGATAAAGCTTTTAAATTTACTATCATATATAAAGCTTAAACTAAAACACGCAGTGTAGAGTTTAATAAACTTAAAACTAGTATCAAAGATAACCACAGGAAACAAGTACCGTTTACCGAACACTTTTGTAAACTGATACGGCAGATAATTTCATAATAAAATCTAATAGTTGCCCAACGTAACAGCAACTCATGCCTAATTAGGCTACATATGACAGCTACAAGGCGTGGCCTCTTATATATAAACTGTGACATACGGACGCACAACTCGACGGTAATTCTCCTTTGTATGCTAAATAGTGAATTATCTAGCCACTCGAAATTGTAATCTTAAAACTCGCTTGGAATTTCTTCATCCGTTGTTCAAATTGTTTCGAGACGTAATGCCCTGATGGGTATTTGTCAGTTTGCCGTTTGATCTGTCCGTGTCGCGTATCGAGGTCAGTTTTAATCTACGATTAAACTTATTCGAAATAATACTGGCATATCTGCCTATCTCATCGAATAAAACAAAAAGAAAAAAAACCTTTCGAAATTCGAAATGATTATCGCGTAATTCGAAATTCTTACTAAAACGACTTAAATGGTGTCCCGTTGTATAGATTGATGGGTCAGTATTAAAAGGCGTTTAATATAAATAAAAAATAACTTTGACGATCTTCATTTTGTGTGAGTAGTCAATTTTGTTATTTGATCATTTACACTTTACAACTTATGGCTGATTGGTGATTTTCAAACTAATCACCACATTGCTTACAAATAACCAATACATTTAGCCATCGTGTGTGGTATAGATCACAATTGTGCAATAATCCGGTCAGCTTAACAGCGTGACTCGGGGATTAAGAAGTGTTTGAGAAGTTTGTTGTGATTCGAAATGAATTATGTAACGAAAAAGTAAATAAAATACGTTTTTGTTCATAGAATGTTTGAAAATAGTAGGTTTTTGTACCTAAGGGAAAGTTTTGCGGTACATTTTTATAATTATTTCATTAATAGTTATTTTAATGACGATCTTTATCTCCATTGAGTTAAAATACATTTATTTTCAAAGCTTGTTACAGAACTCAGAAATCAGCTCAAGCTCAAGTGCTTGTGCTTCATTACGGCATTGAAATATTAACTAAATGTTTATATCTAAAGATACGCTTAAAATGACTTCGGTTTCTATAAACAATGAAGTCTTTTAAATTAAGTAAAATAGTGTCCAATGACCTAAACGCTACACTTGCCGACAAAGAAAGTAAAAGAAATATGTATATTATTTTTCAGCACTAATTGAAAGATTCATGTAACTAGCAGTTAATAAACCTGATGAATTACAGAAAAATAAATAATTTTCCAAATGAACAGAGTTCCATATTTAAATGTTTAAAAACAGAACTTCATTGGCGCGGCATTTTGAAAATCGAATGTGTCTGCACACGGCTATAAAACGCCCATTTGCTGACGGCAGTGTTGTGAATAATACATTAATTTAAAAATGAGGCTTTTGTCTTTATCTTCATGTTAATAATAATAACGTCACGGAATCGCTGTTCTACATACCCCCGTTTTACATATACCTACATAATGCACGTCCGTTTCATTGTATTCCACATTTATATTTAGGTAAGTAGGTACAATAAGGACACAAAATGCCTACCAACTTATAGCCATAATAAAATAACATTAATAATTCTATGCACAGTTTGCAAGCCAAACGCATTTCGAAGTGTCCTGTCTGTCAGTGCGTCCTTCAATGACAGGAAAATGGCGTTGGATGAAGTGGAAAACTAACGTTTTAATATTAAATACATGTCCGAAGCAGTACCGTGCCTCTATTCGTCGACTTCGGGCTAATCGACACTTAAACCACATAATAAATAGGTAACTTTCCGCTTACAATTAATATTAAATTATTGACTTCGCAGGCAGACAATTGTCACCGTGGTTTTTAATTAGGCTGTGAGTGGATTATGGATTGTTTCTAGTATAACAGACAGCACGGGATGTTAAAAGTAGGCGTACGTGGTGCTTGCGAATATAATTATTATGTATGAGGGAGACCGCGATAATGCGACTTGGTCTGCTTGCAAGATTTTAAAACTATAGAGCTCTGATTCAATATGTAACGTCCGTTAAGTCTGTGTAACCGTTGCGATTTCGATTTCAGAACGCTGATTCTAACATTCAAACAAAGTTGCGTTCTTTTCCAAATTTGAATTGTAATCAACACCAAATAAACTGCCAGTGTTCTACGTACCTATAAAGAACGGCCTATTAGACACTATCACAAACGAAACACTTGACAAACGGCTGTGCGTTCGAATTTCGAACCTTATTCGTTTTAAAATAAAATCTACGACCCGCGCACATAACTTAGTCTACCAGTTCCAATTTCAAATTTAAACTTTAAATTACTACAAATTATTACAAGCATATTTCTGCGCGTGTAAATAAAAGATGTGGACTTTAATGCTTTGTGTTAACATATATAATTGAATGAGAGCTATTTGTCTAAGTGCATGCGTTTATTGGTGAGTGTTGTTTTGATACGGGTAGTGCTTCTGAGAAGAAACTTAAGGTCCGTATATAGTGTTATGTTAACAATAACAGTTTTTGTCGTGTTTACATATGGACTTAAAGTGTTATATTACGTTCGTCGATTCGCAGATTTGTGCGTAGGACTTGTTATGTGTAATGATGCGGTGGGTCTTAGCTTTAGGTGGTCCTTTATCTCTGGTGTACTGTAACCACTTAATATAGTAGTCCAATTAGGATATTCAAATCGGATTTATATTTTAAGGTTCTAGGACTCTACTTTTCTTAGTTGTAGAGATGTCGTAACAAATATATCTAGCTATCCCACTGCTGGGCAAAGGCCTCTTTTTTATAAACCATATGTAGAACCACTCAAATAAATATAACACGACATGACAAGAAATCACACATCAAACATTTTGCAACAGATATTATTTTCATGCAAATTATCTTGAACGTGAGTCATTAACCTTTTATAGGGAAAAAAGTTGCTACAAACGCGATTCCGATGAAATGTAAGTAATTAGATCCATGAACAGCACGTGGGCCGTCCAGACGCTGAAACAGCACTCGGGCACTATTAAATATGATGGCTTCACTTACAATAACACGCGACAAATTCTTGAACAAATTCCTTTAGCATTATCTCGACTGTATCACATTACACAAACAAAACGCTAAAGAAAGATGAACGTTACTGCGAATCTCTATAATAGATCTAAACTAACGATAGAACAAAAATGAGAATAAAAAATAACTATAATTATGAGAACACGAAATTTTCCCAAACAATAAAGGCCCGACATCAATTGGAAACGAATAAAAAACGAACACACGCCGAACACATTTACATCTCCTAATAAATCTCAAAGCACAAAAATCCTGGTCGAAATGAATAAAGAAAAATAATCACAAAGCCAGTAGTCGAACCGAAAAAAGAAATTAAAAATTCAAATAAAAGAACGTATTCCTTAAGATAATGCTTATTCATTCCACATTTAAAATCAAATTTTCAAATAAAGAACTCGCGGCGGCCGATCGGGCGTGCGGTAGAGGGAGAGCGAGATAACATGACATATGTATGTTAGAAAAAGTCAGATAGCTTATTATGATTGACAGCTGAGAACGGTTAGCCTTGAAATATTTGAAACATTATATTATTATAAAGTACACTATCTTCGTTAGACACGAGAGCGGAGCGGACATCGGAATTCTTAATAATGAAGCTTTTATCTTTGAACTGCGTAATGAATATGAAAAATGCTTTCATATTTTAAAGCTAATGTATTTTATCAATTTACTCTCGATAACACTTTTAAATTCAATTTATGATAATGTGATTTTATTTCTTATTATTTATGGCTTTAGCTTCTACTGTGCACTATGTTGTGTATTTCTGGATTATTATTTTCCAAGAATTTAATTTATTTAGTCCTTGCTATTTGTTTCTTTTTTGCCTGTAATAATAAATTGTGATGTCCGTTTTGCGCCCGCGCACACTCATTACGCGCATATAATGCCGCTAGATATGTCCGACAGCCAGTTTCACCGGAACACGTTTTAAATCATAATTCGAACGCTTTTTTGAATTTAGAACGTTGACTTTTTAACTTTTTTATATTTTGATAGTCTCACGGAGACTACTGCGTGGTTCTATTCAGCCAGTACTAATTAATAGAGTTATGATGTCATAGAACAGTAGTTAATTAATTTCGTATATAATTATGTAAATCTATTAAATGTTGTAGCGTGTCTCATAACACCCACTATATCTTATTATTAACACACGTTTATTAAAAAATCTTTTTCTCAAGTTTACGTCATAGACAATTTATTTAAAGGGGAGTACTCTGAGTCGATGATAATGAAAAAAAGTTTATGAAACTACTCAATGGTCACTCAAGTACTTTCTTAACACTTGACTTACTTTCAAATACGTCAAGACGTTTTATTATTATATAACTAACACATAATCATGCTCATTGGAACTAGTTATAAAATTACTGTTTTAATGATCAAAATTCGCACAACCCTCATTTCACTGATTAGCAGTAACATTGCCAATACGAAATGATCACTGAGAATCGTGCGATAACCGCTTTTAAATTTACGATTTGGCAGCAATAATTGTGCATATTTCGCTAGTGTTTAAATCGCTGCCGGAGTTACGTAAAAAAGTCTATTTAACTGGTTATCTCGCTAATTTCGATGACACGTAAGCAATTAACTTGATGGTTAACGGTACAGTTAAACGATTAAAACTAAGCTTAATTACTGAGAACTATAAATCAACATTGATTAATGTACTACTTAATGTTTTCCAAAAATATAAAAAAGCATTAATACAGAAACCCGAATTCTCTCTATAAGGTAAATTATTATCTAGATGTAATTAATTATACGCTATAAATTGCTTAGAAGTTAGAATTTCGTTTTATGTTCCAAAATTGGTATAAAGCACTTTGTTATTGAATAGTACAATTAAAATATAAAAGTCTAGTTAAAAGATATAATTTGTTATGTTCGACAAATAAGCGAGAAAGCTTGCGTGTGCGCAGTTCCGCTTCTGTCGCGTAGAGCTACGAATCTCGTAGACGCTACGGTACGTAGAACTGTTACTTGTGAAAATTGTTTTTTTTTCCTTTATCCATGCATTCTATAAATTTTCAGAAATCATTAAATAAACGTTTAAAAATAGAGCATAATATTTTTTGTCGATCATTTTATACACCAATTATAAACATTCATATTATTATGCAACGACTGAAGAAAAAATTATTAGAATAACTAAACAATCCTTATTAAGAACAAAATCCACAAAAGCAAAACAAAATAAGTATATTATCTCTTGTCGATTCTATCCATCTATAACTCTTAACAGCAGTAACAAATTTCATTCACATTTTGGAAGCGGCATTCGACATTTGAATATTCAAATGGCAGCTAATCGTTTTTATTGGTGACTTTACGGCCTATAACGATCACTTGGAATACGCGCCTTTGAATTATCGCCTCGCTCCCGAACTTGGACGAGTCGATGTTTAAAATTCGAATGTCTTTTTTGTTTTGACAGTTGACAATTTAAAATGTGTTGATTGTTTTTTTTTTAAGAATTATGTTTTTGGATTAAGAAGTGAATTTTGATACCAGTTTTTGTGTTTAATTTACGTTTTTTTTTATCACTTTTTACATACAGATTTTTAATGGTATTTCGTGAATATTAAATCTAAATTACATACACGTTCGAAATGAAAAAGAGCCGTTAAAGCTTTCTTAATATAAAACTAAAGTGCTTTAAAAATCTCAATTATAAACTTGGCAATATTATCTGAAAAGCAATCGCCCCAATCGATTTTGTATCGATGTTATAATTTAATTAGATCGAGTTAAATGCGTAGGCGCAACAAGTATGTCTTATCTGTTTTCCATACTCGATATATGCTGCGCACGCGTCTCCGCCCGTTTTTAAACGAGTTGTTGAATATTTTAATAAGTATGGCTTAATTATTCATCTCCGATTATTAATTACTAATTTCGTTTGATTATCTTTGACATTATATCCTTAGCTTTTAAATGACTGGAGCTAATTTAAATAGGTAATTTCGATAACGTATCTTAGCTCAGTTACCTTAAGGAAGGCATCAGAATTTTACCGGGAATATCTAAAAACAGTAGAAGTCTTGATATCGGAAAATGATATAAAAAGTGTGAACAAACATACAAACATTCGCTCTTATAACAAGATATACAAAATCGCCAAGTTTCTAATAATTTATGTGTTATCGCCGGCGGCGGAGTTTTTGTTAGTTCCATATAATTAAGTGTTTTTAAGAAAATGTGGGTAGCATCGATATAAATATTGTTTTTATTGATTAAAAATCGCACGCTTTGAGCTTTATAAAACATGTGTTAGATTATAATTTAATCTAGACGTTTATATTTATTGCTTTTACACAATAGAATACCTTTACGGCTGTGTGCTTAATAGGGTAGGCAGTGTTACTATAGACCAGAAACAAATTATACAGACGTGGGATAGACAAAAATTGACTATTCATTTTCTTGTTCTGGCCTACTACCGTACCTTGTTGCGGTTGTGGGAAAGAGACGGAGCTACCTGATGTATATCGGCGACTCTCTTTCTCAAGTGCATTCTAAATCCATGTTAGAATTAGGCTCTTAACTTAGGGCTCTTTTGGATCAAAACAGTTTTCTTTTACCTACGATATTTTTGTGTAACAATTTTTTATGTAATATTTTCTTATCAAAACTAACGAAGATGAAGGAATATTATGCAGCTGAACTTGAAATAAAAACAGATGCAGTTATTTTAATTGTTTATGATTTATTAACAAGGGTATCATGACCACTAAACGGCTTAGCATTTGTTTAATTATAATTCAAATGTCTCTGTTACGTAGATATTTTTATATCCGTTTACGTATGGATAGTAAAATAATCTGTAAATAATAGTAAGCTAGATACAATGACATAATTGAATCACGTCAATTGCTGCAAAAATATATTTTTGTTGAGTCACTCAAAAAACTAAAAACTTTACTTAAAAATCATTAACAAGTAATTGACCGCAAATTCCGTTAAAATTCGAATTCAAAATAAGAACGAAAGAACTAGATTTGAAATAAGAATGTAGATTCTAAAAACGATTGGTATTCGAATTGCGTCAAGAACGGATTTTTTGTTTTTCGAGATTGTATGATCAAGACAAATATTAGATCGTGGTGTATTTTTAACGAAAAATGATTAATGGTTTTATGTAACTATAAGTTTTTGTTTGTCGGTCGTTTACTTCCTTTTTTAAGTTAGACTTACTGTGAGGTCGCTATAGTGTTGTTCTGTGTTGGTTTTTATTCCATTGTAATAATCTGAATCTGTCATAATGTAATAAAATAGACTTTATAATATGTTGTGTGGTTTATTATATTTGTTTAGTAGATGATACCACAAATGGCGGTATATAAAACTTTCTTTATCTATTTTTTTTTAAACTTTTCAGTTTGTTTTTACTTGCTTTCTTCTTTTAACAAAATAAAAATGTATTCAACTCTGATACATAAAATTGCATTCTGCAAAAAAATAGGTACATATCTGCATTAATACTCTATGTATATCATATAGTTTTTTTTTGCCATCTCTACGCAAAGCATTGCAACAAAAACTGCTCAACCTTGGACATTTATACACAACTAAAGAATGTGGTTCAATCATATGCATTGTATTCTTGTTAATGTAACGTGGATTTGACAGCACATGTATTACGACAATTTTTGTTTAGATACTTTCGATAATGCATCGTTTTGGTATTTATTTAGAGTTTCTTTTTAAATGGCTTATTGATTGTAAGTTACATGCGATTTAAAGATAAGTTTAATAAATATATTTAATACAAGATTTCACTGCAAAAAAAATATTTCTATAAATTTAACGTTCACTATATTAAATTCAACAGAAAACAAATCTATCATTCAAATAAATCGAATTCTGGCCTTACAAATATTTTTATTTATCAATAAAAAGTACAAAATCTTGCCTAATATTTTAACTAAGTAATCTGTAATACTGCAATTAAGGTCCAAATAACAAAACCTAATGAATTATAACACACAATAACGGTGTCCTTTACCATTCCATACAAGTTCCTATTTGTCAAATACTTGTTAAACAAGATGGCGCCCCATATAAGAGGTTGTGAACATTAACCATTGTTAAAACCCTGAATAGAACCGCGAAATCAGAGCCAAAGTTCAAAACAATAATTAAACTGATCATAAAATAAACTTTTGCAATCTTTTGTACTTACCTTTAATTACGATTAAAAAAAGATATGAACGAAACAGCTGTTCGATGTAATAAAGAAATAACTTCAGTTACAACACTATTATCTTTTGTTTCGTAAATAATAGGTTTGTAGAAGTCGATTATCGAGTAATCGATATGTATTGTGCGAAATTCTTGTCGATATTATTTCTTTTGTTTTCGCGAATACGTTTTATCGAAGCTATTTATGAAATTGTGTAATGATTAAAGTAAATGAGTTAGCAAGGCTGACCCAATGATAATTGTAATAATGATTTACGAAAATCGGTCTTATCGTTTTGCAATAAGGTTGATATATTCAGAAGTATAACCACTTATATGTACAACGTAACTATATATACTGCTCCCACAATCTGTAAATTCATTAAATAATTATATTTAAAATAAAAAAATGTCTATTTGACTAATGACTAAAAACTACGCCATTTACAAGTGTTTAGTACGACAAGTTGATACAATAAAATGATAAAACACCAAAAACTCAAAATCTAATTAAACAATTGAATTAATATTCTAAAGTAGATCGCATCTAACAACCTAGGTTTCAATTTAATCCGTTTCCGCTATTTGCGACGCCATCTTGAAGCGGCCATGTTGAATCCCGATCAATATTAATAATGCGCGGGCGCATAACTACGATCGTTTTATTGTTATTATTGGATATTGTTCCTGCCAAGGCTGTGTCCAAATTGGTGCGGTTCTGCCTTTAAAGTCGATGTTAACATCGACAATGACTTTACTTTTGTCGTCTTAAGGACAATGTGGCCCTTCATGGGGCTTCATCCTTATATTATGGCGCAATGATGTTTAAGGTAAAAGCACATGACTTCAATTGTGTGATAAAATAAATCTAGTTTACTTCCAGTATATAATGTTTTTTTTCATGAATACTTTTTAATGTAAAATACATTATTTCATTAGGTTAAACGCTTGGATGAACTCATAAACATACGTTATTACGAGTATCGACGTTACAGGCCCTAAAAACAATGACAACATGTTTCAAACACGTGATTTCAGTACACACATGTCAATTGTACGTCTGAAGTTATGTAATACAAGATTTGGGCAGGTTGCGACAACCATTATTAGAGACAACGGGAGAATAGAGAGTTAGATCGACATATCGATAACAAAACGTCTATACGTGTCACATGCCTAAACTTGACGTCGATAATTTATAACTGTCAACAGTTTCACTTCCCTAGAGCAGGGGTAAGGTACTGATTATCGTTCATTAGATTAAAAATAATATAATTATTGTAAAAAATAATAATTTTGTACAATAGTAATAATAAACAGTTGACTGCAAAGGGTAAAACGCGTTAATCTGCAATGCGCTGATTAAAACCTCACTGGTTAGCCGGAAAGTTTGAATCTAGGTAGTGAGTTAGTCCTACACTTCATTTGTACAAAATGATCTTTTACTTCATATAAATAACTCCCATATCTATTACTCAAAGTAAAAACTGAAACGCAACGCAAAAAAAACTACATTTTAATTTCGCCAACTAATATAAGACACAGGACAATCCCTTTTTAAGTTTTTATAAAGACATTAACACCGTTAAAAACAAGTTACAACACAACAAAAACACAGTACATAAACTGTCTTCTACTAACAAATAAATAAGGTCATATCATGAACCAAAAGTAATGTTTCCATTTACACCTTCCTTAATTGACCTCGCACTTTTTGCTATTAAAACCTTTTTACGCAAAAAGGTATAAAAAAAACATCAGATACGACTGAACTAGAATTGTTACGATTCTTTTATCAAAATAAAAAAAAAGAATATGCTCATAACAGTTAATGATTTAAACAGACGTTTCTTTTTTGTTTAAGTAGTTTATGAATCTACCAGCTTCTCCCAAATTCAGTCTGATATTATTGTCGGAGCGGGACAGCGTTATTCACGGCGAAGAGCGGTATCTCCTTCTCACAATTATTTACTTGAAGACGAGGTAGTAGGCCAAACCATGTGTTGTAAGATCATTCACTTATAATGTCAAAACCGGGAACGCAGCCGGATGGATCACTAAACTTTATGGCATTTACAATTTAGAGAGTACAACACATCTTTTTTCACGATATATTAACAGAGACAGTGCAGACAAACCTAGAAAGTCTTGAAAAATTCTTAAAAAGCTTGAAAAGGATTGAAAAATGTTCTACCGGAATAAAAACCTGATTTTGAGTTAGAATGCTTGTGGGGCATAGTTTATTTCTATGAGAACTTGTTTCTAATTACATTTAGAGTCTTAATAGTCACTGAACTTAACTTAGATTAGCGTATCGACTTATACTCAAAAACCTGAAAAATCATTTTGATTGACAATCGAACAGCGCATAATGATCAATGGAAATTACGTCACAATATCCTATAATATTAATATGACTTAAAACACGATACTATAAATAAAATAACAGTTAAAAATAGTAAAAGTAACAGTTATCTAAATCCAAATGAATGCATCCAATTACATGACTCGTTTTTATGACTATCGAAAACGTGTGATTGGGAATCAAATATCTTTCAAATCACGTCCGAAATTCTAAAAGTAGGGTAAACAGAACAATTTTTAAGACGTACCAGTTATCGTAGTATCGTTAGATCTGACCGGTACTCGAAGGTTGGACCACTCTTTGTATTAGTTTTCAGGGTTCCGTAAAAAAACGTACAAACCGTAACCTGTTAGTAAGACTCCATTGTATAAACGTCTGTCACCAAGCTGTGTTTTATTAACCGTAATAGGTGGAATAAATTTTAACAGATGAATATTTCTGTTGCCTCTATTAATAAAAAATAATCTTGATAGCATGAGTAGTCATATTATTTTCTGATTCTTCAATTTAGCTTATTCACACGGAACTCTCATCGTCTCAAGTCCGACTCGCTCTTGACCGGTTTTTAATAAGTAATTGTACACCCAAACCGAGTTACCAATTTCAACATGAATACACGTTTTTTTTTTCTCGCTCCGCTTCGAGCAATCTCGTTTTCTCGCAAATAGATCTAATATGTTGAATATCATTAATTTCATACCGACTTACTTGATCGATGCGTGTTACTTGCCGTGGTTTTTTTCTTATAATTATTTTTAAATTACAGCGTATTACGTCAATTCGACCAGAAAACGGAACGGTTTTTTTATCACCAAATTGGTTTACGCAAAATTTGATGTTTGAAGAATTTTTTTGGCCCTAATATGTTCCGTGTCAGCGCTGATTTTAGCTTCTATTTCATTATAAAAGTAATTTTATGTAATAATATAGAATTAATGACTAGACTACATTATCTAGCGTATATTTTATATTCGTGATGTATAATTTTACTCAATTTCGAAACGAACTTGTTTGGCCGTTAAGCTCACAGCATACTTTACTCACACGCGCTTTTTTTTGTTTCAGATGATGCACAGTTATTAGCTGATCTCGAAGACTGATTAAATTATTTATTTAGCCAATTAGGAAATGATAGATCCATGAAGTTTCTCCCCAGGTAACAAAAATTACTAATAATCAATTTTATTATTTCCAAACAATGAAGAGAAAATTTAAATTCAAAACATTCCACAGTATTCAGCTAATCTTATTGTCAACAAAAGACTATTGTTTCTTCTCAACACATTGTTTCAATTTAAATTGAACGAAAATGAATCACTGTTATGATTGGACGCTAAAATGTATTGAGTTCAATTTGATTGTTTATATAAAACTCATCGCGTTCGTTTGTCTTCGCAGGACGGACTCGTTTCAGGTTGTGGTCCTCGAAAGAGTCCAAATACTGCAATGACTACTGCGATGGCTGCGCACCAGGAATCTATCCACGAGAGACTCCAGCCCACGCCCGAGGAGCCGCTGTACCTGCACCATGAGGCGTCGTCGTGGCCCGAGTCCAACGACCACCAGGAGGAGCACAGCGCCGACATGTCCCCCTACTACAACATGCCAAAAAGAAACAAGAGGAAAAACTTCAAGCCCAGATGCGCTCCCAACACAACGGCCTTCTCTGACGACTCCAATGGAGCAAACTGTGACGACACAGGCAGCCCTATCAACGGAAACGATAGAACTACCCCCGAACAAGTGGGTGATGACGATAAGGATGATGGAAATTATGCTAAAATTGGCGTCAAAAACTTCAGTCTCCTAAAAGGAGGCGCAGTCGACCTTAGCAGAAGACTGAGCACAGACTCTAACGAAAACATAGACTCAAATTACCAAAATAGGTTACCTGAGGATAAGAAAGTAGATTCGTTTCAACATTCGTACATACATAGTTTACAAATAAACCAAGGCGCCGAGAGAGATCGGACCGTCCTGAACTTTAGTAATTTACAAAATAAGACGTTTTGTGCCAAAAATCCGTTCGCTATATCTCAACTTATAAAGACTAACTCTCCACCGAGAAGAAGGGATTCGGATTCAGATGAGGACAAAGGTCAGGATATAAATGCAAATGAGAGACTGGAAGAGAATCAGGAACAGATGGACACGACTGAGACGCAACAGAACGGTGACGCATCGAACGCTACCAACAGAATCTTACGAGATTACGCAATGAATACCATGAAAGAACTGCTTGGTATTTACGGCCTGTCTTCTAATGAAGTAGCTGATGCTATCAGTGGACAGATTAGAGCGTTAGAAGCATTGCAAGGTGAGTTAATTAGAAATAACTTCACACTCCCATAAAATTTATTAAAATAATCTTCTTAATTTTACGACAAACAATTTAACAACTTGTTTATATGGGTTTAATTTACTGTTTTTAGGAAAACCATTCACACAGTTGCCTTTGAGTTTGAAGAGGAGACATGACTCTGGTATGGAGGACGGGACTGATCGCAGTCTCAGGAGATCTTCATCAGCTACTGAAGATGAGGGATCAACTAATATCACACCACCGAAAACCCCTGACAATGACATCGAAGCTCAAAGGTATTTTAAAGCTTCAAAATTATTAGTAGTATTTATCACTATAAGTATGAAACTAATGTTGACGTTCCTTCCAGACAAAGAGCCTTACAAATAATAAACCAGCAGTCGATGAGACTGTTCAACAGATCTCAAGGTCAGGAAGAGGATGGGAGCGGATCTGATGATGGAGAGCAAACTCTTGACCTTAGCGTATCAAGAGATACTGATGGACAGGTAATTACTTGAACAAAACCTGACAACAAAAATATGCAAATTAAATAAAACAGTTTTATTCATCTACGTCATACGGTCGAATACGTATTTTTAGAATCGGCATCTTAAAAATACTGAACGAAGATTTATGTACGAACGAGTATTTAATAAAAAAAGAAATAAAACAACTCTACATATTTTCAAGTTCGAGGTAGATCGATGATATTTAGATTCTTTGGAATTGTTAATACACAATTTTTGTACGGGTTGGATTACAATAGATTCTTAAGTGAGATTGTGAGATAATACTTGTTTTTTAGGAACAATCGGCGACCTCGAGTGCCGCGAACAGTGTGTCGGAGTTTGAGCAACAAAACCTTCTGATGAGGAAGAATTTAGAAGATCTAGCCAATTTACAAATGCAGGTGTGTATTGTTAGATAATAAGCCTGTCTTTAACTATGTCAAGATTCTTGATGAATACGGACGAGATTGTGTAAATACCTACTATTGTTTTGCAAAACATTGATCCGAGGAATTATTAAAGTATTTTTTTTAATTCTGACCTCTGAAATAGACTGTATTGGATAATATTTACAAATTATAGCTATTCTTTGCAATGATTTGAGTAATTTATGTTTCATTTGAGATTCCAAGGTGGAATTTTTGTCAAAAATTACTTTCAAGGACATATTTTAGTGTTTTATAACTAATATTTGTGCTTATAAGGCGATTTTCAAATAGTAACACAATATTTGTAGCAAACGAAAGCAATATTTTATCAACAAACCGTCAAAATGACATTTCTACAATAAAAAAACTTCATTTAAATAAACAAACAAATTATGATCAGTTACTTAAAATCTTTTTGTTTTAGGGTTTCTTCCAAAAACAATCATCGATGGACGCAGACGACTCACAAGAGCGGAAATTGCAAGCAAGTGGTAAGTACCTAAATTAATTAAAACGACTGTTTAATTACCTCCTTGCATCATACCCAAAAATATACATAAGAATTTGATTGCAGTCTTTTTCGTTAAACCGGTATATTCAATTTTAGGATTGATTTTAGACTCAGTCATTTACACTAAAAATGTCAAATTATTTGAGTAATGATAGGACGCTAATTGATTGAATTTTGTAATACATTTCAATCAAAATGACGTTTTATTACCGAAAATGCATAATAATCTAGACAAAATTTTTCAAAAATCCATAAGAAACTAAAAGTGACAACTAGGAATAAAACCCACAATACTCAAGTCATTAACTGGTACTCAATTGCCCTTATCTTAACAAAGTCATAATGAAAACGATCATGCAATACGTAAACTGGGTCGTTTAGTACATTTTAGTTTTCACATCTGCTAAATGTCGCCGTGTCATAATTAAGTTAGCAATAATTAGCGGTTACAGATAGAAATATGTTAACTGTGAACTAAATATTATGACTAAACTGACACAAATGTAAACCATTACGTTTTTGAAGTTAAGGACGCAGTTTTAGGACACTTACTTTCTAGCGTCTTAATTAATTTCTTTAAAGCCACTTACGTGCAAGACAAGACTCATTTGGTGTCAAAAGGTGGCCATTTTCCTTATTAAATAAATTCAAGATTTCAATTTTGATAGATGGGCAGACTGATGGATTCTATAAAAAAAATCAAATAGCAAAAAACATAATTTTATTCCTAATAGCCTAGAAAAACGATAGATGTAAAATTGAAAATGTCCGAAAGTTATAACAACATTTCGAAGTAATTATGCAGCCGAAGTGTCTAAATGTAAGTTACCGCTCAATTTCTTTCAAAAACCACCTCATTATGAATACAAACAAGTGTTTAACTGTTTCATAATGAGATGCGTCTGTCAAATATAGGAAACAAACCTTCTGTATCCAAAAATCCGTCGCATTCTTACACAACCGCGTGAAAATTGACACTCCAGTAATTTATACAATGATCACCTATTTGGTACGTTTTTTTGTCTTAATTAACGATTCGAGACAAATATTTATTCTGAAGTACGATGAACCTCACTTGGTTGGTTCTATGATTTTACGATATTTGTGGACCGAGAAAGCTTGAGAAAATAAGTATTCGATGGATTTATGTTAATTACGAGATAATGATTGATTTTGACGCGCTCTTGAAGTTGTAAAGTGGGTTAATTTGTTTTTGAATACTGATGAAGGTAATTAGTGCTTTGTGTTTGACTAACTTGTTTTATGGTCATCCAAAACATTGAACCTTTACGCTGAATTGAATTGAATTTTGTCATCAGAGTTTTATTCCTTGTAATATCTTTTTATCTACATCCAACTGTAGGAATAATATGGGCCCATAATAGGTCCTTTTTATCATGAAATTGTCAATCTCAAACAATTTCGCTAGTAAATAATAATACTAACCATCAATTATTATCCCACCTCTAGCCAAAATCCTGTGCACATAATCATAACAACTGTGCATTATTTACCCTAGTTCCTTGTCGTTTTTTCGATTCCTGATTCCAATATGCAGAATCCAATTTCCCCCACAATTTTCCATCACTATTTATCAGTAATATCATAATTTAAAAAAAAAACATCTCTAACTGCAAAATCGTCACATCAGTACTTACCTATACGGGTGCATACAAAACTGATCCAAGTACAACTGTTTATTGGACATCATGACACAATTAACAATAACTTATTAACTTATATACCTATTACAAAATCGTCATAAGATTATGTTCATAAAGCCCAGTGTTCCCTACATCCCGTTCTCTGGTAATTGTAAAAACCTCGACTCACTAATCTATTCAATAAAGTCGTGTTCACTCAATTGAGCGAGGGAGCGCAGGGTGACACTAATAGACAATACGTCGCGTATAAACTACTGGGCACGTTGTGGCAGATTGTTGCTATTTTTAGGTGTTTTTTTATGTATTTTTCTTATAATCTTGCAATAGGATAAAGACTTTAAGAACGTAGTGAGAGGGTAGAGTTTAGGAAAACAAAAATGAAAGGAAAGGAGAGATTCGTTAATTGATAAAGTCATTTCTAATTTCCTAATTATATTAATATGAGACATATTAGACAAGGGATTAATATTGATCACTTGGCTTAAAAATGGCTTTTTTTTTAACATTATCAAATTATGACGAAAAAATTAAGACTACTTTTAACAACTCCTCAGCTTGAAAGAATTTAATCATTGTGACGTGCTAGAAACATTTAAGTCACATTCTCAAAACATCCAAACTCAGAATAAGCATTCGTGGATCACATAAGTATTTGTCCTTCGCGAGGATCGAACTCGTGACACATCGCGTACAGCAGGTTTAGTGGGATGATCAACGCTGGGTAGGTAATACATTCCTAAAGATTTCCCAACAAAACCTAGACCCGCTGAACCATCACAAAACAACCAATTGTAGATCCATTTTATCAACAGGGGGACTTCGTAAATAGACAAACACCGTTTCCCATTTACTTGTAATGGTTTAGTTTCAGCGCGTCCGGTTCGTCGCTGTTATTGTCGTGCGACTGTCGCAGCCGCTTGCGACATGATCGTCGCAAACGGGCCGCAGCATGGGAAGTGCGCTGTTAACTTTATTGTACGCTGATTATTGTAATATTATAATTAAAGTACGTGAATTAGGATTGAGATTAGAGCGATAATAGTATATACGTTTATTAAGACTGGTCTGTTAGTCTAGTGGTGAGTGGAAGTGAGTTCTATACCGGAGGTTGTAGGTTCGAGTCCAAACCAGGATAGATGTTTTTATGATGAACATGATCATGCGTTTTTGACTATTTGATTGAATTTCGAAATAGCGTGTAGGTATAGCTTAGTACGGAAAAAAATGAAATTAAAGCGAATCTCTAATATATGACAATCTGTTAATATCTGAATCATTTAATTGAAGTAAGTAACTTACTCTTGAATGATACAATACCTGTACAACAACAACCTGTGCTACAATTGTCAGCACATTTATGACAGTTGTAATTATTTTAGGTGAAAAGATTTTCTTTGAAACATAAAAGGAGTCCACACAGCTTATTAAAAGAATAAGGGGTGTTCTTTTTTCTTTATATAAAACGCACTTACACATAACATTAGTTGACAATTGAGTCGTAAATTTTCTCATTAATATTTTAAAACCTTAAGAATAAATTCAATGACAATTTATACAAATTAATGCCTGAGCACAGCTGAGACCGTTTGTAATAATACATTAACATAAGATTAAATTAAAAACATTATTATATCTATATAATTATTATTATATAAGTTGGAAGATTATGATTAATTTTAGTTATGGCGTAAGGTAACCATGGCAACCACTTGTTATTGGTGATAGCTATGACAATCGTCAGCCTCCTCTTAGGCTAAACTTTTATCAACTTGAAAAGATTCCACACATAATTAAACTGATTTAGAAACTACTTCTTATTGAAATGAAGGTATAAAGTTATCAAGCGTCTTGTGCCTTGTGTTAACTTTTCTGGTCATAACCCTAAGAAATTTTGTCTTATAAAAAAAGTAACTTTAATCCCTTAAGAAAGTCATCGTTTATTTAGACTTTTTATCTGTTATTACACTCCTTGTTACTCTACAACTATATTTTAATGAAATTTAAAATCAATGTTGATACATATCTGTTTGCACCTTTTAAAATTACTAGCGTGAACACTCAGATCCGCAAATAAAAGGAACAAAACAATAACAGAACTTTCGCATGAGATAGTCTCATTTTATATCTCAACTCATGAAATAAATTATATAAAAGTGACATCCGATTGTCCGATAATAATCATCGATTATATTATTTTTAACATCTTTCATCTCTTTCTTACGTAAAAGATTAGTATCTTGTATCTCACTCTAAACAAATTGTGTTAGTTGGAAATGTTCCCGAGGCGATAGAGTTATAATTTATACAGAAATTTGTTAATTATTGTAATTAAATGGCCGCGTTCGTGTTTCGTGGATATTTTATTGTTTAAATCAGATTGTTCGGTTGTTGAAATATTGGGTTCTATGGATAACTATGTGAAGGTTTTCTTTTAGTTAAAGCGTTTTTTTTTTAACTTTAAACTTTTGTACTTTTTAATTGATATTTTACGTGTGTATATTTGAAAATTAAATAAGAAAACATCTGAAAGCGTAGAATTTTAAATCAATTCAAATTAGAGTGTTATTTTTGTTTTTTTTTAACACGTAAACTTATAAGTCTCCGAATTTAAAAGAAAAGTTATATTATAAAAAAAATCATTATAACGTTGATCTCTTTTTAGGCACAAAGACATGAATATTGTTTAAACAGTACGGAACCACTTTTGTAAAACAAATTACGCTTAACTGGTTAAACAAAAGTACGTGATCATACGTATGTATGTTCTAATTTAGTCGAGATCGCTCGAAATCGATTAATTAATCGATTCAAATCGATTAGAGGTTGTACTCTAAATTAGATTTTGATCGAAATGATTTCTTTACATTAACTACACAATTCTTATATGGATTGCTCGTAAAAATGGTTTAATTTGACAAACTTGTTATTGTTAATTACTATCTTTTTTATTAACTAGTTAGCCACCGTATCCGGATTCATCTTTTGATGTCATACCGGCAATTTCGCGATCGGTTCAAAAATTTGCGGAAATCAGATCGAAGTAACATTAAAATTAAACTCATCTTATAATTACGATTAACTGTTACTAGTTAGAAGTTATTAAAATTGACGAATCCGATTATTTCCTGTTCAAAACTATGAAATTTATTAATTTATAACTCCAATTTATTGAGTTAAGTATAAAATTAAAACTGTTAAAGATTTTATGGGCAACGAGTTTTTGAGAAATAATTGCGATGACGGATGTGTTTTGGATGCTTTCAGATTTGCTAATTAATCTTATAAGTATGCCTTAATAGTTAATTAAAGGCCATATAAAATCAAACGGTTTTAGCCAAGTCATATAAGTCGACTAAAAGACATATTCCTTCACCAATATGCAAAACTCATACAAATAAAACCTAGATAGTTTTATAGTTTTCTAAATTCAGACTCTTATTTTCAAATCTTTACAATTTAGTTAAAGCTATCTCTTCTTAGCCAAGGTAATACTAGGTCACTTACTAGTACAGGTGATACTAGTTCATCCTAGTATCCTAATAAAATATCAGATAAATATACTACCTCCCCTTCTCCCACCTCTACATATACTCATGTATCTTAGCAACAGTACTCGTATCTAAAGGATATGAATCCTTCCGCTGCGCAGGACAGTGGATCCATTGAGAGGCACATGTGCATCACTGTTTGGTAATTAACATAGACTCTGCCTCTCGTATCCTCTCGAGAAAATGAACTATGGAGCCGATGTGCTAAAAAAATGCATGTGTTTTTTTCAGAGCAATTTGCGAATTTTTGGGATTCTGGTCATTAAAGTTTTCATAATATTGTTAGTTACGCATAATTAACGTTTTATTTTAACTTCATTGAATTATTGGTCTTGATACCATAACATTATTTTCTGAATATCGAAATTTACCCAAAAAGTTAGTTCCAAAAGATAAGTTTAATTCCGCTGCATCGTTAACAATACAGAAACAAGGACTCGCAACTTCGTTCCGAATATAAAACGAATCAGTCTCGTTTCATTCGTGCCATCTTAAATAAAACCTATCTAAAATTCTCGCGAAGGTCACAAGCAAAAAAAGAGGGTATGAATAAAAAAAAATCACACCTCCACGGATTTAATGCGCGTATAATTTCTTTGTGGCACCGCACAGAATGTGAGTAGACGTCATAAAATATGCATTTCTTCGGGTGCGTGTGCGCATCACACAGACGCGCGGGGCGGCTCGCGCATGCGCCGTACGCACGCGTATCTCCACGCACACAGGCGAGCGATCACAATAACTCAATCGCACTACATGCAGAGTCGCGTTTGCATATTCATTTGACTTTTGCAGTTTGTATCTTTGTATAGAATTATAATGCATAATATGACCCGGACAGGCCTTAGTGGTCCTTTTTATGTTATAAAAGGTAAAAGGTACCTTTACGGTACAGCTCTTTACTTTGCGTTGTCTATTTATTTCTTACCATTCCTGTAAGCACTTTAATGTTACAATCCATATTTCTTCAGTTAGAAGTTACATTATAAAGGTTTGTTGATTTTATGCTCGGTTTTTTGCTGGAGTTTAAATGACAATACTTAATCAACCTCTACAAGTTTATATTGTAAGGGAGTTTTGAGTAAAATGTTGAAATATATTGCAAGTTAAAACGCCTTGATAACTTGACGAAATGAAACGACCCAATTCAAATTCCACTATTGGAGAAAAATCCTCTCTCATATAATATACAGTCGTGTTCACGTTGCTAATTCAAATTTGGAATCAAAATAAAAGCAAAAAGGTTTTATTTCAAGTAGGCTCTACTTGCATGGTACCAAAATGTCATCCTGAGAGAGAACAATCGGAAATAATCTGTTTGAATGGATAACAATTCAAAAATGACGTTTACTTGAAAATATGAAGTAATCTGTAGTTGTCAGTTATACTAAATTAGCAAACAAGAGGTGTATTACAAATATTTCCGTGTATTAAACGAATGCTAATGTATAATTCATTGCATTGAATAATGACTCACACAATTTTAGAGAATCGCAAAATTAAATTAGCAAGCAATTCGGGTAATTTGCTTTTGACATTTCATATGCGAAATGTCCAATAAAATATTACCTTTTTCACCTTTTCTGGAAGAACTAAATGAGGTACCAAAAAATCCTGTCAGATTAAGATCAAAGCGCATCGTTCTTCATCAATTCTCACGTCTAGTACTGAGATAAGTGCGTCCATCAAAACAAAAACAGACAAGCACGAACAAAGTCACAATAATATACATAAAATGAAACTTTAAAATACGTAAACAAAACCTTTAAAATTATAAGTACTGTACCTATCTGTATCGTTTGTTTCCATCACTTCCATTAACTCCCACATGTTTTAGAATACTCATATGTGACGGTAAATGAACACGGTAAAGTAATTTAAATCGTTCAGAAGTTTAAATCGTCATCTCAGTAATATTATGATTTATTTAGAATGTCCTTTCATCTGCTAATAAATCATATTTAAGACCAACCGCCGCACTAATTGCAACTTTCAAGATTTTCACATTTCAACAAATAATTTATGTTGACTGTCTGTTTGTATGTTTAGTTAACACATTGGCACTGTTAGTAATTACTTCGATTCTAAATACTAATTGGTCTTGTAGTCATTCATTATGAAAATTGTTTCAAAATTTAGTTGTGATCAGAAATGCAAACCGAGGGAAATAAAATAATATATATAATAATAAATACTTTTAATAAAGATGATACTTTAATATCATATTCAAAACTTTCGAACACCTTACAATGAAGAGCTTTTTAAGCTCTTCATTGTAAGGTAACCGAAAGTTACACAAAACGAAATCGAATCCCAACTAATTCTCAAACGATATCTCAAAACCGAAACAAAATTTCCAAAGATTTATTACAATCTTGATATTTTAAATCGATAATGAGATCCATAAAGTAAAGATAATACATACGAATCGTACCTGCATGGAGCACTCGATATCACCTGCTCGGAAACAAAAAGAATCGATATAAAATCGAGCAAAAAGTATCGATTATCGCCGCATTAATCCACATAATCGATCCACGATGTCGACCGTCGGTGCTCGTCTATCCATCATGACTTGCCCCCTTTATGTTCTTAGTTTTTAATTTATTTTCTTTTTCTTTCAATTAGTGTTTGTTTATGTAGTGAGGTAGGCCACCTTGAGGTGAAGTAATTGTCGTTATTTACAATGGAGCTTCGCTATTTGAAGTATTCAGTGGTACAATGTCGGAATACTACTTCATTTTCATTTACTTCTTCAAGTTTTTAAATAATTTTAGCTTCGGAATATTGTTGGTTATGTATTTTAAAATTTTATCTTATCGTCTTACAGTTAAGTGTGATTTTTGTTTGTCTTAAGTCAGTCAAGAATATCGATAATTCTGGCCAGAGTGGCCAGACATCATTATTCTAATAATGACCCGTTTTTCTTTATATATCGTGTGACCGCATCGCATTGACATTTAGAATATAAAAATATTCTATTCGCAAGCCAATTACCTATTTTGTATTTTAAACCACGCCCCTCAGATTAGACCAGTCGTGTATCGAGAAAATGTTATTCACGCATACGACGTTCCTTCTTTGCTACAAAAAAGAACACATTGATACATAATTTTCGGGCTTGACGTAAAAAAGTTGTGTAATTTGTGTTAAAAGCTTATAAATCAATGTTAGTTCATTAACATCTCGAAACAAAAGTTAAAACAACAGAAATCTATGTCAAAGCTTTCTTAAAACAAAAAACGTCCGCTCTAATTGACTGCTCGTACAAAACTAAAAACAAAACTGTATACCATCAAGTGAGACAGAGTAAACAGAACAAAACCAAACAAGATCATGCGGAATCATTTACTCCAATCAGCGCGTGCGCCGGTCGACGGAGATGGCCGAACAAAGACGAAGATGCACAGCCCAGTATAATGTGATCATGGCGTGCTCAATCTCTTGCTATCGACATAGACATTGTTAGGCCGCTCGCAACGCCTGTAGGTATAAATTAAATACCAATAGCGTAGGAGGCATTTAAAATTAAAAATGATTCTAAGAGAGATCGAATAAACTAACGAATAGACGATGATTAGCTTAATGAAGAATAAGACTTGCTATATGCGGAAGTGTTACTTAATAACACCATAACAGCACACGCTACAAACACAATCGAAGCAAAGATTTAATAAAAGATAAGAAATATCATCGCAATATCTATCTATAAACAAATCAACGTGTAAAAGCGAACGTCATCCGGCGTTACAAAGCACATAAAATTGCCATCAACAAACGTAATACGAACAAGTGATCGCCGGTGCAACATATCTAGATCCCTTATCGATCGATGGATCCCGATTTGATCTACGCATGCGTACGTTCATAATTATCTCGGCTCTTTCATCCGCCGACTTAACTTTACGACCGCCTGGTCCGTGTAAACGTCTGAAATCATATTGGCAAGTAATTAATGATCATTACTAACTTTAATATGGACAATTAACTACACTGTACACAATACATGGCAATTATAATATAACTGATGGTCTTCGTCTAACGTTTAAATTCAACATTCTTGCTTCTGTGATTGACAACTCTTTGTTATATTGTTAGATGTGGACCGAAAATGAAACCTTGGGAAACCCCGAGAATTTTTTCATTTATCATCCTAACAAATCATGAGGAAAATCAAACTTTGGAATAAATTACGGAGAAATCGCGTAACAATAACTAAAATAACAAAGAAAGATTTGGAGATACCAAACGATAAGAATTTAAGAAAAATAATTCCATCTGTTACTATAGAAAAACATTTAAAATTATTTTCAATGTTGCACCTACAATACCCAGAGATCCTTGGAAAAATAAAACTAGACGCGTAGGCCCCTTATCCGTACATCTTGAAACGAAATATTGTAATAAAAAGTACTTAGATATGACAAACGTGTTATTCATGTTTTAAAATAATTTAACATTCGATTTTGAAACGTAATTCTCAGACATAAAGGTTAAAGTTGGCTACAAAATGCCTTTTCAACAGAACACTTAAATTGGTCATCAATTGACGTAACGCTACAAGGAATGATATGATTCATCGCGTTTCTATACAAATTGGGATGAAGATTCATATTTTTATTCAATTAGATATGCGGGAACTTCCATATGTGTACGTATTCAATATCATTCCTTATCGATGACCGTACGTAAGTATTTCATCTTCTGTTTTTGTGACTGTTCATATTTTAAGCCACAAAACAAGTCTTCGACATCATAACTTGTTAATAAGCTTAAGAATTCTAAGTAGATACTTATACATAGATGATCTCGTGTATGTCAATAGTCAGATCTTTGTCCGTACGTACACCCATCGCCCCGCCTCATTACCTCCTATACGATACAGCCTCACTTAAATGTACTATCACATTGACCACACGGCCCAACTTAACTTGATCTCTCGTTTCAATAAAAACATTAATAAAGTAATCAACATTACATATCAGGTTAAGCTGGACACGTATTCCCAAAGATGTTTCGAATTTGCAGTCGAACAAAACAAGTTTTTCCTTACACGGTTTGAATAAAGTTGAAATTCATACAACAATCGTAGCGAGCCGGCAAATGGTGGCAAACACACATGAATTGGTGTGTGTGTAGTAACCGCATTTACATTTTAGACATACTTGCAGAGAGTAAATGTCAATTTAGATGGAAGACGGGTACTGATGCAAGAAATTGATGCAGTTATTGAACTCTTGCACGATGATCTGATTGTCGATGTGAAGACAATGGAATAATTAATGGGAGATATCATATGCGTTATGAAAGTACACTAACATTTTTAATTTGTGAAATGATTGGTGATCGACGATTGTAAAAAATGTTTTGAGACTAGATTGATTATTAGACATTTATTACAGCAGTTCGTTTAATTTAGATTCAAGTACAAGTCGAGCGATACCCAAAAGCAAAGATTATAAATCAATCGCCTAATTTATTATTCATAAATATTGAAACCAGTACAAAGGAAGACAAAAAACAGCTGCCAATCACAAAAAATAATTTTAAAGTAATTCTAGGAAACAATTTTAAATCCCATATTTGATTGATCTCAAATATTTCGAAACTATATTCAACAAACAACACTCTAAAATCGGCCACACAAATCCGTTTATCTAAATCTTAAGTGACATTTTAATTTCAATTAGTCATAGAACTGTAAATGGGAACCGAAAACGTACTGTAGTGACATTTATTCGTTTTCCACTTAACTAAATGCCAAGGAAGGATTATGTGGATTCCCAAGCCTTCTTAGGTCACAGCTGTCTCAAGAAATTTAAAAATTATGGATTGCTCTCACGTACCGAATGTTCTGTATTTATATTATCTCGATAACGAAGGCAAATGGAATTTAGTAAGTTTGCTACAAGAGAAATGAAAGCAGTTTTTTTCTTAACTTCAGTACCATCAGTCAGTTACTCATCAGTCGATGATACGGCTAAACGAGGGGCGTTCGAAACAATTTATCAAAACATACCAAGCTCGTGAAGCAAGTTATCTCAAAACGTTTCTTTAAAAGGCTACTGCATAAACCTCAAGTGCTTGGAAATGAGTAATGCAAATTACTTTAATAGTTTCGAAGATAAAGCAAGCAATGTGTTTCGCTCATCCGTCGGAACTCTAGAAACGTGTGAATTATATCGATTTCGTTGTTTATTTTTTACCAACGCTCAGTTGTGGCTTTGTTGTTTTTTTCATTTGTACCGTCATGATTATTTCTGGAGTCGCACGTTGATCCGTATAGTCATTATGTACATTTATATCCACTTTGTCTGTTTATTTAACATCCTGATCTAAAAAAAATAGTTCTAGTAAGACCGGAGCGAATCTGTTTTATGGATCGAATGAAAATCAATTTTACAGTTTCAGTAGTGTATATTTACTAGTTGCATTTTAAAGTAAACTTATTGAATTTAATATTTCTACTTTTCATTTAAATTCAGAGATAATTTGCCTTTAATTTTGTTGGATGATTGGTGATACTTCAAAATACTTTCACGACAATGAATTTGTCAATAAGTTCTTTGTCAACTGCAATCAAATTCAAAAGGAAGTCCCCACCCAATTTCCTTGGAATCATAAATCCCAATACTAAGAACTTTCGATCACTCGTGGTTCCGTTGAACGAGTTCAAAACCCCATTATGTAGGACATTATGAGGAGCCATTGTTTCGGCTGAATGAACCGGCACAATATCTTACGAAATTTCCTAAAAAACCTACCACCGTATTATGGATGTTTATTATGTCGGTACTTATCTGATTCGAACACCCATTGTCTTTTTGGTACCATCGCTATTCGAAATTTTAAGGCGCCACGTACATTTTTAATATTCCGTCGGTACAGCATTTATATGGGCAATGTTAATTAAGAATAACTCTTCGTCAATGATGTTTGAGTTATGAGAATTGTTTAAGATATAAAGTTTATTGACAGACAGTAACATCGTATCTACGATCTCATTTTAGAGACCTAGATTCATCTGAAAGATAGAAATCAATTCCTTTTTTTGCTGCAGACCAAATTAATTTGCCTAAAACCATGTTAACGGGATACTACTTTTTATCGGCTCCAATCGTGTTTGTAATACACTTTAGTTTGATCCAAACTTGCTTCAATTATAACTGTGTTAAGCTTATAATTAAAATGATGAATAGTTCCGTGCTATCGAAAAGTGATGGATTTGCTACATTTCTCATCTTTACTGATCTAGTTTCTTATTTTATTACTATTTCGTGTTGTATAAATTTTCTTTCCTATCACATCCGCTTTATAATGCACTGTTTTCGTTAACTATCTTATAACTATCTAAACTTTAATCTCCATAAATTAAGGCAATAAACACGACGTACAATTGTTTTTCTATATTCGCACTATCGCTAACAAATCGTGAGCTATTAACTACGGTTACATCCGAGTGTGTTAGGGCTGCTATATCGAGTTCTATTTTACTGACAACATCATTAGCTACTACTATACCATCTATAATGTAAAATTACCTAATAGAATCTGGAAAACATTTGCTGTTATCTACTTCTTCATTATCAAAATTGTTTGTTTTATTACTAAAGATTTTTGATTATTTGAAATGTTTTACCAAAATCCCTTTTTTAAAGGTACTCTTTTTAAAGTTTCACCATCTACAAATTTCTTAAACTTTTCCAACATTTTGCCAACCCTAAACATTAGAATATGTGTTCCCTCATTCATTAATAATAACCTGCTCTCACTAAACCCCATCCGTTATTACAATCACGATTCATGCACGACTTATGTAACACACCAAATTATCTAGGTACATGTTAACATCCATTGTGTTTTCAACTCTAATCTACATAAGTATAGGTATTAATTCGTCTTTCAAAAACGATTTTGTAAAAAAGGCGACGGTATTTCGACATCAACGTCTCAAGTTTAATTCTCTTTAAAACTTTACACGCGAGTTTTCAATACAATACATACGTTTACGTCTTGTAATGTTGTGTGATAAAGTGTTAACTAGAAATGGGAAAGAGACAATGGACAAGAATTTTTGACAGTCGGAAATATAAGTCATGGTCCAAATTTCTTGGTTAAAATATATTTTTGTTTGACGAAACAGAATTCTTCAAAAGACTTTCTCATAAATATAAAACATTTTATATTTCTAATTCCTAATCGACCATTTATTTTATTTGCAAGATCGCGAACTAATTTAGCAAGCACATTTAAACTTAATCTTAACCGTAACATCAATATGAAACGCTTCGATTTCCCAAATAAAAATTTCAACGTGTTAAACATTCGATTCTCGGTCCACACATTCGTTTCTATTTAAAAGATAAGATCTTGTGTGGTGTAAAAAAACGAATCGATACACAAAAACAGTTTCGTGCAGGAGTGTACATAGACGGAGAGTCAACGATCACTCACAATGGGCCGCTCCGCAGTGACTAGGAGAAAACATTGATTAATTACCATAATAATTTATTTGATACTCCAAAACTTGATACGGGGAGGGGCCGTTACACAACCCGCCCGACGTTTAAGTTGTTTTTAAACTAAAAACTTCTAACTATCGAGTGTGTAACGCAAACGCGTACGATAACGAAGTAAAAGACTCGCTAGTTTTAAAATATGATGAAAACAGCATTGTTCGTTTGAATATGATGCATGGAGGTGATTTGGCTGTTCCAAACAAAAGAATAAGTTTGACGGAAAAGGAATGGTTGAATATATCGTTAGTTATGATTGTTTCGATATATTAGCATAATACAGTTTTTTGTTTTGTATCAACATGTTTTTTCTTTTTTGTTTAGGATTGCTTTCGGCGTTGAACCACTTGGACCAGGCGAGGAAGAATTCTTTGCATACAACGGTCGATTACTCTAGATACGTTAAGAGGTATTACTACTGAACTTATTTTTTTAATAATTTACCTGTCACTTTTTATGTTCAACTAAGCGAGAATTGTTCGTGATCATTTCGGATTATTAAATTGTTATCAGGAGTCATGGTGAGGTGTGTTTTTTGCTTGACTACATTTGGATATAATTTATGTAATGGTTTTAATTGCTGATATATGATTTGGTCTGATTTTATCTCGGAGAAAAGGTTTCTAAGCCGAAATAAGATTAATAATTTAATATCTTTCACGAACGATTTCATTCTTATTACCCATCGATTATCTATAGTTATCTTTATAGTTTTGTCTGATTGTTAACTCGATATTTTAATTTCTATAGGTACAGTTCGACTCTAGAATGTGGCTCATCGTACTGCAAGGATCTTGGGTACCGGGAACACTTCCACTGCATGGACTGCACCGGCAGGGTCTTCTGCAAGAAAGAAGAGATGATCAGGCACTTCAAGGTCAGTTTCAATATCACCATCCTTATTATTCATTGCTCCGTGTCAGTGTCCCGTAACACTGTACTCTTTAATATTAATTCATAATTCTTATTGTGGTAGAATTGTCCGATTTAAAAGTTTTGCTATTTGCTCTTTCTAATCATTATCATTTTCAACCACAGTCAATACATATTTGTTTAATTATAAATTTTATAGTTATGGTCATGATGACTGATAGTTTTAATATCAGTTTAAATATTTTTTTAACCATAACCACTGTCTTAGTCATCAGCACCTTAAATAATATCTTCCTTCTGCAGTGGCACAAGAAACGCGACGAATCTTTAGCTCATGGCTTCATGAGGTATTCTCCTCTGGATGACTGCTCTGAAAGGTTCACCGACTGCCCTCACAACCGCAGCCAGACCCATTACCACTGCATTCAAGATGGCTGCGATAAGGTAAGATAATTAACATACTTAAAATACTTTTGGGCATCTTTCTCTATTTAAGATTCCTTCTAAGACAATTATTATTTGCTTCATTCATTGTTTAATCAACGTCATGGAAAAAAAGTTTATCCGTAAAGTTACTGCATTAAATCTGCTTAATATTTGTCTTAGCACTAATCTTTATGAATCGATGCCTCGATCGCAGTAAAACTTTAAGTACAAAGCCAGGATGCTGTTTCCTCCCGATTGCAATTGTGATTAGCAGATGTGCTTCTTCTACTCAGGATGTTACTTGATTTATTAGTTTCTTTATGTTTACAATGACTACATTTTCTAGTACTCATTTATCAATTTAATTCAATGTGTCATCAATTACGGTTGATTTGTCTTTACCAGTTTTTGCATTGTGCAGTAAAATATAAGGTCAGGATAAAGTTATTAGGTTTTTTGTTTCATTTCATTCGGCGTGTACTTATTACTTGGAATTGTTTTTTAAACTGGTGTAGTGCATAAGTTATGTTGCGTTATTAGTCAGTAGTTAATATAATTCCATTAACTAATCCTCTTATTAACGAAGTTGATTTCGTCTTTAACTTCAAGTTTCGCTACACGGTGGTCAGTAGCAAGAATTGTAACTTTCTCAAAAAAATCATCATCTTTAACTTGCAAACAAAAGCTGATATATTCAAATCCCTCATTAACAATTCTAGAACTTCATAATTAGCAAGATCTTGACCGTAATCACCCGTTCCAGTAAGAATCGTGCAGAAATTATACGCCTTTTTTCTTTTTATTTCTTGGAACGAATGATATGCTTTTTTGTCAGTACCTTCATACATTGTTACATTTATAAGTACATTACTACTTATCATTAGCTTGTACTAGAATCAAACTAATTGATACCATTTCTACAAATTCATTTCGTATTCAGTTGTGTAATTAATATTTGAACCGTCTATTCATGCGATACTATTTTGTTATTATCTACGAGCCTTTGGACTTTTTACAAACAAGTGAACTTAATGTTTATAATGAAAGTTGTCCAATTAATATTTCTAAGAACCCCTTTGTATAATAAGTGTTGATTTTTACTTGTTTCTGTATAAAGTAATTCAGATTTGAAGCTTCCAGCTGTGATAATTCAAAGCAGTGATGGGATATTAAACATGATCTCCCTAAAGTCATGCTTGACGTAACTCATGTTTAATCAAGTGTAGCGTTTAGTAATAGAACAATTTGCAATATATGAATCATAATTCAATTGAATAGAGCATTTCTTTATCATAGAAATAAAATCTCGTTTCGAATTTTTCGTAACCACAATCCCAAATTCAAAATCAGTACCGATATAACTTTGCACCTAATTTAACCTCCTTTCCCTTTTCAGGTATACATATCAACATCTGACGTGCAAATGCACGCTAACTACCACCGAAAGGACTCCGCGATTCTCCAAGAAGGTTTCCAGAGGTTCAGGGCCACTGAGAGTTGTGCTGCTCCTCACTGCGTCTTCGCCGGCCAGCGGACCACGCACTTCCACTGCAGAAGACCCGGATGCACATACACCTTCAAAAACAAGGCCGATATGGGTGCGTAGATACAAGAATTGTTTTAAAATGCACAAATTGTAAAACACAATAGTGTTATGACTCGTTAAAAGAATCATTCAATTAAACAAACACGGCTCAATACTTTGATTCGTTCTTAGAAAAACATCTGAAATAAATATTTTGATTGTTGCAACTTTGTAGGGTTTGATGATTTTAAAACAATGTGTTTCTCATAACATTTGTTTCTTTGCAGAGAAACATAAAACTTATCATATAAAAGATGAGGCGCTTTCTAAGGATGGCTTTAAGAAGTACATGAAGAATGAAGCCTGTCCTTACCGCGACTGCCGGTTCAGCAAGACCTGCAACCATATCCACTGCATCAGACCGCATTGCAACTATGTCCTGCACTCCAGCAGCCAGATCTTCACTCATAAGAGGAAGCATGAGAGGAAGGAACAGGAAATGAGTTTCGGGTAAGTATTTTGTTGATATCATCGACATTGGGTAAAATTGGCAACAACATTTTAAGTTGGCTCGAATTTAAAGTATATGAAGATGCACGATCAGTCGGTATCGCGACCATGAGCCAAACAAGGCAGTATAGCTAATAAACACATAATTCAAATTACTCTGCAAGTATCGCACATATATATTCCGAACACACACTGAATCATGAATGACATGGTCACAAAATCTGAGTCAGTTTCAATTGGCTACGTTCACAGAATTACATTAAACTAATTGATATTTATTCCATCAGGCTACCTACTTCGGTGATCCAAAGTGCCTTAATGCAGCAAGGAGCTGATCTGAGCATGTACTCCCCTGGGGGAAACCTTCACATTGATGATGATATGTCCAATCCCATGATGGACTCGGACTACCCGCATCCATTCGTAAGTACCAATTTTACACTTACTCAAATTAATGAAGATATTATGATCGTGAGATGACGTGGCACGATCGTAATTGAAAGATTTTACGCCACTTATGTTGTATTAACACTAATAGAGCAATATTATGATTTGGAGCGGAATAATTTAAATGGGCTTTTTTACAGAACCCTGCGTTAGTTGAAGAGGTATCTAGAAAGTACATAGAAACCTTTAATGGAGGTAAAGAGGCTGAAGACAAGTGCAGTAAATGTAGCGCTTTTAATAAGCACTATCATTGCTTAGCTGATGGCTGCAAAATGGCTCATAGGTAAGTTTTCCTTCACTATATAACTTCCCAAGAAACTTTAACCTTATTATGTAGTCAAAAATTCTTAAATTCTAAAACTACTTTTCCTCTTCACAGTTGTCACACCACAATGGTGAAACACGTAATGGAGCACGAGCAACAGAACCAGGTGACCGACGCCTACTTCGTTACATACACGCGCAACAACCCATGCACGAACTCAGCGTGCCAACACATCAGAGACATCACGCATTACCACTGCACCTGGGAGAACTGCGGGGCAGTCATCCTGTCATCCGAAGAGCATCCATTCAGACGCCTTGAGCATCATCGCCAGCATGCGATATTGAGCCCTATGTCTCCAAACTTAGCGTCTAGATTTGCTCCGAACTTCACACCACAACTGTCGGCTCAGCTGCATCCTAATATGGCAGCGCAACTTGGTCAGGTACCAAACCTGCCAAACCTTCCACCGAACTTGGCGCAGCTGGCTCAAATGGCACCAAGTTTGACGTCACAGTTGACTCCTAACTTGCAAGCTCAATTAAATCTAGGACCGAGTCCTGGAGTTGTTCCACAACAGGTCAACCCGTCAAGTTCGTTGGATGAAATGTTCAGTAGAAAGAGGGGAAGACCCCCAAAGAACAGAGTTGTTGAAGTCTGGACTGGAAATGAGACTCCTCAAGCCATATTCACGTCGTTCAAATTACCTAAGAGTAACCAATTACCGCCTGTTGCACCATCTCCTGTCATTCCAACGATTGAGGAATTCCCTGTAAGTATAACTGTAGTACCTACCTATACATTTTTAAGCAACACAATTCTATCTCGAGAAAAAATACTCAATATCGTTTGTTTCCACAGCGCATCAAGTTCCAACACTTCGAAGTGTTCACAAGCATGGACACCTGCTCATCCTCCTACCCTGGCTGTCAGCTCCGCATGACTAGACTACATCTCCACTGCTTCAACTGCAGCTTCGCTGGAGAAACTCACGTCATCATGGAGACTCACATGAGGGAAGCGCATGGCGTCAGCCCACTTGTAGAGGGCTTCGACCACTTCTCCTCCTTCGACCAATGTGGTGGAAAGAGCTGCTTCAAGAACCAGTTGAGGTCACATTTCCACTGCGCTCAAGGAAATAATTGCCCAGCAATTTTGACTCAATATTCAGCATTGGCGACGCATAAGCATGGAAGGGGAACTCCAGTTATTAAGAGTGAAACGGAACAAGAGAGGCAGTTTGAAGAAGCTAAAGATTATTCTTTGAAGGAAAGGGGATCAGTTGATAGCGTTGGTTCTATGAAGGAGCCTAATGAGTCGTTCACACCAACAAACTTCTCTATCAAGAGTGAGTTTGAAAGAGAACAAGATAGCGTGTCCGGTGAGTGTTTTTCTTTGCTATACTTTCACGATACCATCAAATATTTCGTAGCTTTGTTTTCTGTTAAATGTCCCGTTGAAAGGACCACTATTTCTTATAACTGATCTTAAAACATTTTTCATTCCAGTAGTAAAAGCGACAGGAACCTTCTATCCGTCCTCGCATCTTCGTAGTAACACATCATCTCCATCACCAAGGAGTATCTACGATGCGTCTCCATCAAAGGACATGAAGCCTCGTATGGAGTATGACCAGAAAAAGGCTTTCGAACCCCCAAAGGTCACTGGACCTACAATCCCACCGTCATGCCATGACCAGACTTGTCCATTGAACAAGAACACGACGGGAATGAACCTGCACTACCACTGCCCGCATTGCAGTCAGGCGTATGTGGACTTGAAGTTACTATTTAGTCACATGGTGAAGAAGCACAGTAATACTATGGAGCCTGGACCTGTGGGATTGGCTGCTACTAAGGTGAGCGAAATTACATAAATTGAGACTTTATTTAAACCCCTTTAAAATTCACTTTTGCATTACATTTTTTTTAATTTTCTGATTATACCATTCAACTAAGATTGTATCTTTGCGCACAGGAGACTTTGGAACGGGAATATCCTGAGATATCGATACTACCGTCAACCGCGTCATCATCAGCTACCAGCCAGGTGCCGTCACCCAGTCATAGTCAGCGACCACCGAATCCTGCTGATCAGGTACTTATAAAATAATCTTTGTTTAGAAACCTTGGTAAATTAACCTATTTCAATTTGCCTTATTTGCTAAATTATCGTAAAGAGTTTTGTTAAAGTTTCTCTAACAGTAAAATTTGGTTTTGTAGGTACAGGCCGTTCAAAGTCTTCTTCTTCAGCAATACTTGGCTGGTGGAAGGAAAGGAAGTCTGCAAGAGCAGCTGAAGATGCAACAACAGTACACAGCGTCCTTGGCTGGTTTGCCAGGACTGGCACAAGTTGCCTTATTTTCACAGGGGTAAGTACTATTATCGATTTTCAAAAGCGTTTTCCTTATATTTCGTAAATTTGCCTTCAGAAGCTTATAATGGTTTTCTTCTTTCCAGTGGTTCCCCATTCCCTCTGTATCCAACAATGCTGTATCCACCGGAGCTCTTGCTAGAGCAGAGTCTGCTGCAAGGTCATGGGCTACCTCCGGGCCTGGATAAAGAGGCTGAAATGATTGCGAAAACGTGAGTAGAAATATTTTAACTGTAGCTCAACCGTTCCATATTGTCGACTTCTGGTGTATTAATAAAAGTTGTCACTAGTGATGATGATTTAGCTTGCCTTTTGACTAACAATCTATACGTATTGTCAGCAGGCGAACGCATACGACGCGTGGCCCGCATATGCGCGTCATGAAGGACGAGCCCATACCTGAAGGGTACCTCCGGTTCCGGTTCAACGAGGACTGTGCTTACCAGCACTGTGGATACAGGTCAGTTCAAATAAAACTTCATTTAAGTCTGTCATTTCAAATGGTGCATTTTTAATTAGGTCTCTTAGAAATCTTAATGGTAATGCTAAACTTTTAATGGTATCGATTTTAGAATTGCTTAAATGTATGATTTCATTTATACTGGCTCGAACTTTAAATGTATCTGAAAGGGGATATAAATTTTAGACTATTTCTATCCAGTTCAGTCATAGTACTTCATTTGTTTTTTCTCTCGCTTTAGGTCTTTATATTTTGGATTTATTTGTAAGCTATTTTCTAATCTAATAATTTTTTTTTATTGTTTTTACAGGGAGCATCAAACACACTTCCATTGCACAAGGAAGGACTGCGGTTACTCATTCTGTGACAAAACTAGATTTGTTCAACACACAGCTAGACATGAAAGGTAAATATAATTCAACAATAAGTACCTTCCTATACTAAGACATGCACAGAAATAAGGAGTGTTACAAAATATATTTAGTATGTTTCTTGTTGCAAGAACAGCCGTAGCAACAGTAGGTTATAGGGTATAGGCTATAGTAACGGTTATAAGCACGTTTAAAACCTTGAACCACTTTAGAGATGAATCCCAAACATACAAAAAAAAACTACGGCTTGGTAAAATTTTATATTGTATTAACTGTTGGTTTCTTTTCCAGACTGGACACACTTATGGGTGGGGACTTCCAGCAGTACAGAGCTAACGTGTACTGCAAGCGGCCCGAGTGCCCACACGCCTCGACTTTCGGTAATTATCACATTCGTACGTACATGACGTGACTATTTGACTTAGGATCCCCCTTAATTATTAAGTAAATCATTAATTATCATGAATCAATTATTATTATTTGTGACTAACAAACTATCAGCATCATAACGAGGGTCAGTTTCATATTGAATTTACTATTGAAAACCAGCTTTGCAGATTAAGATATTTTGGTTAATAACCTAGTCATAAATTCACAAGATCTAAAGTTGGTTGGTCTTTTTAATATTTCACTTATCTTGCATTTCAAATCAACCCATGACACATCAAACCATTATATTCTTTTGGTCCAAGCTCCCGGACCGTCAAACAAATTACTCATTTGTACGTTTCTTTACCACAAGGTACAGGCCAGAACAAGGCTTCTCACTTCCATTGCCTGAAGTGCGACTTCGTCTGCACCGACACCAACAAGGTGGTCGCCCATCGTCGTCAGCACCAGAAGCTGGACTCCATCCAGGCTGCCGGCTTTGAGAAGTTCCCGCCTAGCAAAGGTAAAAACCGTTTTCTCTACTTCAGATAGCTTAAAATTAAGCTTCGTAACGTAACGTATTTCGTAACAAATAATTCTCTATCATAGTAATGTATAACCACCGCAACCTTTCTATTTGCTAAGGCACTAGCGCCACCTAGTTGTTTAGCAGTGAACTAGAATGTTTGGGTCACAACTAGGATACAACTTAGTTACGTGTTCGTGTATAGGTGGTTTTAGAATTATTTTTACTGTAGTTAAGTAATTATGTTTGGTTTTTTTTTAATAACTTTATTCCTTTCGCAGGTTGTGGCTACGAGCCCCAATGCATCCACAGCAAGAAACAAACCCACTACCACTGCTTGCAATGCGGCTTCGCCGTCCTCGGCCTATCCCAGATGACGTCACACAAGTACAAACACCAGGAAGCGAACCTTGGACCCTCGACTAGTGGTACCAACTGACCTGAAAGACATGTAGACTTAACCAGTGAAAGACTTAGTCAAAAATATTGACGTTGCGAGTGAACATGTGAATTATTTAACTTTCTGTCTGTAATCAGACTGGATGATATTCGGAAGTGCCTAGAGTCTCATCAAGGGTGTATCTAACCTAATCTGAAATACTGGCTTTACTATAGGATGGGGATAGCAAACTGCCATAGCTCTTGGTCTATCGCATTTTGGGCAAAAGGACCAGACGGCTCTGTTCGACAAACAGTCGATTGTAGCCTCATCTCTTGTACTACAGAAGCCATCAATTCATTAGTTTAGTGTCCCTCGAAATATTGTGCCTTAGTCACAAAACCGGAATGAAACCTAGTGGCAAATATTTTTGTGCCAAAACACAAAATTAGTTATAAACTATTGTTGAATTTATTGAAGCGATTTATGGTTAGCATGAGGCGTATGTTTAGAGTATTTTCCTACAAATGTATGAACAAATATTGTGAATAACCTGTAGATGCAACTGCATGCATGTTTATCTTGTTTTAACAACAACCTTGGATAGAAGGACCAATTTTTGGCAGCTTTTTGAAAGTGGTCTTTTCTGGTTCCAAAAAGGAGTAGCGATTATTAAAATGATTAATGAAACTCCAAAGGTTGTTGGTAAAATACAGACAGACAGATAAAAAATATTTTAAAGTGTGTATTTCCTAAATCCTGACCAATCTTAGTTGTTAGTTTATATAAAATATTTATATTTATTACTTCCCCATGAAAAAGACATTTTTACGAATAGTATTATTAAATGTAGAACTTCGTGAAATTATAAAAAAAAATATTAAGGCAATAAAATTTGGGTTAAGAACGCCACATTGTGCCTGGAGGGTTAAAGTCATGACAATATCATATTTTGTGATAAATTCTGATAGAAAAATACTCATTTACATAAATACCAACTCATTTAATGGCCAAAAGGACCTCACTATCAGAGGTTATCGCAAAACATATTAGTTTTACAATCGAAAAAAATATATTTAATAAAAATCATATTTAATAAAAAAAATGGTCAATTCTATAACAAAATACAACTTGTAAATAAGATAAGATTATATATTAAAACATAATGTTAATAAAAATGTAATTGTTACAAAGATATTGGTAAAAAAATTAATGTATAAAAAATCATTAGGACATTTAGTGTACAGAGAAAAAAACGAGTGCTAATGTTTGTGATTCATGAGGTAGCCATAAAATGCCATAAATCTTCATTAAGTAATAATATTAATTGATAATGTTTTTTATTTTCAGTATTATATATTTTTGTCCTTCTAAAACACACCTTTTGCATTCCTAATTTTGATTCCTGGCATCCATTTGAGCCATTTAGCTTTAGAAAATGGTCCTTTTGGTGACCATTTCTGTGACCAAAACCGTTTATACCCAATACCTAGCATGTATCAGTATTTGTAGTCTAAGCTCTGTTCAGTTGTTCCTATTACGTCATTTTCTTATCATAATTTTATTTTTAATTATAAATTAACATTTTACAGAGTTCAAAAAAAACTTTTCAGTTTTCGCGTTATTTTTATTGGAAACAAATAATTAGAGTTGGAAAAACATTTATTCATTTGAAATTCATGATCAGTTTATTTTTTAATATACTTATAGAATATAAAGACACTTGTACACTTAATTTTAATAATGGCTCCTGTACATAAAGACCAATGTTTTATTTAAAAAAACTTGGAAGGAATCTTATAGAAAATATTCTAAAAATAATAGTAAACATTAGCCCTTTTGTACGGGAACCAAAAAACTTAAATAAGAATCAATACTTGTTACACCTTTTTTTTTCATCTTTTATTTTTATCAGAATAGGCCGTGCCATAATGTTTAGTCACGTTTGAATTAAGAAATATCGAAACTTCTTGGTCTAAACTTTTTGAAGTAAGCCTTAAAATAGTTATAAACGATTGGCTCATTTACGAATCGGCATTAAACTCACTATTTTTGTTATTGTTATCTAATTTTATGTTTCCTTGTTTTTATTTCGCCTTCTTTAAGTTTTATTTCACATTAAAAAAAAAACACCTAATTTAATCGCGTATTTATGTATTTAGAATACGTAGCTTTAATTTTTAGTATTCGTTTATTAAATTAATTAATGTTTCCCTACGAATACAGTATTTGTCTTCAAGTATTACGGAATGGAGTGTTTTAAGTCTTTTTTTTGCAAAAAAAAATCTGAATGTGTGTCGTACAAAATTTTTGTTTAATGGTTAATTTAACAATTGTATGTAATGTCCGAAGAAAACGATCAGTTTGTTTGAAATTGGTATGACATAGTTTAGTAATGTTTACCTCATGAGTTTTAGGAATTAAACAAGAATATCCTTATACACTGTTATTTTATTTTTGTCACCAAATTAGACACAAAACATAGAAACTAAAAACCCTCGAGAGCATACACAAGTCACACCTACACAATTGGCTACTTGGCAAAAAAAGTCTTATTAATCCATCATTAAAATCTTGTGTGACGTCACTTATTCGTAAATAGTACAGACGGTATACCTTCTTTTTTTATTAATTTAACATTAAATACATTTTTTTAGAAAACTGCCTGACGATGATGGCCTCATTAGATTTTTTTAGTCAGATAACCTCTAAATATTATCATTTTGGCGGAGGCCTTTGCCCAGCAGTGAGACACAGTAGGCTACATAAAAAAAACTCTAAATTGTTGTTTCAAATGGCTCCTCCCGCTTTGGGTTGAGCGGAATCAGGAAGTGTTAGGACTATTAATACGCTTAAACTGCTGAACCGAATACGATGAAATTTGGAATTGCGTTAGTTGACACCTTAAATTAATACAAAAGCTTCTTCTCTTCCCAACTGCGTTAAGGGATGGTTGAATAGATGGTTTTTGCGACTATAACCAAACACCAAGCGGGCGTAAATACTACGCAACACCTTAAGTATAAATGTCAAAAGGTTGTATACTTAAACGTCTCTTGCCTAAAAGACATAAACCGTTCACAATATCACACAGAAAACTGAAAGCAACTTCACTATAATAGCGAACAATATATTTAAATAACTACAGCATAATTGGATTCAAGACTGCAAGCATTGTGACTCGCTTTGTGAAGTTTCAGAAGTTAGGCAAAGGAAGGAGCGCTTTGAAGCCTGCATGCTCAAAGCTTTGAGTTAATGCTAGTATAATATTCCTTCCTAATGGGCGACATTATTATATGTTCTAGGTAATGTTATATTATTAAATGTCTCTCAATTTTACTCGAGGCAAAACAGCACTCTGTAATGTGTTGTGTTGACCTGTTTTTCGTTTTGAGTATTCTTAGTCAGTTCTTTGTTGCTGTTCGTTAGTCATCATCATCGGCCTAGGCTTTTCCCAACTATGTTCAGGTCGACTTCCAGTCTAACCGGATTCAGCTAAGTGTTTGCTCTTCGTTAGTGTATTTGTAAATTTATTTTTGTCTGCACTGTTATAATCGTCTGTAAGGCGGTACAGGTTTGCCGGGACACTAGGTGTCCCTGTCCGTGTAGGTGTTTGCTAAATATCGGTCGACAAATAAGTACAATCGATTGGCGACTCAAATGAAAGGACACTGAAAGTGAATATTGATGACTTAATTAAGCAATGTTTTAGCTTCGTGTGATTATAAAATTGGTTGCGGAAAATGGAATATAATAATCGATTGTCAAGTGAGAGCAACAATTACTACATGTCAAACTGCAATTCTGCTAAAGATGAATTTTCATGTGTGTTATTCGCCGGAATTTTTTAGCACGTTTTCGCGAAAAATACTTAACGATCGTCATGAAACTTTGCACACATGCTCTTGGGGGTATAAAAAGTAACATAGGGTATGTTTATATGTATGTTTTGTCAACTTAAAAGAAAAACTGGATCATGCTTTTCAGTGATATACCAGGCGGAGCCGCGGGTTGCTGCCGTATACACCGTGATTTTTTAGTCGTCTTACAAAAGCAGCCCAGTTCATGTATCCAATGACTAGAACACGATCATGATAAAAAAATAGGTATTTATGAGACTTGAAAAAAAAATGCAATTTTTATTCAATTTTATGATGCAATTCGTAGTTTTTTAGAAACACAGCTCTGTTGCGAGCGCGGTCCGAGCCTTGTAACAATGGTGTGGGGCGCGGGTGGCAATTTTATCATTTTTTAGAGTATATTTCAGATTTCTCTTTTTTAATTTTCTTCGTACTTATTATCTTAGTTGGTGATAAAAAAAATAATAATAGCGCCTAGGGGTATTTTACGTCGGATACATGAACTGGGCTGCTTTTGTAAGACGACTAAAAAATCTCCGTGTATAATAAATTCAAATCGTATCTATTTGGAGCTGTGCCTTTCTGCGTGTAAGCTAATATCTTGAGAATCGAATCATGACAAGATCCAGAGTAGAACTCAAACACTGCTCTAATCGAAAATAATATTTTTCATAAATTGAAGTACCTAAATAAGAACATAAAATAACTAAGTAGGTATGCAATGAGGAATGAAATAATTCCGCTTAATTAGAATATTAACTAAGACTGTCTGATCTTTCAAATTAATTAACGTCGAATGCAAGTGACAGCTGCTTTAAGGTTTATAAAAATCTAATGTTTTTTTCTACTAATTGTATTTAATCTATTGTGTGTGTGCAGTGTCATAAAATTATCTTAAAAAACATTTTAATAAACGCCATGTCACGTTGTTTATCTGCGATGGGCTACTACGCTACATAACCGATTTGTATTTTGATTCGACTTGAATGATAGGATAGGTTACTATTCAATTCTTATTTAGCAATATATTTTTTTAATATTATTTTTATTGCAATAATTTCAATAAAATGATATACGATTTGGGTTATAAGTTCACACTAATAGTCTTCATACTACGTGGACGTATAATAATTTTCAAAATAACTCTGTATGTTATTATTTCACACCCAAATCCCTTTACATTTCTTTTTGTAAAATATTATATGTTTTGTGTAGCTTATACTTTTTACGTTATAAGCCAACATCGACATGGGTGCAACCACGGCTAATAGCTAGTTTAATTAAATGCTGCATACTTACATCACTAGAGCAAATTACAAGTATGCAAGATTTTAGCAGAGAATGTAATTTTCTAAGAAATAATTCCCTTGATCCCAGACTCTTAGGATGACAGTACCTTGTAGTAAATTATTAATTTCAGTATCAAATTCCTAAGGTGCTCATGTTAGGTAATTTTGAGAAAAAGAAAATGTTTATAATTTTAATATTAGAATACAAAAATTCTCAAAAAATTCGTTAAGTGCGAGAACCTACCTTACTTGTCGCACTGAAGGTTAAAATTTGCAAAACAAAATTTGGTCACCCATCAATTTTTTTAACGTTACAAACATTGCTTAATCTTTGTCTCAATTTTACATACCGTATTTGCTATAATAGACAACAGGGGCATATAGACTATAAACAATACGAAAGGACAGACAGCGGTGGCTAAGCACCTAATATTTTATTCTGTTAAAACTCTTAAGGTATGGAAGAATAAAAACACGTTACAATTATAAATCTAAAAATGTCAGCTTTTTATAAAATTTCGATTATCTTGATTTCCAAGAAAGGGCAACGCAAGTGGAGCCTACAAATCAGTCAGTTGAACATATTTCCATATTAAATCGATTTTCATGATCATTCAAATCAAATCGAATAATACAATACCTATTCTAATTTGTTAGTGGATGTTTTCTTATCTAATTAATGAATAATATCCGACACGTACTTTGTCCCACGAATTAATATCAAAAACCGTGAATGAAAAATTTCGCGTGACGTCACTCCATGCTGCAATTCATGCTACACATTTACGTCATCGGCCGCGGTTCTGAACTTCAAAGCACTTTATCGTTATTATTTTTAGGGCAAAAAAAACGCGTCCCATAATTTTTAAAGGAACAGTTTTTTTTAAAGAACCGATTGACGAAATGATTTTTTATACTTATAATCCATACATTTCTAATATGTCAACATCACATTAGATTGTCCTTTTTGACCTAGGTATTGAGCAAAACACTCCTAATTTATTTTAGTTACATGAAATATTTGAGAACAGGCCCAAATAATGTTAACAGGATAACATTTTATCAATGAAGCATGAACTATAAAATAACGGGGCGTCTATAAATAGACTGAATCTATATCGTTATACATGTAAAACATACTCGAATATGTGCGTCTATACAAACCTACCTACATACACTATTTGCCAAAAACGTAATATTCCGGATTGCGGGGTTTTGCCACTTGGTACGAATGTGTCGGAAAATTTAAAACGTTTTTGTACTTGAGATAAAATTGTGAGCCTTCCTGTCTATACTTCGAACTGGTGATGGCAGTAAGGTTTTCTGTCAGAAAAAGCTTTTGAATGATGTGATATAATTAAAAATACATGTTAAATATTTTTGGGAAACCTGACTAATTCATTTGATTTTTTTGATTAATTAGTTACCTGGGCGAAAATTCTTTGTGCACACAGGAATTATTTTTAAAGCATGTTCGAATAGTTAGAAGTAAAAGCAAAACTGAATTACGACTCCCGAACTAATATAAATTATTGTGTTGGATTTAAAAAATATTCAAGTTACATGCTCTAAAATACCTAGACTTAGGACAAACAGCATGACTGAGACTGGATATAGAGCATCACTTAAACTATGGCATCGTATAAATCATTGTTAGCCTAGCTAATTTCCCAACTATTTTGGGGTCTGCTTTCAGTCTAACCAGATGCAGTTTGCCTATCTGACCTCCTTAACCCAGTTACCTGGGTAACACGCACCACCTTAATAAGACTGGTTGTCAGACTGTCCAGAACCTAAGGAAAGACTGTCAAAGACGTATAAATAACACACGGCACCCAAAACTTTAATGTGCCTTCTGAAACACGGAGAAACTCTTTTTCTTTATGACATATTACATGGACACCCATCCACAGACCGACCTACACGCGTAGCTCGGCCATCGTATGTAGTTGTAGCTTAGCTTAGATCTTGGCTTAACACGCTACCGAGTGTAGAAGTACCCAAATCCCGAATTTTGCTGTATCTGTAATTATCACAAAATGTTCTACGCGTTTTCACATCTATACTTAATATATAAAGCAGAAGCGTTTGTTTAATTGTTTGTTTGAACGCGCTAATCTCAGGAACTACTTGTTCAAATTGAAAAAATATTTTTGTGTTGAATAGACCATTCATCGAGGAAGGTTAAAGGCTATAAACCATCACGCTTCGATTAATAGGAGTGAAGATACAATGGAAAATGTGGAAAATAACAGGACAGGTATAAATCATAACTTATATCTTCTAACCACGTGGACGAAGTCGCGGGCAACAGCTAGTAAATTATAACACTTATGAATCTTGAGTAAATCTTATGAAACATTAAAATCTGACAAGGTAAAAGAGAATGTAAACACAAAAAATACTTCCAGAAATTTACAAAAATGATTCCTATGTCGGTCTTGATTGACCTGCCCGGGTCCGTCGACGCTTGCCGATCTGAAGATTTTATAATCATATTATGCAAATTTTCGACCAAAAATTCACAATTATAGAATTCAGCTCTTAATCTTATGACTCTACATTTTACAACAAACAAATACCAAAACAAACTTCGTGTCGTCTTTCGACACAGGGACCCAGTGGACAAACGCGAGGCGCTTCGGCCCGCGCGGCCGCGACCGATCGATTCGGCGCATGCGTGTCTCCGGCCACAGTATTGAATGGACCCATTCATGGAGCAACTGGTGCCTTCAGAATGAATCCTATACTACGTAGATACGTCAGTAGGCGTGAGCCCCACGCTCCAAATACTAAATTGCTTTTGCGATCGGCCACCGATAGATCCCAAATTCCCATGATTGATAAGCCCGAAATGATTTTTGTTAGAAAAATTCGAATTATAAACTTTTACGATTTCGCTACTATACCATCAATCAGGGTGGTTGATGTAATAAATGTTGGTTATAAAAGGGATGTTATGGTAAATTGGCTTTGTATGAAGCCAGTGGTCTGTGAAATTTACGGGAAAATGGCATTCTTTGCAATCTCTGGTCGAAGGGTCTGAAAGGATAGTTTTTCGGTACACCAGCGAACGGGGAATTCGATCAACTAATATGTTTTTCGAATTAAATATTCTGTTCAATATGTTGGGATTTTGGACCCGAAATATGATCTCCTTACCTTTTTTATCGGACATAGTAGTATTGCTTGCTGGAGAACCTTTTTGCTATGTATTTAGAGACACATTTCAAAGGCCAAGAGGAGGGAAAATTATGAGACAGAATTACGAATATCAAATAAATGAAAACTATTTTTAAATTTGTAACCTTTAAAGCTCTATAAAGGAGCTTAATTAATTAATACAAAGCGTCACAGTTTTGTGGTTTCGTATAACAAAGTTCAGTGCATGATAAACTAGTAGCATATTAAATAAAGTCTTTGTGCCATAGCCGAGTTTTGTGTTGAACTAATTCTCTGTTGGAATTAATTTAGTAGCATGTATTAATAACAACATGTTCTAGTTTGAGTTCCTCATAAAATACAGAGACGTTACATAAAATAAGCAGCATCCATACACCTTATTTTTTTCTTCTGGTTTTATATTATTTTTCGTGTAGGTACATGAATTATGAAATAAATCAGGAACTTTCATTATTTTTATTTAAATTTGTTACGTACCTATATCCATAAAAAAACATGTTTAGGATGTAGTTTTAAAACCATAAAAATAAATCTGCTCTACATAACACTTTATTTTTTTTTAAGGAAAATTGTATGTTTCGGCAAAGTTAGGTCAAATTTCAAATACTATTTTAGTAAATCGACGTAAGTTAGCCAAGCATATAAGTATACTTAAAGAATTAATGCTTAACTTGATATGTAGAAATGCATACTTACTAATAGCTTCTTTAAAAAACATTCCATGGACTGAAGCCGTTCCAGAATATATCTGTATAGTCTATTAAAACCACTTTAAATTTATTTATTTTCAAGTAGGCTATTTATGTATACAGGCTGACTTTATGCCTGAGGCGTTATCCACTACTCAACCAAGAGTCCAAATTATATAAAATTTAACAACTATTAAAAGTACGTTAAAAACTACATTTCAGGAGTTGGAATTATTAAAAAATCGTCATTTATTTGTATATGGTCTTTCTTAATCTTTGCCACTATACAACACACATATACACTGTTTTTCTTATTATTTAGCATAAGAATCAGTTCTAAAAAACTAGTATTCTTATTCCAAAGGTGTAAATTGTGTGTCCTAATGGTTATATGGGCACTGCGCAGATCGATCCGTGTAAAAAACTTCGGCCCCGCCTTGCACGTCTCCTAGGACAGTTCGAACTGCTATGACCGAACTTTCTAGAACATCTAGACAGACTTAGAAATTCTATATACTTGCTGAAGATTTTGATTCTAGTGCCAGTAGTATAGTTGCAGGCTAGGTTTTTTCTAAGACTAATTTTATGGGAAAGAAGATTAAAGAAATTCTAAATTAGTCTTAAGTGCTCTTTTCCGTGATAGATACAAGTATAGAGAATTGTCGCTAGTCAGACTTGTATGACACCGGTTATTAAAGTGTTTGAAAATCCTAATAAAATATTTGATAAAAAAATATCTAAACCGTCAGATAAGTTTGCCAATAAAAATGTATGCGTAAATTTATTTTACCCCATTATTAAAAGGTAGGAAGATTGAAAGCACTTTAGAAGATGATAAACGATGAAATGTCTGGTAGTGGGGTCATTGTTTAAGAGATAAAAGAAAAAACACGCATCCAATATTTTTTGGAAATCTATCTGAAAGGCTTTTATTAACTAATTTTTTTGTGTTTTGCCAAATACACTATTATAATATTTGAAAAGACGTAGATATATAAAAACAATGAATATTAAAGGAATATTTTTGTAAAACACAATTGAGAATCAACAAATAAACAAATACTTGAGGGAGCATGTTATCAAAAAGAACATGTGATTCCAAATGAAATACTTAACGTTGACGGCGAGTGTAAAGCAAACATCATTCTTAGCGAAACAATAGAAGTCTGGTATACTGTAATAAATGAAAATAACAGGTCATGTATAAGAAGATGAATAAATAAAATAGCTCTTAAACTAATAATAATACTGAAAAGATTTTTTCTCTTAAGTTTTAAAACTATCTTGATGCGGTCTAGATCCAGCTAGGACATGGTTTAACTGAAGGATTTTATTAGGTTAAGCGTCTGTTTCACAACCACTAATTAGCCGCTAAGCTGGCAAATAAATTTAAAATGACATTCTTTGGATGAAAAAATCTGTCAAATAATGTAACTTGAACTTATGATGCGGTGGTGCAACAGGCCCTAAATAAGTTTTATTGAAGAAAACTTCAAAAAAGTCTCGATTGTATGGAAATTACTGTTTAGATAATTCCAGAGAATTGATACGTTTTTGTTGTCGAACTTGGGAGTCAAAATCAATTATCCAATACATTTAGGATTACTTAAATGATGTGACAGTTTCACGCGAATTTATCGTGATTGCCCAACTATTTTCGGACCAATCGGATTCCAAAATCATGACAACCATGGCAACTAGTCGCGCTCAAAATTGTATCATTCAGGAAAAAGTAAAATTGTTATCTATTTCCTAACAGAATTAAGAGCAAATTTATAATACCTAACGAACTAAAAATGGAAGAAAACTCCCTATGATAAATGAGCCTTGCAGTTCAGTCTAGCTAACAAAACTGTCAAGGGATCTACCACGGTATCCCAAAACAGGAGTATTTCAACTGTGGAAGCGAGACAATCTATACATCATGTAAGGCCATCTTACTTCCACAGCGGCAAGTTTTGCTTGAGAGTCTCGTGGTAGTGTTCTCCAGGCTTACTCAACCGGGATGAAAAATGGCCATCAAAGACAATGTCATTACAGGAATTAATTAGTTTTAACCTCGAAGGAGAAGTCGTGTCTTGCCTTTTAATTACTGTTTGCAAGCCCCAGGGCGTTGGCTGCATTTAAATAGGATTTTTCAACGCATATAACATCAGAGGGTTGAAATATGTTTTTAATTTAATCTGGTAAAGAGAATTTATGAAATAGTTTGGTATTTTCTTGATGTGTAATTATGCGGCCATGCCATTAAATCGCCACGACTGTAAAGAGGGTAAACAATTTAAAATGCGTACTGTTGCATTTCTTTAGGGTACCGTATGTAAATTGTAAAACCGGAACTATTGCTCCAGTGTCCGTCACAGATTGTACCTCATGAACCATAATAGACAATGAGACAGTTCAAATTTACAGTCCTGTATATAGTGAAAATTAAACATTCTGTCGTTAAAACCATAAATAATGAAATCATTATTAAGTTAAAGGTCATAAATTTGATAAGTGTCAATTTTTGTTCGTAAAATTGTGTGTCCGCAAAAATCTATAAAGTCTAAATTATATAAACAAAAAATACAATGTGAGTATTGCGTGCGTCTTACAGTGGGATCCTTTGTCACCAAGTAAAATGGGGGATGGAGATCAGATAGGCAGTCGCTCCATGTAAAATACATTATTCATTTGGATTCGATAAGATCGTACCGACCCCAATACAGGTCGACACAAAACCCGTTAAGAGCGAGTCGTAATCGCTACTGAGGGTTCCGTACAAACAAGCTAAAAAAAAACAATTGATCACCATTCAAATTCGTGACTTTGAAAATCGTTACATAACTCTAACCTTTTTTTCAGAAATATTTTATCTGGGATAATTTCACTCTCTACCTAGTACAGTTCTTAAGATGCAACCTGGTGTCAGACGGACGGAGAGGTAACAGTGCTTTAGCAATCGGGTTCCGTGTTTACTTATACGTACCCCTAAAAAGAGTAGATGTAGGTGCATTTACGTATAAACCACTTTTACATAATTAAATTTACGGTAAGAGAAAATATAATTAATTAAGTTTCATCAATGTTTGCTTCGGTTATAATTAATCCAAAATTCAATTTACTTGTCAGAATTTAAACCGAAAATTTGCATATTATTAACAGAAATGCGTGCAGTCTACATTCTTTTGCAAATCAGTACATATTTATGAAATAATTTAATTAATATGAGTGGGTAAACTCTTTGCTGTATAGGGTTGTGCTGAAACAAAATTTAATAGTAATTCTCGGTATAAATTTAAATTGGTAGAAGTACGAATAAATTAATATGGTATTCAAATTATAGAAATCCCAGTATATCTTCTCATTTTGTGTTTAAATAGTATTTTCATTCAAATATTTTGATCATTCATGCCCGTTTAAAATGTCGCAAATAACTAATTAGTGTGTAAAAAACAAATGATCTGATGTAACTATACTTTTATTGAAACTATCGTAAGTCTGATTTATTAAATAAAGCAATGGTTCCCTCACGCGTATTTATCAGGACTGGCCGACTAGTTTCGGAGTTCTTAATCAGCCGTGTCAGTTCATGAATAAGGACACCGGTTGTTTCCGAAACAGCTGCGATCCACAATTTAACATGATTTCTGAAACGCGGAGGAACTGTCACCTATCTACGGACCGACAGTATCAAGTTTAGCTTAAGCTGAGATCTATCAACCCCCCCCCCCCGCTTCTGAATATCCTTTATCCTTATCAAATTTATTTCAAATACTTTCAAAATATAATTTGATATCTAAAAGCCATGCTTTGACAATCCTAGAGCCGCGAATCAAATTCATCGCGAAAAAAGCTGTCGGTTTCAGCGCTACGGTAAATCAAAGTTGATTTATTACGCAAGTTTGAACAAATACTGATAAAAAAATTCCAATACAACGTAGCAATTGTGTCGATGATATATTATTTATTTGTTAAGAGGGAGAATTTATTTCGTATTTAAATATGTTTTTGTTAAACATCAAATTTGTAGGTTTGTAAGTTGCTATTTTCGTTATGGAATAGGTTATGACGTATTTTCATTTTCGGATTCTCAAGAAAATAATATTTTTGAAATTGTTTTTGAACACAGTAATGATTTGTGGTTGGTATTCAATTTAGAGGTATTTAAATAAAATATGGATGTTACTTACTTGTACTTCCTAACCATGGGTTTGAGTTTCTTGCCGGTTATTTTCCATAAAAATGATACTTTGGAAACTTGCACCTAAAGGCATTACCGAAAAACGACCTCATTGAAGTGATTACTTTTACATTTTGATTTAGAAAGCGGAGATATATTTGAGTATATTACTAATATAATTTTATTCGTTAACTAGCTGTTGCCCGCGACTTTGTCTGCGTGATTTTCAAGACGTGAAAAACTATGAAGTTTAATAATAACGATCATCTCAAAAAAGTAATGCAATATTGAAAATGAAACACTTTTTTTATTTCTAAATTATAATGTATCTTGAGCGGCCCAAAGACTATCAAATGTTTGAATCAAACACATTTCATCGTTTACGATACTATCCTGGTGTCATATATTTCACAGCTGTTTTAATGACTTTTTCTTATTTAATCCCAAAAAGAGGGGTTTATAACTTTGACATATCTGCCTGCCTGTTTGTCTGTGACATCATAGCTTCCGAACGAATTGAACGATTTTAATTTAAACATGGATTATGTGCGAGTGTTCGTTTAGAGACATGTTTGACAAATCGAGCCGTTTAAAAATAGGGGGGGGGGATTAGTAGTACAAAATAACAGAAGTTATAACTCAGTCTTAGCACTTCTGCTAGAAATGTTTTACTTTCGAGGGTTTTCCATTTTCTAATTGAGTGGGTTATGATTTTCGAGCACGTCTGTTCTTGGGCCGGCCTACACCTGAAATTGCTAGAGGGATTATGACAGTGATTATGAGGTATCATAAAAAATATTATTGTACTGTAACCAAAAAGGTTAACCAGAACCATATTACTGAGGCCCCGGTGTCCGTTTTTCTGTCTGTCACCTGGCTGTTTCTCAGGAACAGTGATAGCAAGACAGTTGTTATTTTCACACACGATGTTTTCTGACGATATAAAGAAAATTTCAAATTATTTTTGTGGACGGAGCTGGTGAAGTGAGAGTCGGGCTCGGTAACTGTGGATTTTACATGGTGTCATAAGATAAAAGATTTTGCAAAATTGCGCCCAAATAAACGGTTTCCTGAAACACGTTATGTTTGATTGTTGTCTTAATATTAAAACTGATCTTCCTCACAAACATTTGAAATATTTCCAAAATAAAAAAGTTGGTAAACGTGTTATCTTGGCCCCCTGGTGTTTTGATCATGATTTGCCTTTAAATTGCTGATAAATAAATAGCGTGATAATAAAAAAAATAACAGACACCCCTTTTCTCAAAATTGACAATGACAAAAATTTATAGTAGAGGATATGTTTAATTTGTGATGTTACGACAAAGCAAAATATGAACATAAAAGTGACTTCATGCGCATGAGTTCTATTTACTGTACCAATTTACAAAGAAAAATTACGTATTTTATTCGTTAACCTACCTGTCGATCATTGAAGTAAAATACCGTCATCCCTACTGCATAAATGGAACTTAAATAAAGACTACATGAGGTTGGTTATGAGGTTACGCTGTCGATACCGACAGCCAAAATGAATTTTCCAGACATTGTATGACGGATGTAAGTGCTGATAGCTACACTCTATTATCAGCCTTATTGGGGAAATTTCCAAAAATATGTTCCTAATCCTCGTCGGCTTAGTGATCTCAGAAACTCATTCAGTCTCGTTCCTTCCCCTGTTTTTACCAGGCTACGGAAGAAGAAAATGTTAAATAAGTAGAGATTACAATAAATTGTTAAAGGAATTTTTGGAAGGACTACGGGTGCGGTCTCTATAATGGCGGATGTAGACCGATCAAATCGTTAAAATATTGGAAAATCCCAGGTATCAGTAGACATTATTCTATCAATAGATACATAATGTCTATTCATTGATAGCTTTGGTCTTATAGATCTTTCACATTGCATACCTATTATGCAGTTTTTATGCAAGTTTTCTGGGCTTTTTTATCCGAAATACATTTGGCCTATGTAATGTGGCAAAATGAAGAAAAAAAAATTGTTTCTACTTGTTACAGATGTACCAAGGTAATAATTAACTGTGTCGTTCAGTATTTTTTTGTTATGCATAATTATAGATGAGATCAATGTGAACTACATGCAACTTTGGGTTGAGTGTCACTGCGAATGTTTTGATCTTGAAGTAGCATCGCCAATGTTACCGAGCTAAAAACATAGGTATATAAACCTATGTAAATAAATACAAAATCATATTACGGCATTCCACATTTGAACTTGAGTAATTTTAGTACATCAATAAAAATAAAAATAATTTAAGTTCCTTTCTTTCAAGAATGTACCGATTACGGTAACAATTGCATAAAAAAACGTATTAGTTTATGTTTCTTTTATTTTACTTGTGAAAATAGTCGCGGTAGGCCTATATCAGACTTGAAAGAGAATAAAATGACTAATTTTGTGAAAATGATTTATTTTCGAAAAATCCTATTATTGCTCTGCCAAAAGTCTTAAGGAAAATAGCGTGATGTTTTTTGTGTAAATTGATGACCGTGCTGCCTACTACTCAATGGGGTGAAAATACACCTCATAATTGTATTAAACGATGTTACAGGTGAGTCCAAATATTTAAAACTTTACTGCTCATGCCCCCTTCATAGTAGCGTTATGGTTTTTGTATATTTGTTGTATCATGTGTATGATAAGGTTCATGCAAAATTTGAACGAAATATATTCAGTAGTTTATGAGATAATTTGATATTTGTTTATAGATATAAAAGGCTCCTGCTCACCCCCTGTAACGAAAAGCGGGATAATAAGTAAAAAGTATGTTGACCGGACCTCTTGTTGATATTCTCAGAAAATTTGAATCAAATCTATCCAGTACTTTCCGAGATCTTTCCGGACATACATACAGACAAACAGACAAACAGACAAACAGACAAAAATTCTAAAAATCATATTTTCGGCATGGGAATCGTTCGTAGACCACCCAGCAATTATTCTTTTAAAAAAATATTCAATGTACAGTTTTCACTTTTCTACAATTTTATTACATGTATAGAAGATATAGATGTCCCACTGTAGGGGAAAGACTTTCCTTGAATATTTCCACTTTGTCCGGTATATTGCTTCTTCCATCGCATATTCTAAGAAACATAATTAAAGCAATCAAGGTTATAATTATATTGCACATTAATTTCTAAAAGGAACCTAAACGAGAAAGAATTTAAAAATAGATATTACATGTTTAAATTAATATATTTTCCATTAAAGTAATAGCAATTGACAATATTTATAAGCGGACTCAAACAATCACGAAGACATTGTTAATATAATCGAATTAAAAGTTAATGAAATTAAAAGAAATATCATCAAAATACTTTAAAATTCATAATAATATCTTAAAAGTTACAAAAACATCTTTTTATTACACCAAAACAGAAACAAAATAAAAGATGAAGTGAAAACTTTGTGAAACTTCGACAAACGCTGAGAAAAGTATTGTTCTTGTTTCTGAAAAAGGAAAAAAGATGCGAACCTTTTTTGTAATCAATTGTTCTTTTAGTAGTTCATAGTACATTAACACAATAACATATCGTATCAAGGCTGAATGATAATAACACGAAGAATATGATACCATTATTAAATGATGCAACGGTTTGATGATGACCGAATGATGTATCGGGATTGCCTGACTAGTTTCTACGCAGCGAGATGCGCGGCCGCTGTCGTCAGTTTGAGTCGCGACCCCGCCGCGTCTGTTCATGATTATGTCCGAAACTAGTCGGGCAACCCCGATAAATAAGCGTGAGTAAACCGTTGAATCATTTAATAATGAATCAGTCTCACGATGGTCACTATCAAAATATGATACCCGTCTATTTACGTCCTACTATTGGGCACAGGCCTCTTTCCGTATAGGAAAAGTTTTGGAAGGAGCTAACTGCGATGATATAGTATATAATTGTATAGGTATATCTAGTGTCCGATGTCGTAGATTAATTACGAAACTACTTATAACTTTAGAATTTATCCTTGCCTACGCTGGGATCAAACTTCGTGAGGTTAAACAACGGTTAATACAGTCAGACATTTGGTGGCGACCGTTTTTCTTCTTAAAATTAGTTTTTTTTCCTGTAAGTTAATGTTGAACCTTCGGTATCGGGTTGCGATTGTAACTTAAATTATAAAAATCTTCAAAAAGTTAAAGTATATTTTTTTTTGCCTATATAAATTAAGCTGCACTATTTTATATTAACAGTTCGTATATATCACAAAATACAGCAAGGCACTGATATTTTATATAGCAAATTAATACACAATCCATGTTTGCAAAAAAGATCACTGTATGGAAGCAATCAAGCGAACTTGTTCGACAGGTCGTGGGTGTTCTTTGTATTTATTAGGTTTACGAAGAAAATAATTCATGATTGAGTGCATTGTTGAAGCTTGATACGAAAAAATCTGTCTCTTTCTATAAATATACATCTATGGTTCATATTATTGACACGTAAATGAAAAAAATACAAGCATTTAATAACATTACATTAAACAACTTTCGTGCAAGCTATCTGTTCTCTAACTACGCCTGTATTATAAGTTCATCACAATCTGACAACCCGGTAATTCATCAATATACCGTTAAATATATCTAAATTCATACACATGATAGAGAAAATACACCTGTGTCTGACCATGCTCGTCATAAAAACTTTTATCCTGGATGGGAAGTGATTCCAAGATTTCTGATTTTACAGTCAGGGTAACTAAGTACTAGACCAACAGGTCAGTTAGGTTATAATAAAGTGACATCTTCAGTTGCAACAAAGAGAGCAATTGTTTTTAGCAGACACAAACACAGATGCAAGACAAACCCTCCGTTTCGCAAGTTTCACTGATCATTTTCTAACTTATTGCTCTTTATTTATTTAGTCTAAACTCTGTTTGAAATAAAAGCTCTAGTATACGACCACCCCAATACTTCGAAGCGTGGTGAAGCTTGTATTCAAAGAGACCTTTAGAAAATCACCTGCATTTTTATTCCTCGGTAGAGAAAGCGAACCAAGGTTACCTGCAATTCATGAGACTTAAGTATACAAAACATAAAATGGGAGGATCTCTACGTAAATGTATGTCCCAGTAATTTCAGGATGAATCTTCTGAGATACTCGAAAGAGCGCTTTATTTTTTGTAAGTTAAAGTCCTTTTTTAAATGACTTGTAGTAATTTCTTAGCAATTGGACCTTATTTTTTTAAATAATATGCTAAATATCGTCTTTTATATTTTGATTTCAATATAAATTTTTAGAAAGTGAATGTGTATTTTATTGGAATCTCGAATTTTATATAAAACTGCAGCCATATTTATAACAATGAAACATACCTTTTTCAATAAATAAAATGGTAATTTCATTCTCTTTGATGCTGAATTCAGCTATTTCACTAACTATGAAATCTTACAACAGTATTTGTTAAATTTTAGAATCAAAACAACTCACTACGCGTCATGTATTGTAGCTCTTGTTCAAAGAATCAAGAATCTCTTTGGGCCTATAGACAAGTAACTTATCCCTGAGAAAATTGAACTGAAAAGTCAACTTTGTTTCCGTTTTCGAAAAGAAATCATTTTGATAGATGATGTTTTGAACTTTTGACCCCCGACGTAAAAAGAAGGGTGTCTGTCTGTCTATGACAGAATAGCTTTTGGGTGGATTGAGCGATTTGTATAAAGGTGAATTGTGTGCGAGTGATCTTAGACATCGTTCTTCATCTTTCATCATTAAGGAATTTAATCCTTCTGTCGCGGGGGGTCACAAACATTCAAGCCACATGCACAAATACACCCAGACTCAGGACAAGCTTTAGTGGATCACACAATTGCTTGTCCTACGCGGGGATCAAACCCGCGATATGTCGGCTATAAGTGCAGTTGATTACATTGCCGAGATCGTCAAAATTAACCAGTCATGGTACAAGCCGACCTATGTAAATCTAAATAAAAATGCAGTAATATAAATCCACTACCTTTAAACTTATTGGATTTCCCGCCAATACTCGGCTAGAACCTCTTGACGTCATATTTTCTCGACCGAAAGAAAGAGTACCTTTCACACCCGATGATCGGAGGTTTTAAAATAATAATATACTAGTGGTCGCCCAGTGGTCGAAATTCGACCATATAATAAATTTAAATTGTAAGTGACTTAATATACTCTATTAAAATATAATATTCTAACATTTTTTATAATGTTTAAACTTTAAATAACTTTAAAAGTTTAAACATTCAATAAAACTACAGGAAACAAACTTTTCAACTATGTCTATAATAGACAAAAGAAACCATTTGACCACAGACTCCACAGAGTATGTATGCGTGTGTCAAATGCATGCTGGTTAGTATAATGTTTTATTAACTGATTTAATGTAGTTTTTATGCATTATTATTAAAATCTTTTTTTTATATTAAATAAGGCAAATAAAACTTTTGTTTGAGTACCCTATGACTATGCACAAAATGAAAATCAAAAGAAACCATTTGACCACAGAGTATGTATAGGCAAATATATATATGTTTGATATGTCAATGTCAGTACTCTATGTCTATGGTCAAAATGAAATATAAAAGAAACATGACATGTGTGTGTGAAATGCATGGTAGTGTGGGTAATGTTTTATTTATTGATTTAATGTACTTTATAAGCATTATTATTGAAAAATATTAGCGTTCTGCACATCTCCTGCACATAAACTATAAGTGTGCCAAATTTTATGCTCCTGCGTCCGCGCAATTTTTGTAAAAAGGGGTACAAAGTTTTGGCATCACGTATTAATATATAGATTGTAATAAGATATTATAAAACTTTCATTTGTTTGAATTTTGAATTTGGTTTACGTGATATTTAAAACTAGCTGTTGCCCGCGACTTCGTCCCCGTGGGTAGAAGATATAAGTGATGATTTATACCTGCCCTGTTTTTTTCTCATTTTCCATTGTATCTTCGCTCCTATTAGTCGCAGCGTGATGGTTTTCAGCCTAAAACCTTCCTCGACGAATGATCTATTGAACACACTTTTTTTTTTAATTTGAACGCGTTCAAACAAACAAACAAACTCTTCACCTTTATATATTAGTATAGATATAAAAAGTATTTTGGGTTAAATGTCTTAGAAATAAAAATGATTTGGGCAAAGGCCAAATAAATAACCGCTCTTACATTTCTGTTTGTGTACTTCTTTATTCACCATAACTTTTGAGAGTGGTGTAAATATTTGAAAAATATGTTTTTTTTTTAATATTCCTTTTCTTTATGTTTGGTTTTTAATATAAATGTTTTTATTATATTTGTTGCTACATTTTATATTTGTGTCAATTAAAATTTGATATTCAGATCTGAAATTGATTGAAATAAATCGCTCTTATCGTTTATCAAATCTATTGAAAATAACATTTTAAAATTAAAATAAACTAATATTTACATTTTTGAAACTATATCAATATAAAAATAAAAATATACATTATTTACAAAGCGTCAAAAAAGACATCCTCATCCCTGCCAAAGTCGGGAAACGTGCCCAGAAGGCTGGCTGCATTGCCACGTTTGAAATAAATGGAATTGAATTGTATTAAGTCACCCAAATTCGATGGAAATTCTTTTGTTAATTCAAATTATTTCCTGTTCTCTTTGATTTTATTTTTGTATATTTGAGATTACTACATTGGGTTGTGCGGAGGCTTTGATTCAAATTCTCACTGTTGTTTGATCCTATATAAATTTCATTAAGATTAGACCTTGGGGTCTAAAGATCCTGAATCAACAAGCTTGTGTGTAGGGTACAATCAATCGTTAGTTACTATGTCATTAGTCTAAGCTAAATTAACATTGTTTATGTTCTTAGTCAGATAAGATAATGATTATTGTGGCGTTATTATTGAAATAGAAATATTCATAAAATTATACATTCAGGATTCGCCAAAAGGTTTGGGATAAAGGCAGAAATTTATCGAAGTGAAATAAAACATTTCCTCTCTAAGTAGGAGATGGTATAAGAAGGAAGAATTGTTGAGGTTTTTCTCTTTATTAATATACTTTAATGCTTCATTGCCGTATAACTTCGAAAGATAGAAGTTAATATGTAAAGATAAAACGCAATAGCTGAAAAAACACGACAAAATAGAAAAATACGCTTCAGAATTTAGTGTCAGTTACTACATTAAATTATTTCTTTACGATAAATGTCTAAAACCGAATGAAATTATAAAATTTGACGTCATGAATGCATATTAAATAAATTGATAAAAAAAATCCTTCAAGCCAGTGTGTATGCCACCTTATCACACGGTAATAAGGACTTATTCAGAATGCTCTACAGAGTTAGATTGCATATCGCATGCATCGTCAATTTGTTTAGTATTATTTGATTTATATCTGCTGGATATGGATTCAAAGGCACTTGTTTTCTGTCCTCTGTTTATTGAAAAAGAGACATTTTATTACTTTATTTATTATTTTATTTATTACAAGCATAAAATGAAATCAAATTACTTATGTTTGGCTGTCTGTCCGCCTGGTGATCTGTTCGCCCGTCTGTCACCTGTATCTCATAAAACGTTACAGTTGGCAATTACAATTTTCACTTATGATGAAATGTTGTTGCCTCTGTAACAAAAAATCAAATTTAAATATAGAATAATATGTAAAATAGTAAAGGTTGTCCAAAACTTCTGTAAAAAATTGTTCAAAAGTTGTTCAAAAAAATAATGTTCAAAAATTTGATGGCTGCCAATTTGACCCAAACTTTTGTTGCTGGCCTTATAAGATTTTTTAAACCGAGAAAGATATATTTTATATTACGTTAAAACATAAAATTCAGTTAAATAAATCAAGCATCCAAGAATTAATGCTTGCACTTTTAAAAATCAGCATTATTCTGGTAATAATGTACTTTTATTCGGATCTAAAATATAACGTTGGTCCTGAAAAATCACCTTCATTTTAAAACACTACGAAGCGTTTATTGTCCATGACACTAAGTAAAAAATGAAACCTGACGCGTAGCGAAACTACTATCAGCTACGGTGGCGTAGCAATGTAGCTTAAATAAGCTACGGCGTAGCATCAGTATTCTGTGACAATATTTTGTGCACTATTTCTGTAATATTGTCACATTGTATTTTTATACATTGTTATAGGAATCTTGAAATATGGAATGGAAAATGTTTTTATACTAGTTCCTAAGATTATTTAATATTGGTTCTTAAGACTGATTATAATGAAAAGTCCTTAAATTTTCTTTTAAAAACATGTCAAAATCTTTGAAAGTACTTCTGAAATAACACACTTGTACTTACCCCAGCTTGAACCCAAAATATCTGTCTTACAAACCTGAACCAAAAACTTCTGAGATAGAGAACAGGGAAACATAATTTTAAATTCGTTTTCAAGTCCTTGATGCGAATATTAAATCAGTCAAGACAATAGAATGCACAAACTGAATACTAAACCAAACGCCCACGCATTCAAATTGGCTGCGAAAAGAAATGTACAGAAGTCCCAGTCCTTGCCAAAATGTAAACAATCATCCTATCCTACTAAATTTTAAACGCCAAAGTTTGTATGTGGATGTTTGTTCCTCTTTCACGCAAAAACTACTGAACGGATTTAGATGAAACTTAGTACGTGGATATTTTACAAACTGGATTAAGACATAGGATAGTATTTCGATTTGTAACGGTCGGGCCCGCCGGTACCAACTAGTAGCAAAAAAAAATCTATCGACAACTCACTTGCCTTTTAAACTATACTTCATTTGTCTATAAAAGGTCCTTTAAAAAAGGCAAAAAATCTTATTGTAGCTTTTCATAAAAAAAACCATCAGTTTAAGTAAATTAAAGATAATCATAATGTACTTTTTTTTAATCCCAAAGTTTCAAAAAATATTAGACTAAATAGAAACAAAATATAACAATGCAACGATCGAATCTTTATTAGCGATTTAAAAAATAGCGTCTATAAAAGAAAGTATTGAATAATTTTGATGGCCAAATAAATTGAAACCTTCTGCTCTTCTCTCACATTCTACAATGTAACCAGATATTTTATACCATTCTATTGAATAAGGTTTTATCTGATATGAAGGAGGTTTTATTATCTAAAGCTTTTAAAAGTATAAAATGTAGTTGGTCTTTAATTTAAGATCCAGGGTTTAGAATTGCAATGCAAAATATGTTAAAAAGTTGTTATTGCACATTTTCAAAACACGATGGTCCTATTATCATGTTGCATAAATTGATTTTTCTACCCAAAGGCTAAAAAAAAGAAGCCGTGTAGCTAATGCTCCGCTGTCTGTCCGTTTGTTCGTATGTCGATCGGTCTGTCACCAGGCTATATCTTATGACCTATAACAGCGTTCAAATTTCTGCAGATGATGCATTTATACTCTTGCTATAAGAAACAAACACCAAGGTCAAGCAACGCTTATGACGGTCATAAATTTGATAGATGACGAATTTTGTTTACAAATTTGTTGCTTTTTGTGTTAGTTGTACGGAAATCTCACTTACCTTACTTTTCCACGTACTACCTCTCAGCTGTTGCCCCTACGACAGCCTCTTTGAGTACCCTACAAACAATTTCCTTTATTTTCCTAAGATTCGAAGCACAAATCCTAATATATAGAAATTCCTTTGCCATCACAAATACCTGCTGGCATCACGGTATGCGGAGAACTAGTCAGGAATCTCAGGAATTTGGGAGCACGTGTTCTAAACGAGAGTTCTTGGTAAACAGTAGTAATGTTTTGGGAGACATGGTAGTTATTTAGCTTATAAGATTTAAGTATTAAGGTATTATGATAAAATATATTACATACTAACAGGAAAAAACAGAAACTTCGTCAAACTTCGTCCATCTATTGTGCCCGTAATTTCTTTTATAAGCAGATAACCCTCCATCTATAAATTGAAGGATAATGTAAATTTTCTAAAGTATTAGAAAGTGCTATAAATGATATTTTTACAAAGATTATGTTGCAAGAAAACTAATGGGGTAAAAACAATATTTATTGCTTCCATGCTTTTTTAGAATCAAAGTATCGTCATTAATCGGTTTGTCTTGAGTCTGAGTGTTACTGTGCATGTAAGGCAATGTAGGCAAATAATGCAAGGAATAAAATCATTTTGGTGGCAAGAGTCGTTTAAAAATACAGGTCTCTTTTTGTATGAAAAATACTTCCATAAAATTCATAAAAGGCGTGCAAAGTTTCAGCTCCTGAAAACTGGGAAGGTGGCATTTTACTTGCATAATTTGATTACAAATAAAGGGACGGGTGTAAATAAATAAAAGCTGTGATTATAAGACATAAATTGAGGTGCCGCGTATTTTATGTGATACACTTTTCATTGTTCCACCGAAGAGAACAGTAAAAAATTCAGGATAAAAAACATGTGTTCATTCAGACCAAATATTATCAAAGCATGATTCAGGAATTTGAGTACAAAACTCACACATTTTCTTTACATTAGTACCTATAGTATATATATTTTTGACTTCGGATAAACTATTTTTTTTTCTCTAGCCTACAGTGTCCCACTGCTGGGCAAAGGCCTCCCCCAAATCCCTCCACGACTCTCTATTCTGGGCCGCATGGAACCAGCCTGAGCGGTAAGCGTTAAGGTCGTCTCGCCACCGCTTCCTAGGTCGCCCACTATAAAATATTAACTTAAAAAAAAATCTTTTGAAAAAATGTAAACGAAATGTAACGTCTTTTCTTCAGATTTCAATAAAGTATGCTTTTTACTACAATTTACTATGATATGCACTTCGATTTGAAATGAATATAAAGTCTTTGGCATATTGAATTTTTTATTTATAATTTATTGCTATACAATTGCACAAAAGGAGACAACATCAGAACAATATAGTATACAGGTACTGCTTATTTCATAAAAAACTAAAACTAAATTCAAATCCATATTTTTATGTATATTTTTTAATCATTTTATAAACTTATGCGACCACATTTTTTCAATATTTAAGTAGTAGCAAATCATGGCAGTAGTGTATAATCGACAAAGGAAAAAAAACTGCTTCAATTCTAATAAAATTATATATTTATATTCAAGCTTTATTTCCTATTCATACAGACCAGCACCCATAACGACATTAGTAGAACATGAGATCTGAATCCTATTCAAACGATACTGATTGTGGCAACCCTGGGATATGTTAATTCTAATTACACTCGGCCGTACAGCCCTGAATTGCATTGAACACACAGTTAACTGTCGTGACAGAACTAATTACTCTATTGTTGCTAGAAATATTCTGTCAGACATCCGAAAATAGACATGTTCATTTGTGCTGGTAAATTTGCCCAAAATTCTTTTCTTTTTTAATTTGTAGGGTTTCATACTCAAAGTGTAAAAACGGAGTCATGTTACTGAAGTACCTTTGTCTGTCTGTCTATAACCAAGCTGAGTCCCATGGTGTTACAGGTAGACAGGTACAATTTTCACTACTACTATGCTACGGTTTACTCACGCATATTTCTCGGGACTTCGGTTGGGTCAGTTAGTAGTCAGGCATCCCGATAAGCTTGCATCACAAAAAATAACTGCTGAAACTTTTATCAAAATTTAATCCTTATTCCATTTTACTTCCATTCTATGTCATGGCAATAAATACAACTAAACTTTTATTAAATGAATTCCAAAAATAGCTGTAAAATATTTTCTGTAAAATTTAATGTTACAATATAATTTCTCCTATGTATAAATGTATGAAACATTTAGAGAGAATTATTAAACGCCCACACGATGTTCTATTTCGGGATGAAGTGCATTTTCGAAAATGTGAAATGAGTATTTACATTAAATATTTGATAGGTCACAATAACCTGCTTTATATTACTTTCAGGTATTTCGCGAGCATTATTTTTATATAAAATAAATACAGTTAATTTTAAAAATATGACACACGATGGCTTTAACAAAAAATTTGATGATTTCCCATCCGGAAAAAATACTAATAAAACTTCATCTTTTTTGTATCCAAATTACAAGTCTATTTCATAATTTTTAGTACAAAAAACTGAACGAATCCAAAAATTTTACCTTAAGCTCACCTCAAACCAAACTTAATCCATCAATCAAATTAACGTCGAAATCTAATCTCTAATTAAGTAAAATGCATTTTAATTAAAAATTGTTCCTTTGAAAATTAATTGGGGCTAAGAACGGATTATACGCTAAAAGTTTTTAAGTAAGTGAATATTATTAGCGTGGGTTTGGAGAACTGCTCTGTTCCGATTACCTCCCACGCCAGGATTGCAGATTATTGTGAAAGGAAGGTTTAAAGGTTGGGATTTCCCATTATTGTAGAAGTGTGAATTCGATTCCGGATTTTGTTAAAGTTAATTTTGATAAAATGGTGTACGTTTATCAGAAAAAAACGGTTGTAAATGATGTTGGTTTATATTTTCAAAAATAGGGTAAACTAATCTTAGGTGTTGTAAAAGTGATGCAATCAAAGATAATCATTTATATACCCCGGTAGAATATACTACCAAAAAGATTCCGTTTGCACAGTCACAGTCCCAGTAGCATGTAAACTATGAAGTGATACAATTGGTATAAAACTTGGATAAATATATAGATTTTCGTTAGATAAATAACTTAGTTTCTCATTTTATATCAAATATAACGACAATATCTTTTCCTAAAATAAATTTTAATCGTAATTTATTTCACGATGACCTACAATCTAACTAATAATAGCGAAAATCAAACCAAGGAAATCTCAACCTCTTGAATTTTCAACTGCTCAATCAAAATTATTTCGCCAACCCCATGGCACTTTGATTTAAATACCATCGGAAATATTAATTACGGGTCTTGTGTCTCGCGGTTACCTCGGGAGACTCAAAGCTGACCTTTGACCTTTAACAGCCAGTTAAGATCTTTGTGAACACCGATGCAAAGCGGATTACAAGACCGAGGCGTGTTTGCCTGCTTCCAGATGGCCATTTAGGTTATAATAGGTTTGCTGTTTTAGATCGTTCTGTGAGAATAGTAATCTGATCATAGAAACTATAATTAGAGTGCCACAAGGACCTATTCTTGGACCTTATTTTTTATGATAGAAATAGCAACTAGACTGCTTCTTTTATCTAATCCTCTGTGTATGCTGAGCGTGGGTCTCCTCGAAATCATTCCACATTTCTCTATCGTGAGCCACTTAAAACCTACCCTCGCGGTATGTGTTTAGATTTTGCCGCTACCACTTCCCAGCCTCGATATAGATGAGACACTATCCGATATCCAAAATTTCAACATATGTATAGCAAATAATTGTCGGGTTCAAACCACTCAAAAGCCTTTAAATGGCATGACATCGATATTGACCTACAACCAAGAAATTGACTGAGCCCGTTAGTCTGCCAGTATTTTGATGACGCAAGCAAAATCTGGACGAAGCCAATATACTACGTAAAGCATAATACTACATAGGACAAGGAAATCGCTTGAACTGTTTCATGGTCGGGTTAATTCGTACCATCTGTTGAACCCGCCTGAAATGAAACCGCTATGCCCGAACTTACTACGAAAATCGGGCGTTTTAAATTGATGACGAAATATTTTTGCTGTTGGGTTAATTTGAGTCGCATGCAGAAACTCCTACGTATATGATATTTGATGCAATACGTGGAAAGTTAAACTATTTTCATGTTTAACTCAAAAAACTTTTTAAAGTCACTTTATTAACTTTTCTAAGGGGACATACACTCTTTTATGTGTATTCAATCAACTGGAATTCGTACTCTGTTAGAGTTCAAGCGGTTTTATCAGAAAAAATAAAAGCAAATAAAAGGGTACATTATAATAAATCCACCCTTTATTAGAGTATGATACTTTCGACTCCTTGTCTCACAGCGGTTAGCAAAAAATCTACTAACTTCATACATCCTAAATACTTATATATGTTCATAAAACGACAAAACAAAAGAAATTCACGTTTTCCAGCACACAATGCCCTGCTCATATGGACGAACACCTTCATATCAAAGATTTTCTATCTCCACCTTTTCAATTTCAGCCATGCATATCATTTCAGAGGAACACAAAAAGAAAAATACTAATAGCTATTGGTCAGTGAATGAATGGAAACTCCGTGTAAATGCATTCATTCAATTTTATTCCGAATGAAATAGAATTTCAGCGGAAGTCCATTCAAAGGGGATTTGAAAATTGCCCGAATTTTCCTGAAAATTCGGATTGTGATTTCAAATTCCTGGAGTCCTTTCCTGTTTTAAGAAGAATGTTAATATTTTGGAAATAACGGGAATTTCTGATTTTTTGCTACTGGATGTTTACAAATAATGTTATATTAGTTTGTTTTAAGTAAAACCTTTTTTTTTTATTCTTTTCTTCAGAAAATTTTATGTTTTATGAGAAACCCTAACCACCTCCTAAATGATGTTTAACTTAATTTTTTTTTGAGATATGGATTCTAATGACATTAACCGACAGACAAGACACCAGGTTTTAAAAAGTTATGATGAACTTAATGTTTGCAATAATTATATATAAAAAACCGCTAATATCTTTTATAACGGATTATTTTATAAAAGCATACAGATTAGCTTCCGTGAGTCTAAGTGCGGTAAGGATTTAAAGCTAATTGCAAGGAATTAACGCTCTCTGCGGTGCAGAAAGATGGAAATAAGGCTTTCCATTAAAGTGGAAATACTTTTACGTTGAGAATAAAGAAATGACAGATAATAAAGTGGCTATATATTTTAATAAGGGCCTGAAAAACATGCCCGTCTTTGCAGCTCATATAAAACCACAGACGATACACTTGAACTATTTGTGTCCCAGGGAAAACTGTTGCTGTAGTAGCGGAATTGTACAAAAGGGTCACAGTGGCAACGATACATGAAGGGCAAAGGAAGGAACAAGGGTGCGTTTTAGTCAGAAAAAGTCTGACACTCCCTTCTCAAAGCAGAAGGAGTAATTTGATGATTGCCTATCCGGTAAATAAAAAGGGAATTATAGACTGTCTTGGAATCCGCAACGAAATTAGTCAGAAGAATATTTCAATGTCGTTTTTCCACAGAATCTTCAATATTCCCCTTAATTCAGATCTCTCTTATTAAACAAAACACAAACCCTTTCCCAAAACATGAATTCTATAATTATCACCGCCATCGTTTGGCAACCTTGAAATTCGTAAAATTGTCGATACTCAGCGTAACTCTTAATAAAATTATTGTGAAGGATTCCTTCATAACAAACTCAATTATTTAAAGATCGATTTGAGAATGCTTGAGAAATTGGGACAGTTTAGATTGTTCTAAACAAGGTAAATCTATTTTTTTCTTATAGAGGGCTAATTATAGCGCACTTTTGTCTCGAATTTAAATGTAGCCGTGTATGAAGTAATTCAGGAGTCACCATGCCAAACCATCGAAGCATCCACAAGCAATGCTTGTTCTGAGTCCTTGAGTCTTGAGATGGCGTGCATGCGACTCTATAATTTGTGAAATCTCCCGCGACACAAGGATAAAATTCCTTAGTGTGAGATTCGTTTATAAATAGGATTTTATGATTATGCCTTGATTATCACGACTGGCAAAATCTTCCTACTGAAAAAAAGAATGGGAAAAATCATTTGTTTTCAAAGAAACGAACGTTTTTAATTCATGTTAATATCAATTAGTTTTACGAAAGAATAAATAAAACTTCTCCAATAAAGATTAAATAACTTTCCTCTTCAATTGTATGAAAATAAAGCTGTTTCTGAACGAGAATGAATTTAAATTAAAACTCGACTCGTATGCAGAATTAAATTGGACATGTTTCAATGAATTACTTTGCAAACTTGGATATGCGAAATCTTTTGACGGCGTAACTTCCATTCAGGAATGTAGGAGCAAACGTTGGTAAAACTGTTTCTCGAATAGGACATGTGGTGGAGACATGTTGTTTCAAATTACAAATAGGGATGATTGCTGAAAATAAAAGGGAAAAAATAGTCTTTCAGATAATTATTATGAAATATTTGATACATATTTTTGTCTTTATCTGAACAATACAAACTACTGTACTTTAAACTTTAAGAGAGGGGATTTTGACGTAACGACTTCGCAAAACGTATAAACAAAAGTGACGTCACGCGTAAGTTTCATTTTCTGTAATGTGATCAATTTATGTTAGCGGGGACAAAAAAAATACGACATGGACATTGAAAAATCTTGTATTTATTATGTACTACCCCTGTTTATTGTTACTATAAGATTCAATCATTAATTGAGGCAGCAATGTTTAGTAATATACCTAGTACCCAAAACCGATGGGCAAGCTATATTTTTTTATATCTTTTTAACAAACAGTAAACATTTAAGGTTATTTTAAAACGTAACGTGGTGACAGTGATCTAAAAGTGTTAAGCAAATCGTTAATCGATAGTCCGGAAAAGAAATAAAAACACACGTTCATGCTAATTGCATAGCTCTATTAAAACATCGTAAATCGGTTACAACCGGTAAAATGCGAGTATGCCTCGCGGCATTGACGATTCCATAAAATAGCTAAAGAAAAACAAACTGTCTAGCCCGTTCTCACGCTTCCTAAGATGGGGTTTCATGGCAGACGGACAGATAGACGGACGGTCCAACAGTCAGACTGACAGATAGATGGACTGATAGCAAAGCCTTATAAATCCAGTTCCATTTTTACCGCTTACGGTGCGTACTCTTAGCAACCACAAAACGAAAAAAACAAGCATGATAACTATTTCAAAAAAATATAAAAATCCCTCGCAAACAAGGAAATAGAAATAAAATCGCTGCGAGAGCAGGAAAATTAACTTTTCAAAGCCAGATAAGTGTGTATTATCCCTTTAAACCTTTCTTTATAGTTGGAATTATAATAAAATGTTATATTACACAAAACTCACACAACTTTATCTTGACTACATGGTTAGCCGAGTGGTATAGGTCACCAAGCCAAAATCGCTGTGCGTGACATAATCATCATCTTAGCCTTTTCCTGACAGAAAATTTGTATTGGGGTCGGCTTCCAGTCCAACCACTTGCAGCTCAGTACCCAGTGGTTTACAAGGTGCGACTGCTTATCTGACCTCCTCAACTTAGTTACCTGGGCAACATGATACCCCTTAGTCAGACTTTCTAGCTTCTGACAGCTCCTGTAAATAGCTACCAGGACCACAATGGAACGTGACTTCCGAAACACATACAAAGATGCTTACCCACTAACGGGCCGACCATAATGAAAGGTAGCTGAACCAGTAATCGATCAACTTGTGCAGGTTTAATTTAGCCACTAACTCCTCGTGAAACCCTGGGAGGCAGGGATTAAATTCCTTACCACGAGAGCATCTCTGGTATCGCAGTCAGGCCCACTTACCACTAGACCAACAGGCCAGTCAATTCCATAACGAGTGAATGATACAAGAATCCCTACCAAGAAGCTAAGCTAAGCTCTTAAAAGACTGTTGTAGACGTGCGAAAGAGATGCCACTTTAAGCTACATAGCTCGTCTCTTTCCCCCAACTGTAAGCCTTTGTGTGATAAATGGTAAATGGTAAGACTCAAGTTGAAAACTTCGCCTAATCTTATTTAATTTCGCTACAGAGTTCCGTAACGCGATTTGCTTTCCAATTCTTGTGAGAGTTATGAATTCTTTATTCGTTTAATTTAATTATTTTTTGTTTTGATAGAACTTTTGTAAATATTGCTTTTGTTTATCTTTTATTTATGAATTATGTTGTTGTTTTGTTGTAAATAATTGAATATTTAGGATGTTTTAAATGTTGAAGAATACAAAAAATGTGTACATTTTTTTGAGTTCCGAACCGGTATAGTGAAGCTCCGGTGTCTGTGTATTTTACTTTATCTTCGATTAAAGGAACCCACATATTGCGAGGCCGGTTCGCACTTACCCGGTTATTTACTTATGTAATATATCCCACTGCTGGGCATAGGCTTCTTTCCGTATGAGGAAGATTTTGAGCATTGATCACCATAGCGTGGTGATCCATTCTCAAAATCTTCCCGCTTTTGCTTTCACTCACTGCGATTTAGCGTTTTCAGATACCAATATTTGGGGTCCTCGTTTCCTCACGGTATTTTCCTTTACCGATAGTCAGTCGAGTCTTAGAATAATCGAAAAATCTGGTTTGGGTTACAAGCAGCACCTCGAACATACAAATCCATTCACAGAATCTAATCCAGTTTAAATGCCTATTGTGACGAAAACACCCAAAATATCCTACGCTTTAAACAAAACACCACCACACCATGTGGTTCTCCAAGTAATGCAAATTTGCTGTACCTGTATGTAGGTGGTTTCACATCCGAACTTTACCAATAATACCACGTTTGGCAGACAAACTTAGGTTCGTAGGAGTCATAAGCCGGCTCCCCAATCTTAGGCATCAACAGACAGCCTATATTGGATTGGATATTGCAATTAGATCACGACTTAGCTATTGATTAGATTCAGGAGTTATTACATTGTGATAATAAAATGTGCCTACTACAGATTGTTTTTCGAACGTAATTTGACAGGCTTATGTTTAAAGGTAAAATAAATAAATATTACAAGATAATCGAGTGTCTTTTGTTTCATGTGTATTCCATAAGCAGTGAAGTGGGAGTCTGACTAGCGATGCTGTGGTTTCTATATAATTAGGAAGATTTTAAAGAAAAACTTGCAAAAAGGAAATTGGTAGTAACCCATCAAATTTTAAATTCGATTTTGATGTTATTTTAGCGATAACTGAAATTAATCACCTGTGAAAATTACAATAGTGTCGCTTTCACGGTTCATGATAAACCGTTTGATGACTGACTGACGGATAGATAGCGGTGTCTCAGTAATAAGGTTTCGTTTTAACCCCTTGAACTAGAACCAGACCCCTACATCATCAGGAACGAATAGTACCCATCATTGAAAAAAAACTAACTTGCGTTTAATATGTTTTATCATAAGTACTTGATGACCTAGCCTGATGATAGACGGACGGACAGAAGGATTTATATCTTAATACTTACTAAATTCAATCATTCATAAAATTTCATCTAAAATAATATATTACACTAAGTTAATACAATAATTTACATAAAATCATTCGGTACATAGATATTTACAGATAATTAATCAATTAAGAATCTTACTCTAAATTTAACTTGGTTTATTAAAGCTTCCGAGGTAGTTTAATGATAATTATAATTATGAAGTAATATAACTGATATAATCGTATCATGTTGTCAGGTTGGTACACACTCATTTTCTAGGAACATGTGTGCTATTTGATAGTTTGCGGTTGGCAACCCGCTGTGGATTTGATTTAATTGTAATATAATTATTAAATGTAGTTTAATGAGCGTGAGAATTTATTAAATCAGGCGTTAAGAACCACAATTATGGATTTTGAAATGAAAGCGATTTTAAGGAAAAGATTTTTCTTACCCATGTTTGTAAGATCTTTAAAATCAATAAAATAACTCTAAAAATGGCTTTTGATCATATGAAAAAAAATCCTATAATAATATAGAATATTTTTTACAACAATACCATTGAATGATTTTTTCATACATAAAATTATAACGACTTTAAACAAAATAAGACTTTAATTGTTTATCGTAATTGTATAATTTTCTATGGACCCTCTTTTCAGTAAAATTTTACTTACTTATTCGTAAAAAGCCAGTACTGCGAGTAACAGTAAGTGTCAGAGATAAATCCCCCTGAAAGCCTCGCTTGATTCCTGTGTAAAAATACCTGACGCGGCTCAAATCTATTCATCATACTGCAGACTCGGTCAGAATGACAAAACGTCACCGAAGACAACTTATTAAATTCGGAAACCTCAATCAAAGGTACAATTATGAACGCCTACAAATTCTTCCTGGCACGAAGCGTTGAGTACGTGACCGTGCTCCCCCTACGACTTTATACCCATCTCGCTCACTCCCACAGCTCCGCATTAGCCCCATCTCCCTCTTAAAACACCCACTCGTGGACCCTGTAGCTTCAGCCCCTGTTTTCAGCCCACATTTTAGTCTCACCTCGGGCGGCCTGGCAAGCGCACGTCTCTCCTTCTCCATAAAAATAAAACGGACAATAATTTTGAAATCCGATTCCCGACTTCCATTTTTGAACGCGTGTCAGTCATGAACTTTTGACGTTAAAATAATTGTACTGCGACAATAAGGCATTCTTCCATAGAGTTAGGTGACAGATTTTTTGTCTGATTGTCAATAATTGATTGACGCGCGAATATTTTTTTTCGGTTTCAAGGGGAGTGTTGTGGCATCAGGTGGGCGACGATTTGAAGACAACAGGTGAGTCAAAAATATATTAAATACTTTTTCTTTATTTAACTGATCTGTATACGTAAATAATTTCGATCAAGCCACGTATAAAATTATACGCGTGTAGTTTGAGATGCGTGTTTCGGGGAGCGTAAATAAATCGGGTATGCGTTTTAAATAATATTTTTATTTAAAATTCGCTACCTTTATTTAAATTAGTTACCTTAATAATATTAGATTATTATCAATTATTAAAAACTATCAATTAAAAAAGCAATCCGCATTTAATTGAAATTTAATTAAGGCACAATTTTATCCGTTAAATTGGCTACTTAAATATTTCATTCAGTTTTATTAAACAATTTAAAAAAGAGAGAATTTTAAGGTTTAATAAGTACGCAGCATTTTTTATTGCCTCCGTTTCGTTTCTCAACGAGGATTTTCATCACGACACTAAGGTCTTTCATTTGCAAAAGTTTATGTTCAAAGTAGATTAGGAAACATAAAGTTTTACACAACTCGTGAAAGTCTAGTCGTAAAGGAAAAGAATTTCATAACTATAGGCTTTGAAATATCAAGAAAACTGCTTTCGAATTTTCTTTTTATTTTTCCTCTTTACATATTTCAAATCCAACAACACAGCAATAAATATTTAAAACAAGTATTACTTCACGGGGATTAAAGAGGTTTTAATTTATAAACATTGGTAATAAGTCCTTTGGAAAGCTTTTTTTTATATATTTTTTTTTATTTTAATACAAAGAATATACTAAAATATCTTCTTGATAATAAACTATTTAGATTAATAAAATGTTTTATTTATATGTCAGATAATTATGTACAAGTCAATAATTCCGTTGTTTATACAAAAATCGGAATAATTATGAATTACAAGAAACTTGAAATTATTCAATTAACCTTAATAAAAACAGTACTTATTCACAAATTTATGAATACGAAATAAGCTCACTTTGGTATAATATAATACATTGAACCCATGTCTAGATTGATCAATACACGAATGATAAATCTTTTCATACATCATATATAGATAAGATATTTAAGACATACATTTTTCACTTTTTAAATTTTGACAATTCAATTGTTTCTTATCCTTCCATAAAGACTTCCTCTTTTATGGTTAAAGTACAACCTAGACAGGGTTTTTAAACCTCTTACAGGATTCTGTCATGTTTTTATAACAACCCTAAAAAATATCAGTTGATCGGGTTTTCTCTCGATGTTTTCCTTCACCGCTTTTGACAAGGGCAATATTAAAAGCTGCATGGTAAAAAACTAAAATTACGAAACGAATAATTCCTAAAACGGACCATCTTATTTCGACTTACCCCGTTTCTTAACAATCAAGTTTCAGATAAGATTGTACAACTATGTTCTATCCTAAGTTTCAGATACACGTATCCAACAATTTTCCATCCAGATAAATTAAAACAACTGAAACAACATAAATACAGCATGAGTTAACCTGTAAATGCCGCACTTTATTGAAGGTTAGGCCCGTATTGCGACAATACGGCCTCGAATACCCCGATGTACAAACAATAGTGAATTGTTCCCGTATGGGGAACTTTTTAAAGCACTGGATATTTCTAGGTTTCATTTTAGATGTGGGTGCTATTGGATGATTGGATTGTGTGTTTAATTGGATATAAAACATGCATTCTCTATAATTCGGTTTTTAGTAACGTTTTGTTGAAGGTAGAATATGCCTATTGATGACATGGCTTAGGTTACCGGTAATATTAATAAAAATGTCTGGGAAAAGAGGATGCCTGAATCCAGAAATGGATGGTGAATGATTCAGATGCATATCATGATGATAATAATCAAACTAGGAGCAGAAGCAAATGAATTTACTAGCTTTTCAGTCAAAGACCGAAAATAAGAACCTGGTCATAGGTTTTAGGGCGACCAGATAATTTTCATTTATAAGTAAGACACGTTGATTTTGTAAGTTTTTAAATAAATTAAGTAATCTAACTATAAATAGTACTCAAGACCGAAATTATAATCTTATAGGACCGCTCTATATATATCATCCATCCAATTGCAATCAATTCTTTTTGCAGGATGCGACTATATTGATATATGTGTGTGAGGTAGATGCGACGGCACGGATAGTCGAGTGGTTGAGGTCATTACGCCAAACCCACTTTGCGCGACGTGTCGCGGGTTCGATCCCCGCGTAGGACAAGCATTTGTGGGATCCACGAATGCTTGTTCTGAGTCTGGGTGTGCTTGTGCATGTGAGTTGTATGTTTGTAAAACCCCTCGCGACACAAGGATTAAATTCATTAGTGCGGGAGTAGTTTATAAAAAAAATCTACAATGACTTACTCCTACTTTTAGACCTACATTTGAGCGACTCGACCAGAGCTAATACTTGCAAGAATGTCACTTCTATAAGGGACCGGGTACTACCTACCAAAACATTTACAAGAATTATTGTGAGGAGTTATGTATCTTCAGTTGCTACTTAACAGTTATGGCCCGAATAGCTGAACGACGCCAGATGTGTTTTAGTACTTCGAATGTATCTTGCTTCCCGAAATTACTTAATATAATATTGCGTAGACGTTTATTATTGCGCAATTCGGTAAAATACTTTGCAAGGAAAAACAAGAACAATTAGGAGAAGTTTTTTTTTTTGTTTCGGCGTTGTATTTTCTCAAGCTAAGTATGTTGAGGTCGGCTACCAGCTTCAAGTAAATACTTTAGACCTACTAGCGAAATTGCTTTTTAATTTGATTTAGCCGTCGGGTTCCAGAGCACCTACAACCCAATACAATTGACATTCGTCTTGATTCTTTCAGGAATCATATATACTTAGAGCAATCTGTCTTCCATAGCCCATTTTATCGGGTTCATCGGGACATCCACTTTGAAGAAAGGCTGAACCACAGTACAACATCGCCTGCATACGGTCGATGTATTGACTATGCATAGCAATCCATCATGTACCAACCGTTTCAGTGTTTTTGACCGATGTCGTTCTGATAAACGAAGTTTAAACAAACTAAAGGTATGATGAGGTGGAGGATTTACCTTCGCCTATTAAACAAATATTGTTGCACTGATAGAATCAGAGAGGCCGGTGACAAAATTATAAATTCCCTTTTTGTGAAGAGGCCTCTGCGCGGCGGTGGGATGTCATCATCATCCTAGCCTTTTCCCAACTATGTTGGGGAGCTTCTAGTCTAATGCAGCTACATATGTGTTTTACGAGATGAGACTGCCTATTTGACTTCCCTGATATGATGATACCCCTGAGTAAGACTTTTATCAGACTTTCTAACTTCAGGTTATCCGCAACGACTGTAAAAGATGTATGAATAACAACCGAGACTTCCGTACACGGAGGACTCGTTATGATCCATCCATCCCACAGCCCGACCGTGTTAATCGTAGCTTAACCTGTGATCGATAATATATCGAAAAGATCGAAATAATTTGTTCAGTCTCCTCACATAGATAACCTCCATAAACTGGTATTATTATTAAAAACATACAATTTAAACTACTTAATATCTTAGTTATTGACGTTTCCTTGCCATTTAAAGGTGACAAATAAGTCAGAGATGTCAGTCATTAACTGAGTGATATTAGATTCGGTGTAAAGGCTTGATGGCTTGAGTGTTTCGGTTTTACGAGTTGTTATGGTGTCACACACCCGTTAAAGTCTTAATTACACGTTAAATTAATGAGTTTCTTTTGTATTTAGTTCAGAAGGGTCATGTTTTTGTTTAATGCTTAGACCGAGTGTGATTTTTATGAGATATTTTGTGAGTTCTGTGTTTGGGACTTGATGAAATATCATGTGGACTACAAATCCTGTTTTATCCTGTATCTACCTGATGAGACTTCGTGAACTTCTTGAATGTGGCCTAAAAGCGTGTGGAGCAGTTTCTTTGGGATTAAAATTTTTAGCAGGTACATTTATCATTTTACATAAACATTTTTTTTTGTTTGAAAACAACATAAAATATTCTATTTAACATGAAATATTTCTTTTTCGATGAAGTGTAAGGGAGTTAGCTTAATATGAATAGTGAACTGGCATCCCATTTTTATAACTACAAAACTGTACTGACTTAAGGCGTACGGCAGACGTAGAGGGCACAACAAGAGTATCTAGGTACATACCTAGATACTTTAACGTGGGTTTCATAAAAATAAAACCGTTTTAGTTGATTTGATTCGATGACACAAATTGCATTTCTCCAACTACTAACCGTTTTCGAATCGCTCCAAAATGGATTGAACTGACAAGTCAAACTCATGAATAGTCACGAACGGAATAAACGGGGCAAGTGTTACAAAATATGGTCAACCATCAAATTTATAACAGTAACAACTGCTACTCAACCTCAATTCAATTTTGTTGTAGCAGCAAAATAATACAACTTCTGCAAAAACTTCAACAGCCTAACTGCAGTTCACGAGATACAGCTTGGCGACAGACACCGCCTTAGTAATACGATTCCGTTTACCCTCCTACTTTAAACAAATACCAAACGCAATAACGACACAAACTGCAACTGTACGATGTTCATTTATTACAAACTTTACGCGAGTCCTTAATTACATGAATGCGTGTTGAGTACAGTGGCGCAGTTTGTAGATTCGTGTGGTGACGGTGGAAGCTTCTATTGAAATGTATCTCGGATGAGGGATAGAGTAGATGCTTTTATGTAGAGTTACATTTGTCAGTGGTATTTAGAAGTTGTGGGTCAGTTATTAGATTAGGAAATTGGGATTTGTAGAGCGTCTTTTTGTGTTGATTAGGGGGAATCCTTAGGGACACTCAATCACCGATCAATCAACTGCGAAGTTTTGAAGTTTCCTTGCTAATAGGTCTAGTCTTTTTTTTTAATTGGTAAAACGAATTTTCTTTTCATCATTTTTAAAACAGAAATTATCATCTGTTAAAATTTTCACTGTCTACCTAGCATGGTCCAGGAGTACAGTCTGGTGAAAGACGGATAGACGGCAGAGCCTTAATAAATGGGATTCCAATTTAACCCTCGGATTACAGAACCCCAAAAAACTACACGTGTTTATATTAAATTCTACGAGTTCATTAAATTTATAATTTGAATTCCTAACTCCGTAACAGTTATTGGCGAGACATTAGCAAACTTTTTCGAAGTTTTAGTTTTATTTTTAAGTAACAATAGAAAACGAAAACTCGCAAAAATAACTAAACGTGAAAAGTTGGTAAGTTTGAATTAATAGCGAAGTCACATGATTTATTAAATAAACACTTGTTAAAAATAATCAATTGCGTCGAAATTTTGAAATTTAAAGTTTGAAACTTACTTTACTGTAAATTAATAATTTTAATTGAAGCAATCAATCATTGCTGTACTAATCAATCGATTTTAATAGTAAGACTAACGAATACTTACCATAACATTTATTTCAAAAGTAAAAAGAAGCATTAAATTTAGAAAATTAAAAACAAAACGATGTTCACAATATTTCGCGAAAAGCTTGAAATAAGGTGTTTTTTTAATAAATATGAGTTTGACAGCCGCACATTCTACTTTTCCAAAGTTAAAAAAAGAACTCGTAACTTTCACCTGATCATACAACGTTTGAGGCAAAGCATTGCTTCATAAGTCCTTTGTGAAAAAAAAAACAACTGACTCAAGTGAGGCCTAAGGAAGGCCATTCATTAACAATGCTATTGTTCTGCCGTGATCGCGTTGTGAATGGGCGGCTTGACAAATTAAATCTGTCCTTTTTGCCTTTGTCTAGATTAAATTGAGATTTCTTATTTGCAATTTCGTACAAGATTAGCCCGGTATGCTGATTAAAGCGATATTGTAAATGTTTGTGGTTTTTTCTTTCGATTCTATTAATACACGAAAAATCGTGACGGAAACCGAAAATGTAGTAATATTTTCGGTGATTATATTTTGGAGCCGTTTGGGGTTGAAATGCTGGGTAGGTATATGGGGACCAGGTGCACGAGTTCTTTAAGAACTCGCAAAACGCTGTAATTTAAGATTTTTAAGATTATTCATTTTTCGATTGTTGGAATCTCATTCTTTGTACGGCTCTTTATCCCGCTACAGCAAAGTCTAATACAATACTTGGTTAGCTAGTAAAAATTGTACAAATTAGAGATAAAAATTAAATATTCATATTAACAATACTCAAACATAAGGCACAACTTATTTTTAATTAGACAAAAAGATTTTATAATTAGATACTTTATAAATAGGACGCCCGACTCTCATTAATTAAATATTACGGCCCCAAATAATTTCGTCCAAAGAAAATTAGCGCGGATTAGTTCGTATTTGATTATGAGAATTGCCCTTGAAATAAAATTAAGTGGCCTTTCATTAATATGAAAAAAGGATTTTTTGACTTCTTTTTTTGACGTTTTAGAGATCAGTGAAATTATCGACACTGTTCTGTCTGATCGATTTTTATATAAATGTTGGGATATCAGTTAGGTATCAAATACCAAAAAATAAAAATATAGACTTTTGTCGACAGACACACACGCGGACAGCTGAGCCTTAGGGATGGGGTTCTGTGTTGACCCTTTACGTACGGAACCTTAAATGAATGACCATATTTAGTTATAACTAGACTGGAGAAACCATGCCATGAAAACCGATTTTAAAATTGAAATCAGAAAACATGTCTAAAACTCATCAATCATTCATATTTGCATCAAAATCAGTACACTCAGTTAATAGCCACGATTTTTATACAACTTTTTTTTTCAGTCAGCCATCTTACATTTTTCAAACGACAAGTTGTTACGCGACAAAGAGGTTTCAACGCAATGATGTCAATCTCCTTACACAGAAAGGAAAGTCTTAAAAAAATCCGATTTACACAAACGGAATGAGATTTTGTTACAAAGCATAACAACATCTAATAAGACGGCAAAGGAAACGTATACCTAGATATTGTATATCTATACTAATATATAAAGCTGAAGAGTTTGTTTGTTTGTACTGGTTCAAATTGAAAAATCCTTTCAGTATTGAATAGACCATTCATCGAGGAAGTTTTTAGGCTATAAACCATCACGCTGCGACTAATATGAGCGAAGATACAATGGAAGATATGGAAAAAAAACAGGGCAGGTACAAAACATAACTTATATCTTCTAACCACGCGGACGAAGTTGCGGGCAACAGCTAGTGTATTATATAAGGCAAGACTTCAGTGACTGCAGGTCATAAAGAAAAGCAAACTGGGTTTATTACTAAGAGGCCGCTCTATTCCTAGAGCTGGCTTGTATGAGTGTATGGAATGAGACTAAATTTAACTAACGGAGTTAAAACAATAAAACATGAACTGTAAAAATTTACGTGTAGATAAAAATAAATAATATTAAGTTTGAAAACGAATTCGGAAAGAATAAAGGACCATTTAAATAAAATATTGCAGTTGTATGTCTATGTAGAGCTCCGTTGCAAGTGATTGCAGTTAGAGATTGCATTGATTTATTTAGTCACGAAGAAAGAACGAATGAATTTTCGACGAATGACGTGTATTTAACTTTAACAGTGACATTGGTGCGATAAGCGATAGCGCAAGTTAAATTGCAAATAGTCCACAGACCCTTTTTTTGGTAGAGAGGGGAAATCCTCGTAGACTCTTACTGACTAACCTGAACGCTCTTCTATGTCTCCCGCATTCTGTCGATACTAAGTCTATTGTCAATGGCTTAACACAAATGTGGCTACAAATCCCCAAATATTTTACGATTAAGTGACGATTAAATATTTTGAATAAACCGGAGTCCAGCTCCAACAAGAGGTTGAAGTCACCAACCGCCAACTAAGCATGCATGGTTATTAATGATCATGCCCACTCTCTTTGAGAAGAAGCCCAGCAGGAGATCATGAGCTTATATTCCAAAGCTGGTATTATATTCTATTATTAACCTGCATGAAAATATTTTTATATCAGCTTTGAGATAGTTATAGTCTATAATAATTCTCATTACATTAATACGAAGCCATACAAAGTAAAATTAGGTTAACCGCACCATTGTGTAAGCCAGTGATAATTGAAACTAAATTATGATTCCGATGTTCAAGCTAATCGAAGCTTTATTATTAGCGAAATAAAAGCTAGAATTGCGTGTTTCGGATTAATATTAGATTAATACGTAGTCAGCAGAAACCCTGGGGATTGACGTCATACGATCAGTGGAGTTAAAAGTAAGGAGGCTTGACTACATCGTATTAAGTCTTTTTGTATAGTGATTACGTCATACTGGCCCTAATTAAGGGCTTGTTATCTTAACCCTTAAATACCTCGAGTATCAATTTTGATACCGAACTTTCAAACCGAATGTATACTTGTAATTCGTTTTTTTTTTAAATGTTAGGCTGATTTATAATATTATTGCATAGTGTCGTTTACATTGAAATAAAAAAAAAAAACTAATGCCTGAAGTATCAAAATTGATACCAGTTTTTTTTTCGAAATATGTATATGTAAATACATACTATGATTTTTTTTATTATTTTTCCAATTATCTAGCTCCTGCACAGAATACACCTATATTTTTTTTAATTTAATTTGAAAAATCAGGCTTCTAAGGGTTAAGAGCGGCCATCTTGAAATCTTGGTAATTTGTGATCTTAACAAGTGCGAATCCGAAGGGCTTGTTTTTATTGGTCTGTAAAAGTGTTTTTCCCGGATGGGTAATCATCTAATGAATCCTCTTGCTTTGGGTTGAACGGAAGGGAGTGTCAGACTTTTACTGACTAAGACACACCCATGTTACTTTTTGCCCTTTGCGTACCGGGGCCATACTAACCCTTTCGGTTAATCCCACTGGAGGTCTCAAAAGATTTGCATTTCCAGCTTTGTGTTAGTATCATCTGACCTGTTTTCCGAAAATTAAAAAAAAAACATATTGGGGTTGGGGTCTAAACTAGATTGAGCTGAATACCGTATAGTGGTTGTAGAGGCCAATAGAAGACTTTGTATAAAATATTATCATATCATAATTAAAATGTCTGATTTGATGTCAATTTAGACATCATTCAATAATGAATGACATTAATAATGAATCAGTCTCATGATAGTTATTATAAAAATATCATGAATTGAAGTCAACGTCAAAGTCAACTAGATGAAGCCGGTATACCATGCACTGTCAAATTAAGTGAAACACCATTTCTCTCACATACCATTCGACCCAAAATCTTGTAATTATTCTAGGAATATGCAAACAAATTACTTAATCGAGAAACAAGTTCGAAGCAAACATTTATTAAACAAACACAAGGGAGTGATTATTTATCGTTTTCCACTAATATAGATACAGGGTGAGACCTAATTGTATAATGAATAAGGAAATAAACAAAACAGCCTCTAGATGCTAACCGAGTAACGACTGTATCGGAGAATACATCTCGTATTCTCCGATACAGTCGTTACTCGGTTACTCTCGTCGTACTAATTACTATGCAACAGATATTTGCAAGCAGAATCGTTTAGACCTACTACTATAATACATTATTTCGTTAAAAGGAACTTGAAAAGCGCATATAAATAGGCCAAGTGAAAGAAAGGGCTATGTCCAGCAATTGTTGGTTGGTTTTTCAGGGTTGATGATGGTGATATTGACTACAGACTTATCGTGTACATAATATAACGATAGCAATTCAGGAAATAGAGTTCAGGTTACACTGTTAAGAGTCCGACTAGTTTCGGAATTAGATATTCTGAAACTATTTCAGCACTCCCGGTTGTTCAGATATTTTCTTGTCTCGACATAATTCATTAATGTCTACAAAGAAATCTTCTTTAAATCTGGTAAGATAAACTCATCCACTTGATAGTTTCCGATTGGTCTGAAATTTTTAAAACATGCTTATAATAAACTAGCTGTTGCCCGCGGGAACGAATCCCGCGGGTAGAAGATATAAGTTATGATTTAGACCTGCCCTGCTTTTTTCACATTTTCAATTGTACCTATCTTCGCTGTTATTAGTTGCATCGTGATGGTTTAAAGCCTAAAGCCTTCCTCGACGAATGGTCTATTCAAAACAAAAAGAATTATTCAATTTGGACCAGTAGTTCCTGAGATAAGCGCGTTCAAACAAACAAACAAACTCTTCAGCTTTATATATTAGTATAGATATAGAAGAGCAATGATGCTAGAACTGGAAACTTGAAAAAGACACACACACACCCGAAGGGGATATCGGGTTTGGGTTTGAGGCTCAAGTTTTTAAGACTCTAAAATAGCATGACAACTATTCATCAAGTCTCACTCTAACCCCAAACACGTAAAAACAAAAAAGAAACAAATCCTATCCCGACTCTATCTCCGAACCCATCGGAACTTACGACCAAAACCACAAACTAAAGTTAACGCTGATAAATTTTTATGCGCGCCCTCCATTGATATAAAAATGTGATCCAAAAGGATTTTATCCCGAACTTGAATACTCGGCTTACGACAGGGTCGATTGAAATGGAATTTATCGTCAACATAAGTTTGAGAATATTATGTAGAGAATTTTAGGTTGGGAAAAATATGGTATAAGCGACCCACGCTGGTTAAACTAATTTTCTGAGCGCGAGTGGGTGAGGGTTTGCTACCTGATTTGTACCTTCTATGCTCGTTAACGAATGCACCTATTTTTATATTCCACATATTTTTATCAGTAATCCGTATTAGGTATTCTGCTATACCTAAATTTTTATCTAGCCTTTCAGAAAGCGAAGGAGTCTTCTCCGAGTATTAGATTCAGGTGAAGTCAATAAAGGTTTTGCCGTTATAATCTTGATCCGAAAATATCTTGATTTATTGTCGTCCTATAATGGTCAATCAAATATTTAAAAAAAATGGTCAAGTACGAGCATGACTCTCGACTTAGGTTTCGCACAAATGGGACTAAAAAAACTAAATTTACAAACGCAATTTTTCACGAAAGCGTAAACATAATAAGTAACGCTTAACCTTGATCATTATTTAAATATGTATTTTTTGCTAGAGTGGCCACAAAAAAGTCTCAAAAATTTACTAGTAGTTTAGTATTAAAGTTCATGAGTTACAGCCTATCCATAAACGGACAGTTAGCGAAGCCCCGGTATAGAGTTTCGCTTTTACCCTTTCCACGGAATCTTAAAAGGGATATAAACTACCTACTTTTACAATAACAACACTAACATGGGCAAAGTTCCTAAACGCGGTACTCTCCGCTCATTATGAAAAGCGGATTATGTGTTACTATTTAAAGTCTAATACAACTAAGGTTAAGTACTTATAACACTATAATACGGTACATAATAGGTCCTGTCACAAAGTTCAGATAATCCTTTATCGTCTCCCCACTTAGTTCACGTAGTTAAAATAAACATCAGCTTACATAAAGAGGCAACTCAGCAAACGGTAGCTACCATTTAAATGGATTATGCCACAAGGTAGAGAATGGACAGAAAGTAAGTTCAAAATTATTTGGTTAAATCAACTTTATCCGTCTAAAATCGCCAGATCTAAAATCTGAAATCGCCAACACGCACTGGGCTAGCGTGTTAATCAAGGTTCAAACCTTCCCTATACCTGAAGATTCATGTGCCCAGCGGTGGGGCTGGTAATTGCTTGACGACGTATACGACTCGGCTATCTATGCAGTTATGCATTTTAACAACATATAAATGTCATAATTGTACGTACAATTTAAAGTAATTTGACTTCAAGCTAGATAATGTACTATACCCATATTCTGAAACTTCAATAATAATACTTTAAAACGTAACGTCCGAAAAAACCTGTCCGAATTGACCTTCTCAGCTTATTCTGTACGGTGGTCACACTTAGTGCAGTCTTCGTAATAACGGCTGTAAACACACGGGCATGTAGTTTGTCTAGTTTTCTTGTAAAAAGTATGCATTTCATTTTTTTTTTTTAATTAATCGAGACTTTATTGATGTTTATTATTACTAATATTTATGAAAATTAAAAACAAATTTAGTAGAAATCAGACACATAAAATAAAGAAATAAGATATTTTAGTAATAAGAAATCTTAAATTCCATAAAATTAAAAACGTAGGTAAAATCTATCAAAAATATTACAAAGGACGACGCGAATCCAACCTTGACAAACTTCAAGAATTTAAAGTTTCCAAGACTTGGCTAAAGTTCTGTTTCAAGTAACCTAATTGAATTTCTTTGTATTTTAAGGTAGATTGTTGAGGAATTTTCCAAAACCAGGCCTCTTCTTCTCTTCTCAGGATTCAAATTAAAAAAAATATATTTTCACGATCCGATTTCGAAAAGTTTACCTTCTGCACTAGACTGTATGTAATAATAACAAAAAGATTTAGGATTAATCCCCACTGGAACAGCAGAAGCGTGTAGCGTTAGAGCAAGTCACTGAATGCGGTGATAGAAGGCTTTTGCTGCAAGTGGCTCGTGGCGAGAAGCGAAAGAGGCTCCTAGCTGTCTATTTGAATTGACCCTTAGGTGGCAGCAGTACATTAACTGACTACCCACGATTTGCAAGCAGTGATGGGCGTTTTTCTGTTCTCTTCTTCATCATCTTCTGTATCATCAATTTACTCAGGCTAACACGCTTTACTGCTGGACTTAGGCCTCTAATTATTATATAACGATAAACGAAAACATCTTGAGGAAACCTGGTTTCCAAATATTGAAGAGTTAGACTAGTGACTAGTGTTCAAGCCTTCGTTGAAACGGAAGAATCCAGTGTAGACAGACGTATTTAGACTAGTATTGTTTATATATTTTTTGAAACACTATCATGAATATTGACTTTTGATTGGTCGATATCAAAAACCATTTAGGCAGCTCTGAGACTAGGTAACAAATAATTAGGTTCCGTACAAGTTTGTCTCTCCAATATTCGCTTGAACATTTCAGCTGCCCGTACGTTTTCATCAAACTATTACCACATGCTGACAGCACTAGTGGAGACGTAACGGTCTTCAAACTTCCTAACAAACATATCTCGCATAATGAAGGTTTTCATTCTGATGTTACTGAGTTTAACAATGTTTGCTTGATGACAGACAAATGTATTTTACGCTAGAATGAGAAATGTTGGCAAGAATGGGATAGTGAATTTCCAGTTGCAGTTGATAGTTGTAGTTTTAAAATTACTGAATCATTGGAATGTAGTTTTGGTGATCTGAATTTTGGTTGTGGATATTTGACTCAAGACACACTATTTCATTTAAAGGCAGCACCAAGTCCTGAAGTATAGTAATGTGAAAAAACACGAGGATTTTCTAGCATTTTTAACCATCCTTACTTTTAATATCGTCTTTGTCATATTGTTAGTTTTTATAGAATCGAGTGTCATCGACTATACCAACATGTTGAACTTTATTGATCTGTTGTCCGTAGAGTACACAAATAAATCCTCCCTTTCCAATCAATCCTTTTCCAAAATGACCTCTATTTTCTGGAATCTGTTTAGACAAGCATAAAGCTATATTTTATGCTTGGTTTAGTGTAGATTCACATTTTCCATCTACAAACTCATAAACAACGCCTGGAGAAATTTATTGTGCCAACATTGTAACGAACTCACAGATTCAATGTTTCAACATCGAAAATAAGTAGGTTTAGATGAAATCCTTTGGTTCTCGAGTTAATTCGCAAGATAATTTGTATTATCATTTGAAGTTCAAGTTGAAATTTTTTTAATAATAATAAATGTGGAATACAGTCATGCCATAAACGACACTTTACAACGTGACATTCTGAAAGTCTCTCGGTCTCTACATTCCACTTTAGAGTGACAGACACGGTAAATTTTTACTAAGACTCGTTTGACTACTGCTAGATTTTGTAACTTCTATTCGTAGGGGACAAACAGAGATAAAATTATAAAAACTGAAACGACTGCTAATACAGAGATAGGTATAACCATTTTATACATAGAACTTAACATCATATTAGTACAATAACATTCGTGAGGCGAATTCTTTATCGTTCATTTAATATCGGTTAACTCAACCGTATTTGACGGGATAGTCCGACTAGTCGCGAGTCGAACTTGCGTTCGAGTTGCTACCCCGTCGTCGGCCCGTCTTGTAATTAAGGACTCCGGTTAAGTCCGAAACTAGTCGGGCTAGGGGTAGTCCCCTATAAATACGCGTGAGTACACCGGTATTAAATAAATTATTAGGAGCTTAACATCGATTCCAATACATAGAATATTCTGGAATATCTGAAAATACATAGATAGCGTCTTTCATTGGAATCCTAAGCTTATAATATTATATCGCTTTGTCCTTGGGGACACCGTTCGATCAAGATGGCTTATTATCTTTTAATCAATGAGCCGTATTGCATTTATACTCTCTTAGTATTTGAGATGAATAGATAGATAACCTTATGAAAATTTTATGCCCATTTTCTTGTAGATTACTTGCTTGATTGAGATCAAGTGGGTCGGTGGGTGTTGAAATCCTGAAGTTTTCCAAGGGAGTGAATTAAGAAAGCTGCATAATAACAGTAAAAATTAGAGCAAGTTTTAATTAAATCTACTTTCATACCTTATGTATGGTTGTTTGTTCGAATTTCACGCAGAAACTATTGAACGGATTTAGGTAAAACTTAGTACATAAATAGTTTATAACCAGATAATCCAAGGATAGTTGGTATCCCGATTATATGTTCCCGTGGGATTATTTTTGATTCAAAGTTAACAATTAGAGTAGACTAGAAACCGATTTACTAAGATCATTTCCGTTTAACAAGAGAAATTACAACCTAATAGTGTCAAGATCAAAAATTAGAACACATCTGATCTGGTTGTGAGTCCGACGGTGATGAAAAAATTACTCGCGGCTCCGAGTTGAGAACTAAAAATATTCCAAAAACTAAAAATAGTCTTCACTAAAGATTTTAATTTCCAAAATGTAATGTAAAATCTTTAGACCATTGACAGATATTGACCCAAGGAACAATACACACAAAGACTATTTCGGTCACAAAGGAATCTTTCGGAGAAAATATAAATAAAATCTTGCTCCGAAATATTTATAGCAATATTCATTTTACTTGAAGACAGACGTTTCTTCTTTCATTTACGTCTGATTTTACGACAAACTGTGACATTTTATTTAATATCAAGAGAGTTAAGTTTTTGTACACGTGGCAAATTCTCTCTGAACATTTGTCTAGGATACTGCGTGACTCTTTATGAGCTTCTATGGGTTAATATGGCGCAGGTAGTCGCTTGTAGTCTTAAGTCGTTGGGTAACAGGGACTTGTTATTTCTGGTACTAAAAATGGTCTCTGTCTATTCTTAAATAGAGTTAGGCAACCCTCAGTATCAGATTAAGATCTTTAGAAATATGACTCGGATATGTATAAAAAGATGCATAACATAGGTTTGAATAGGCAGACAGGTAGAGCCTCACTTTAAATGCCAAACTAAAACCTAAAACATTATTATTTATTTATCAGTTTATGCTGCTCTTATTGCACTTAGTAAGACTCCTTTCTTCTTCAGTTAGTCTTTCTAAAATACAAAACACGACCCTGCGATACTCATCCTATTTTGCTTGCATTCATACTAGGCTAAGCAATAATCAAAAGATCTGAAATTAAGTCTTTATATACAAGTTTATTCTAATATAGCCTTAAATAAAGGGATGTAGAAACGGGATTTCTTCATCATGCACTCAAACAGGTAGAAGCCTATAGCTAACAAAGTAAGCACATTAGTCATTGTGGGAAAGAGACGGCGCTCTACGTCCTATCATGTGCTATCTCGCTTCAGCAACTGCAACAGCATTATTTTAAGATGTGGTAGGTACTCTGATGTATCCATTCCATAGCTGTCTTTGTTCGAAAGTGTAATATAAAGAATTTATCGCCTACCGACTTTAAACCGAGATTGCGAAGGAGCATAACTTTTATGTTTTTTCATTTCCGATCCCATTTTCGAATGTAATATTTAGGATGGAAAATTGTGCATTTCAATTTGGAGAAAATCTTATACTTCTTGTATTATGTGAAAATATTTGCGATGATGGTGATGAAGTTATGTAGCTGTTTGAGATGGATGTTAGTCGTTTTTGCTCTATTTGTTCCGAGACAGGATCGAGTATACGACCCATTAATACCATCATGGTATAAGCGAGGTTCGATCCCAACGCAGGCACAATATCAATGTGACCTTTTTCAAATTCATATGTATTCTTTCTAAGACGAATCTATTTTTGCTATATCTGATTAATTCTGTCGTAAGTTCCAAAACAGTCAATCGGTTTTCTTGGGACTACGAATATCACCAAAATGTTTTTCGGTTGTAGTCATTAGTTTTATTTTAGATCCTTGCTTTACAAGTTGCAATGACGGGCGTGTGTTATGCGAAAAAGCATACTTCGACCTAGTTTACTGTAGGTATCTGGATAATAGATGCAGAGATGTAAAGATGGATAGGAAAAGGGTCAAAGAAAAGGAGAGGCCTGTATCTCTCAGTGATTTTCATGGCCTATAAGTGATGATAAAATTATCATTACTAAAATTGTCAGTACCCAAATTACATTCCAGATTTAATCCACTTGACTACATGGTTGAACGTATGAAATTTTAATTTCCATTGAGCACCTACCAACATTCTTCCTTTCTTTCTTTGATTCAATATTATCTTGTTAAAAGTAAGGCGTAGGACACGTGCCTTATTTTAAGGGCAGGCAAAGCTTACAAACAAAATGGATTTGTAAGAACAATGAGTTCCATTGTAAGATTATTGTATTTATTTACGATAGGCACTCGGAAAATGTCATAAGGTGGGTAGAACTGAAAAGCGTGGGTCGTATTACGCAAATTTAAATTATGACTGCCGTCTGTATCCGTACAATATCAGATTCGCTACCTTTTGTTAAATTTACAATAGAGATACATGATGGATAAAGTAATTAAAATGTTTTTAAAGTGACTACGTTGAAAGCGAACTCTGAAATTAAAAAGAACTGTATAAGGTGATAATAAAACAAGCAATAATCAAAAGCCATATCGAACCATAAACTCATAATAATTCAGTTTTTGTAACTCAATTAAATTTATTAAAAATAAGCAAACAATTAAAGTTTTTTTTTCAGTTACTATGTTCCAAATAAATTGATATTTTACACTGTTTAATCTAAATTGCTTTTTCCAGCGAATTATAAAAAGGAATACTTAAGACCAGAACCAAGAGCGAAGCCACCATTTATAAGCTTATAATAAATAAGAAAAATGTAGAGATTCCTTTCTTCTTTTTATGTGTTTTATTTACGCTTCGGTGATCTTTAGATGGAGAAAACTTACAGATTTTTGGGTCAAGTAAATTGTTTTAGGCATTTTTCTTAAAGCTTAAATTTGTCTAAAGATTATTTTAGGTTTAGCTTACGTAATTGATTTGAAATTAAAGTTTAATAATAAACAAGGGTACAATACTACAGATCGATATTGTAAAATTTGACTCTAAGTTTTTTTAGAATATGTTAATAAATATAATTTTATTGTTGGTCTGTATGTCACTGAAGTCCTCAAAAACAGCTGGACTGATTTGAGTGTTTTATTTTAATTATACGTTCATATTAATTACTACTTTTATGTAACTGTTTTAGTTCTAAACGAGTGTATTTAAAAACATTATCGGAACATCAAAACAAAACAACCTAGCACTATTTTTAACCTACCTCAAAAAGGGGGAGATTCCCAATTCGCCTGTATTTAGATTATTTTTAATTTTTGTTACCTTATAACTTCGAACTGGATAAACCGATTTTGTTGATTCATTTAACGTAAATTTTCTATCATTTTTTCTCACAAAAACAAATGCCAATGAAGCAAAACATAGAGCCACTATTATTTTCTTGTTTAATATTCATATCTTTAAAACCTATGTTTACAAATGAATAAATGATTATGATTTAAAAAATCATCAAGTTTCGCTCAGTATTTTTTTATTTAAAGTCAGTTGTATGTCTTTATTGGTCACGCAATATTATTAAAGTAAAACTCTAGTAATTGTGAAAGTGTGACAGCACTCTACACTCCATACAGCGGCATCTTTCTCCCACGAAGGTCGTGTTTAAGAGTTCATATTACAGGCACTCTACTCATCTTCCTACATCTCACGTAATACGATATTGGCTAATACAATTTCACCACCTTAACTCACTTTGAGTTATAAACTGATTGCGTTAGCTCATGAACGAGGAGAGTAATTAACAATGTTAACCTTTTTAGTAAAAGTGAAATTATTATCGGTTATTCATACTTAAAAGCTATTTATTTTACTTACCCATGATGTTGTCTAGCTACTTAAGTAGCTCTAGCAGTGGCTAATATGACACTGTATGTATTGTGAATCACTGCTGCAATTCCATGGTGTACAATAAAGAATATTCTAATCTAATCTATGATCATTTTTTGTCTCTCGTAATCATTAAAACTTACTATGGCTCAGCTTCCCAAAATGAGTCTTGGCCACTTTTCGTCAGTGATCGTCATGAAGGACTAAAACAGTGAATAAATATTACCAATTATAGCTACGCCGACAGTTATATCAGACAATTAAAAAAAAATACACAAATAAAACTGCGGTTCATTCATAATTTCCCTTTAATTTTCCCATAACAAGTAAAAGGGACCGTTATAAAGTGACTTTGTACTTATGTTCTTAAGCGATACAGATCTTCAAACTTTCAGCTACCGTCATATTTTGTAACAAAATTAAGACCCGATAAGTTGGTTACACCTGCTCGCAAACAAACTTTCCATCCCACTCTAACAAGTTACGTGTAATGAGTGAGAGGAGGACGGGTATAGATGCCAGTTTTAATGAGTTTTTAATCAACGAGGTTTAGGGAGATAGATCGCCTTAGATGTTGATTTTGGTCGTCATCGCAAAACAATTAAGGCTTTATTAGGAGAAATTATTATATTTAGGAAGCTTTAATTTAAACATATATATTTAAAATTGATTTTAATAGGTTTAATATCAGAAGATATAAGTATTTAAATGCAAAACTATGTTAGTTAAATATAATTATGTCCAGGACGTCTACCGCCTCGTCGACGGCAAATTTATGCCTTGCAAAACACGGAACCCGTGCTTTATTTACTTCTAGTATTGACAAAACATTCGGAAGGTCTTTGCGTGTCTTAGAGGCGAACTCAAGACCTTTGACTTGGTCCTGCGGTCTTACCATTGGGCTATCTGGTGGTTGTGGACCCCTCTTTCCGCTCGCAGGATCCAAGTCGGCCCATTGTGGCTCCAGAAGCGCAGAAGTCTCCTGGGACTACTAGGCTATCACAACTTTTGTAAATTATTACGGTATTAAACCATCGCGTAATAGTAAAATTCCATTTCAATGTGTCAACTTATTTATTCATCAGTTACATTGAGGTTACATATATGTATTTTCAAAATACCTTTGAAACCAACCTACGCCGAGGTTTAAAAATAATTAAATATGAAAACTTCTGAAAAGCGTAAATCACATCCCCTTTTTGTTTGAAGCTGGGACACGTCAGGAACAAAAGTTCAATACGATTTCAGTTGAAATTCAGCTCGGCATGGCGGAGAGGAGGAAATAAATTCGTACGTTCAAAAGTTTTCGACAATTTTTCCATTCTTTTCACACTTCAAATAATTTCCTCTAACACATAAAAGCTTTTTAAATCCTATTTACTGTGTATGTCGTGAATACTGGAGTAATTCAAATCACAAAAGAAAATGTTCTTTTTAAAACAAAAATGTATACGTCAATTTTATCTCACAAACTAAGTAATGATCACAACAGTCACACAACCATCAAACCGTACTCAATTCAATATAACAAACTTTTTTAATCATCTAAAATAAGTAGTATCTAGGAACTAAACTAAACTAATATTTACATTTTGAAAGCTATATAATATAAAAAGAAAAATATGCATTATTTACAAAGCGTCAAAAAAGATATCCTCATCCCTGCCAAAGTCGGGAAACGTGCCCAGAAGGCTGGCTGCATTGCCACGTTGTATGGCAATGCTAATTCTTTGGGCAAAATATAGACCAGCGTTCTGATCACGTGTAGAGTCGACTAAACGCTATGCGAGTTCTTTATAAAGAACTCGTGCACCTGGTCCCCATGTCCCGAACGTTTCGACCCCAAACGGCTCAAAAATATAATTACCAACAAGGTTATTATATTTCCGCCGTTTTAGGGCTTCCGCGGCTCCAGCAGCAGCGCCCGGCGAGACCGCTGAACTTAGAACACGGGATGGCGCGAGGGTGTCGACGCATGTCGCGTCCCACACCAAAGGCCGACCCAATTTCCAAGGCAGCAATGACATTCCGTCAGGTCTCTTACCATCGTCGCGTACCAAACCATTGGGTTCTAAAACGGCAGGTACACCAGCAGTGACAAGAGCACGACGAATGATGTCATTAATATTTGCATGACGCGGTATACGCCCCGCGCTCCTGCCGCAGGACAGGCCATGATGACCAAGGCAATCGACTCTTTCAATGTAATGATTAATTATGTAAGTAATTCAAATCCCAGGTTTAATAAAATAAATACCTCATATTACAGCCTAAAATTCACACAACTGGGCAAAGACCAAAAAATATGTACAAAAAATCGTACGCCTTTTTGAAATAATTTCTTATCTACCGTAATTCGTGGAAATAATCATGAAAAATTCAACATATTTTTATATGGCTGTCCTGAAAACGTTCCTGACCTGAAAATTAAACTTCCTCCACGTTATGTTCCAAATTGTCCCGAATTCTCTTATCAGTTATTATCTTTATCAATGAAACGTGAAGGTGACACAGCCTGCCCTTACACAAAAGTCACGTAGTTTTGTACTAGTTTCAACAAAAAAAACGTAAATGAATTTGATCAAATTATTTAATTACATAATATAAATTTACAAAAAAAAAATCGTTAGTGTAATATTAATATCAAGTAAATATTGTTATTCTTAGGTACAAAATTTGTTTTTTAATAAAAATCTAGAAAATATATTAATGGAATCCGGTATAATCCCGTTAATCCTGGAGGGGTGAGATCGAGAACATACGGCAAAAGTTTTAATAATAAAATGTTTGCTTTTAAATTGTATAATCAATTTGTTTGAAAGAAGCTTCTTTGTAATATTTTAGTTGTTATAGGTACTAAGGCGGCTATAACTTATATATCAAAATTTCTTCAGAAGGCGACGCCGGAAAAAAACGCATATAGAAAAAGCAAATCCAAGTCAGCCACCGAAGAAAAATGACATTAGCATACTTATAAACGATTTCTATCAACGGGACCAGTATTCATGCTAATACATTCATAAAATTACATTTTTATTACAAAACGAAGCGAATTTCGAGGCCGAAGTTATTTATTAAATCTTTACTTAAGGAAAGTAAAAGAATCATAAAAGTCACCTCTCATTATTTCCACCACTACACAAACGCTTATCCTATCTTGTAAAAGGTCACAAAGTACTTTTTTTATTATCTCTAAAAGAGGGTACTTTAATTATTTAATTTATGCAAATTAAAGAGTCCCTCGGTGGGCGCCAGTTGGGATCGGCGACATACTTAAAATATACTGTTTTAAGGTGACGTTCTCCAATGTATGGCAGGTTTTAGAGGTTGTGTAGGTAAACACGAGGTTTTATTTAAATAGCTTTATTTTAACAAGTTTAATAGTATGTGTGTAGTCCCACGTTGGGCGCCAACAAATGTAGATATAATTTTAGATTTGTTTGTTTGAACTGCTATTTGATGATGTAGAATTGTTTTTTTTTTAATGGAAAAACCCTATTCTTTTTCCTTTGTTATAGCTGAGAATGTAAATTTTTCACGATAAAGTTTTTAAGTCACATTTGTCTTAACAAAAACTTGTCCAGTTTAAAGTTTGGATCATTTGTCTTTAAGACTAAAACAATCTTAAAATGTCTTAAAGTTTATACTAATTGCATTTTAACTAATAGCTAAGTAATCACGGTGCTTTTCAGCACAGCTTCCATTTCAAGTTCTCGACTTAACTGCGCATCTAAACTGTCTACCGTCAGACAGATGAGGTTTTACCGCGAGTTATTTCACATTTAACTAAGAATTTCCATTTTGCGGGTATTTAAGAAAAGGTTTAACGTAAGTGTTTTGGAGAGCAGTTTCAAATTGTCACTTCTTTATTTTTGTTTGTCGTTTCGTTGATTCAAAATCTTGCTTAAAAAATAAAAATAGTTTTATTTGATTTGTATAAACTAATAAATTAATCAGACAGCTAGAAAAATTTAAAATGCTATAGAATGTCATACAGCAAAATATTTTTTTTTCTCTAGCCTACTGTGTCCTACTGCTGGGCAAAGCTTCAAAATAATTAAATCCTTATAATACCATTTCGCATTCAAGAATTGACTCCTCACACATCACAAATAACTTAACCGTACTTAATTCAAAACTAACTTCAAGTAAGAGACCTTACTGAAGACTCGGTAAAGTTCTCGTCTCCTGCACCATTGTCAAGGCACACTCAATAGAGGTTATAGTATTCAAATGCAAAGCTTATGTGCACATCTATCCGTAAACCAAGTTCATTTAAAGTTCGTCTTTAGCAAGACTGCCATCTTCACCTAAATGAAGACTCCTGAACTTGTGGGAGCAAGATGCCACTCTACAAAGTGCAGCCCTCCATCTCACTCCGACAACTGTCAAACTTACTATGCAAGATGGCGGTTAGATCTCAGGTATATGGAAATATCTTGGAGTTAGTGATGTGTGACAACTAATAGAATGAAGAGACTTGTAAGACCGGAGCGAAATTCAAGCTTCGTTTGACAAAGGAGTCAGTCAGGCTAGTCTTGTTGCAATATGAAGAAAATGCTAGCAGTGTAGAAATGATGCAATATATAAAAATAGATACTATTTTATAAAACTTTTCTTGTTCAAAAATGTAAAAGCAACAGATTTGTTTTATATTAAAACTGAAAATTACTCTTACAACGACATGGGAAAAATTCAGAGATAATCTGTTAATGATAAAAAGGCAAAAAAATCATCATCATCATCATCATCATATCGCCGTCCACTGCTGAACGTAGGCCTCCCCCAAAGAGCGCCAACCATCCCGGTCCTGGGCAGCCCGCATCCATCCGCAAGGCAAAAAATGACAAAAAAGAAGAAATTGTAACACATTATTCGCACATACTTTAACAGGAGACTAAAAAAAACGTTCACGCAAGCTACAGCAACGAACAATTATCAGAGGAATTTAGTTTAGCACTTCACACATTCTGAAACCCACGCGACCTCAGATTCTTCGAATACACAGCCTCTATTAATCAGCACCCCTGTACTATGATATCTCGAACACGGACTCGGACCATTATAGAAACAGGACGGCGCTATATACCGCACATATCGCCATCTCTCTCATCAGAAAAGGTTTTGACTAAAAAGGTCGTAGTACGTGCATGAGACCGAAATGTTGTTCAAAGGTTTTAAAGGGTTACATTTAGTTTGTTTTGTGTGGGCGAATACAATTATGAGATGCCATTGCAATGAAAATAACTCATGTGGAACGAAAATACTGAATTAATGACATAAATACCGAGCTTAGGAATGTAAGATCGTTTATACTGTAATAATAACTATTGAACTGAAATAATAATGTTTGTAGTCGTGTCGGGAAATTAAATTCCATGCGTACGTTACATACTAAAACTTGTGTTTAGTCCAAATACTGATTTGGACTTGGAAAGGACTTTGTTCGTTTTCTTTTTCACGAAAAAATACTGTGTGGCATTAACTCATTATTTACAACATTCAAGTGTAATTTCAACTCATCTTTAAACATAGCCTGTCTATTATAATGTTATATGAAATATTACATTACAATAATTAAATCGTAGGCATAAAGCTTCCATTTTGTGTCACAGTCACAAATAAAAGCTTTCATAATGAACAATGATGTCAGCAGCACTATGTACGTTGTACGCAAAAATGAATTAAACTAACAGAATTATATTCAGATGATATAAATCTGTACATATAGATAAAATTGTTGTGTCTATTTGTAATATTGTAATTACCGTTTAATATTTTTTTTGCAACATGCACATGAAAACACAGTACATCCACCAAAATAGTTTTTCACAATTTGTGGCTGTTTGTTCCTGCTAATCTCTGAAGTGGCTGGACCGATTTTTACGTGACTTTTATTGACACGTAGCTGAACAAAGTAACAGATAGTTTGGTTACTCCTTATTACAACAGCTAGCAAAAGTATGTTAAAGGCAATAATATCACATACCGTCTCCTTTTTCTTGTATACCCAATACCAAAATACATGAAAGACGTAATCACATTTGCAATATTCCATATTATCGTAAAAATGAAGTCTTAATATACCTTTAGAATAAATTGAATCGGAGGGTAGACCGAAACGAGGTCTCGAATACAATGTTCCCGAAGTATCGTAGCTTTAGTATTCGTGAAAAAATCTATATTACTCGTATTCAAGAATATTTAAAGATTTTACAAATTGCTTTTAGGTACTTAAGGATATTGAATACTGTGTCATATGTGTTAAAGGAGAAATTGATATAAGCTACGTTTTAGATAGTTTTTTTCTCACTCTGCCTTTTTACTATTTCTGATTAATTTCGTTGCGGGTTAAATGACAGTCAATTGTTTTCCCCTTGGACATACGGAACATAGGTGTTTTGGTGATTTTCGTTGGTTTATCGTAGATCCTGGCTTACAGGAGTTGCAATGACAGCCATGTGTGTCGAGCAAGCTTAATTGTTGATCCAAGTTGTCAGCATTTTTGGGCAGCTCACCGAGCTGTCAGCATGTTCTAAAAAGTTTGTTTCTCAAAGAGATGTCTGTAAGCTCAGGGGTTTACAAAAGAGCCTTACCGGACTCGCCAGCGGGATTGTCCAAAAGGGTTACCGCAGGCCTGGTACACGAAGGGCAAAGAAACATGGCGGAAAAACTTGTCACCTTCTTCTATACTAAATTTTACCTCTTCTGGTCGTCGGTATGATTTCTTTTTTATAATTCTTATTAGAAAGACTATAGGAAAGCTAGCTGCATTTAATAATAAAACCTCCACTCTGACATTCAAGTGCTGATAAAAAATATTGAACCAATAACTTTTGATGTAAAACAAAAACAAGTTGTTGTCTCGATTAAAATATAAATATTTTGGGAACAAACATGATTTTCTCAATATTAATAATTGTGAAAGAACTTATCAAAAAGCTTTTAAATATAAATGTCGCAACTCTTGTCTTTTCACCTCTAATTTTGGTCCATTCAAAGGTTGTCTGGAATAAATTATCGTTACCGATAAAGCGGTCTATTATGTTACTGTATCTATTAATAAATTTTGTGGCCATTTTAGGCACAAGAGAATTTATTTATCATCATTTTTGGGAAAAATCATCCCAAAAATGTCTTTAAAAAAGGCCTAAACAATGATACATTTCAAATGACATTCCTTTTCGAGCAGTGACGTCACTTTGACTTGTCTAGTCAAAACGTTTACGATTTATCAGCATTAGCTCTTGAAGAAAAGGAACTTGTTCACGAGTCAAGATTCTAAAAGTTCTTTAGTAAGCAAGCAGGCAAAAACGTACATGTCAATCACCAAGATTAAATATCGATGATCGCAATAATACATATTTTTTTTGTCAAAATATATGTTATTTATGTATATATACGTACATCAAAAGGTTATTTATTTAATAAAAGTTTGATTGATGCAAACTCGATATGAAAACCTCGTTTGATTGCATACTCGTACCGATATTAAAATCCAAATTTCGTGGAATAAATAGTGACTGGCAATTTAACTTGAGCGATGCAATGTAATAACATTACAGAGCGAAATTCAAAAACATTCGATCAAAAATAATAAAAAATCACATTCACAATTTAGAACACAGCTGACATTCCGGATTCGAATTTAAAATAACGAATTTCCTAGTAACTGTCTTCCGCAAATAAATGAAACGGTTTTCGCCCACGTTTTAAAAAGGTGCATGAAATAAGCGGAGTGTTTTCCCTCCCCTCCTCTCCGCTCCGCTCGTTTCCTCACTCGGGTGCTCTCGAGATGTTTTTATTGCTTATTGGTGTGGTAAGTTGCGGGTAATTTGTTTTTTTTTCTTAGAAAATAACGTGTTTCGCCCTGGAGGGGATAGGCATTGAGTGACGTGATGGAGAGAATGAGAACTCATGAACTTCTGTGTTCTTATTTACGATGTAGCTTCAGACGGTATATTGGAAATACATCAATCATCACGCCGGTACACAGGGGAGTTTGGTAGGTGAGAAAATACCTGCTTAGAAGTTTATGTGACGTGTTATGAGTTTTGTTCAAAAATATGTAACATTCTTTATGTTTTCTAATAAGTTGCTCAAAACAAGATCCAAATGTGATGACGAAGTATTTTTTCAAAGTTTTGAGGCAGCTAATACATTAATTATGTAAAATGCGATACAGACGTATTTTGTTTTAGAATTCTTTGTAACAGATCACAACTTAAACGCGCATTTCTATCAGAACAGTAAGCAAATTGTTCATCTTGAAACTACACGTATAAAATATTAAAATGCATAAATGCCAAAAGCCTTTCTTTAAGGAAAACGTATTGGCTAAAACTTAAAAAAGCAACAATAGCAAGATCTTATATTTTTATTACTTTCAACCGAGCCTTTTTCCATAAGAAGATAGATTGGGCATTGCTCACCACGCTTCCCGACTTCCTTTAGCAAATCCAGATTTCATCACGATGTTATCCTTAACCTTCTGCCTCTTCCAACACAATACATAAGATTATACAAATGTATCCGTTTAATCTAACCGAATACCATTTATATTAAGCATAACCTTTGAGTCACGCCTTGAAGATAAGACGTCACTAAATTGGAACTACCCTCATTTAAGGCCAAGTCAGATAATATGTGATGTACAGTACACCCACAGGGAATCTGACGCCTCTTGTTGGCGCAATCACTTCAACTCCCACATGTCATTTACGGTCACATCTCAAACTGCACCTTAACGTCTATGTCATAGAATACATTTTAGTTTGATTCAGAAATATAATTTTTATCTAGTCGGTTGACAGATATCTCGGATTGCTGATATTGGATTTCATAGCGATGTTGAGCAAGACATTTATTATTTTATGAGAGGAATTATAATAACGACGAATTAAATAAATGTCATGAAGAACTTGAATACTATTATTTAAAGCACTGAGTTACAAACTTGGCATATGATCATTTTATTGAATGAAAAATATGATCTCGCAAAATGTAAGTTGTTCTTAAAGTTAAAGCTGGTTTTGAGGAGCGATTTCTTAAAATTCCAATTTTGGAACTTCTTAGGCAGCTTTTTAAAAGTCGAATAAAGTTCATCTCTATATAAATGTAAATAACTGATATCATTATGATCCCTTCTCTTCAGTCAAGATTTTATTCAATAAAAATCAAACAAGTTTTCAAACTTGAAGAACTTGTAATTGATTTATCTGCCAATAAAATACACGATATTTTTTTCAATATCTTCGTAACAAGCCTTATCAACAATAACCCAACAAATGATGACGCCACAATATGTATGAATAAACACTAAAACTCGTTAAAACTTTATTCATTACTTAGTTTTGAGTTCGGCGTAATTGTATGAAAACTTAATGACTAAATGATAATAAATTAGTTGGCGGGATCTGGCCCCATGTTGGGCGCCAAGTCCCACGTTAGGGCGCCAAGCCAACTATGAAACAAGTTTTGGAACTGAACCACTTGTAGGTACTTAGTCTTGAGCGAATATCATCTAAATGAGCCAGACTAATAAAACATGAAATAAAATTTTGTAATTTTAAACTTAATGGAGTTAGTCCCACCTTGAGAGCCATTAGAGTCAAATTAATTTACGCCATTTTAATCTGAGTTGATTTAGTTTTGCACATGAATGAGTCGCACTTGTTATGCTTTCTATCGAGGTAATATAATTTAATAACATCAACTGTGACAAGGGCAAACGCCTCTTTTGTACAAAGAAAACCCAAGACATTGACATATAATAGATATCAAAACATAAGTCTGAAAAAGTTTATTTATAAACTACAGAGAAACAGAACAAACACCTAAGTCGTGAGGAGGAAAAATGCCGCGAAATCAAAGAAAACATTTTTAGCGATTTTCATTTTTCTTTCCAAGACAAGTTTAATCATTATTTTCCTTTTGATTCTGATTTCCTTGTTAAAGTACACACATAAAGAGAATCTATTCATAAGGAAATTTCTATTTGACAACGAAACTAAAATAAATTTCTACCCTCACTACACAGTAAATTTCATATCAGCCCTTGTACTAAATACTGTTAAAGCTAATCTATTTCTATCGTGTGAGCAAGACAACATAATAATATGAAGAGTGCATAGCGGCATCTCTTTTCCACATTAACAACACTTAATCCTTTAAGAGGTCATGTCAAAGTCGTGCTAAAACTGCAAAGTAAATACAACCTTATACCTAAGGTCATAAGGTTTATTTTCAGAATACGTAATATAAACTAATATGTTATTTATTTTAATATAAACTTTAATATCCACTGGAAACAGGTTCCTGTATTTCAATAAACAAGTTTATTTAAAGGCTGAAGTTATTTGCGACGAGAACTGCAAATTAAAGGGTTAGGTACAAGTCAATTCATGAGATAAATATTATAGAGTTGTTTCTGTGCTATGATGTCGCTACTAGCTAAATTTAGAAAGTATAACTTTTAATAAATATTCTGTAGAAATAACTTCTTTGCAATATTTTATTTTTTTCTTTGTCGAAGGCTTTTCTGTAGTTTAATAATTCTATACATACTTAACAGTTGAACGTCTATTATGAATCGGCTTTAAAAAGAAAGAAGTTCTCTATCAATTATCTCATAATTCTGGATTTGTTGATTATTTTTCCATTTGAAGTGAATTACTGTCATGTGGTCCCATAAAAATAAGCTGTCAACAAGTTTGGCTCAGTAGATTTAAATCGAAGCCGATTGTATGCTTTTGTTGTTCAAAACAATATTAATTTAAATTATTACGTCTCTCGAGCGTCTCGAGACGTTCATTTTTTTAAACGACGCTCGCTCGACGTTATGTTTTTTAACTAAAGCTCAGTTTTAGCAGTGAACCGTATCTTAAGATTTCCACTATTTGAAAGCCTATCACAACAGCTAACATGTTCTATTATTATTTCAAAAACGTGTTACGTTTATTTTTTCTATTCCATGATAAGAACTCCCTGAGCGCGATTCTATTACCCCCAAACCGGCCAAGTTTCTTTTAAATCCGTTATTCTTTATTACTTTTTCCTCGCCGCTTAAGTATTAAAGTAAAAATATTAAACTGTAACATAAAAATTATGTTCGAGTTTATTTTTGCAGGAGGGATCATATTTTATCTGTTTTTGGGGATTACTTACTGCGTTTTATATAAAATGCGCTTGAATTTAATGTTATTTTAGCAATAAATTTTATTATTTTAAGTTTTTATATTGTAGAATGTTTCAGAGAATTAAGTTTTACGGCCTTGCCCACAGTTGACACTAAGGATTCAGTGGGCTTAAGGAACAAGACATAAGGTCAAACATCCATTTCGTAACTAGACAATCCGTGCTTGACATCTCCTCTCATTTTAATCATTTGTGTTATAGGAAACTGAAAAATTGACAAACAAGAACAGTTCATGAGATACAACCTGTTGACAGACAGATAAATCGACACCGGAGGCTTAGTTCGCTTCGCTTTTACTCTTTGGGCGAGAAGCCCTAAAACAATTTTATCGGCTGAGTCAAAGGCTTCGAGATCCATTGTGAAACCACAACCTGGCGCCATTGCCACGTTGAATGGCAATGTTTATCCTCTCTGTGAGGTAAAATCCAGCCTTTGGGCCACGAGAATGATAAATTGTAGTATAGCAGTCAGAGCCACTAACCACTAGTCCAACAGGCCAACAATAATGAGTCCAAAATTATAAAATTCAATCCAAAAATAAAATCAATATCATTAGCAACAGAATTAACAACCAAAATTCAAACGAGCTTAAAAAGTACACGTTCCTAGAATTTGAAAAAAAATCTAAGTTTTTTTATGAACCAGACTCTGTTGAAACAGTTTTAAAAATACTCAAATTCAGATGCGAGCTTTTTCTCTAGGTATTTTGTCGAAATCGTGTCAACGGCAACGTTGAAACTGTTTTTTTTGAATTCGAAAATACTATTTTTACATTGCGAATGTACTGGACATCGAATATTGTTTAAACTTAGCACGGCAGAACAAAATAAAAAAACAGTATTTGTTTTAGTCCAAAAATAACATCCTGTAAACTCCAAATATAAAATTTTGTGCACAGAATTCACGTTAACAAGTGTTTGCACTTTGAACACTCAAAAAATCATGTCAAAATGACTGTACGTATGAATATGTAACATGGAGACAGGGAATGACGTTACATAAAATTACTATTTATGTAACCTCCACAATTTATTGCTGTATACTAGATTTGACTAGACCTTATTTACCTTTTTTGAAATATAGGTAATCTTGGTGTCACGAACTTAAATTAAATCACGACTAGAAACCAAATGTAATACAGCAATAAAGGTTACCCAATCAAATATACCATTAAGTCGTGTAAATTAATAAATAATGGGTTTTCACAATGAGATACACCAAGATTTAGATTCTTTATTACGACATTGTTTTTTACTTTTAGCACTTAAACAATTTGAGTATAGATACTCAATAGGTATTAATATTCTTTAGATACGCAATCAATATACGATCAGTCATTATTACACACATTCAAAACTCCCATGAGTGGAAAATACGAAAAATTAAAA